>NC_057799.1:511593992-511915494 GCF_018294505.1 Triticum aestivum
AAGCATGTTCAATAGTTCGTTCCCTGAAAAAACAACCAACACAACTATCTAGGCAGTCCCTACACTACTGCAGGATGGTCCAAACGCGACACTACGATCAGAGACCCTTCGACGAAACTGTGTGCGATGCCATAATCGCAAACGGTGGTGTAAAAAACCCGTCAAAAAAGGTGCAAAACGTTTGCGATGACAGATGCATCAAACACGGTTCAGAATTTTGTTGCGTGTGCGATGCAGGGCATACGGTTCAGCTCAATTAACTGTTTGGGATGAGGAGGAACAAAAGAAACGGGCAGCCAGATGAAGGCATGTGCGATATACAACATACGGTTCACTAGGATGAACTGTGTGTGATACGCGGCAAACAGGTCCGTAATCTGAAATGTGTGCGAAGACCAATAATAACACAGATGATTGCTGCTAATAAGCCATGTGAATTGCTCCGTCTACAGTAGAATAACATGTATATATATATATATAACTGAAATAAACATCCAATTACATAAGTGACTATACAGATCATTCGCACACACCTCAATAAACAATTGCATGCATTCTAAAGTAGGAGAAATGATCGTCTAGTCATCTACTTCTTGTGACGCTCCCGCCACTGCTATGTGGCTCGATCCCTCATCTGGGCCAGGAAGAAGACAATTCCTCATGTCAACGATCCGCCTGTACATCTCGTAGCTTGTGTACGCGTCCATGGCCGCGTACTTGACATGTTGTCCATCCAGTCTCTTATGCCACACACTGTGCCAAGCGTTCTTGTCCTTATTGCCCTCTTGCTTTATCTTCGCATAGTAGGGGTCGATGATGGCTGAGGCGAGGTCAACCAAGGAGTTCAGTTTGCTTTTGTCGCTGCCCCAGACCTTGTAGTGGTGCTGGATGTTGACAAGATTTAGGCATTTCAAGTCCGAAACCTTGAGCGCTTTCAGATCGTTGGTGGTGTCCACCGTAGCTAAGCTGTAGTCGGAGCTATTGATAAACCTGGAGAAATGCTCGCAAGGCCTTGTGGCAAGGTGGAAGTGGTAGAAGAGGACGTCATGTCGCACGCACAACTGAGCGACGGCAACCTTCTGATCGTGCCCGGCACGACCGATGGTGTACTCGAGGTCGAAGCCGACCACTCGGTACTTGTCCTCGGCAAGGAACTGCTCCATAGTTTGGATGGAGCTCTCCACCGAGACCAGATCGTTCGTGTACACCACCGAGAGGGCCTTCCCCCTCACGTGGGTGTCCACTACATGATGCGTGGTGAACTGCCCGCCGTTGTCGTCGCCGGCCGCTGGGAGCACCATTGGAGCCACGGGGAGCGCCATTGGAACCACCGGATGTCCTCTCTGTATGTGTCCTCGTGGGTGTGCTTATTGTGTCGTGTGAGACGAGAGATGAAGGTAAATGGACGCAGGAATAAAAGGGGGCTGGGCGGCGTGGTTCTCGGCGCGTCCGCATGGCATTTTTTGCAGCGGGTAACCGCATCGTCGCGCCGCCCCCGGCGCAACCGCTTGCACATGAACGTGCGTGATCGTGCGCCGACCCAAAACATGTTGGAAATATGCCCTAGAGGCAATAATAAAATGGTTATTATTATATTTCCTTGTTCATGATAATTGTCTATTGTTCATGCTATAATTGTGTTATCCGAAAATCATAATACATGTGTGAATACATAGACCACAACATGTCCCTAGTGAGCCTCTAGTTGACTAGCTCGTTGATCAATAGATGGTTACGGTTTCCTGACCATGGACATTGGATGTCATTGATAACGGGATCACATCATTAGGAGAATGATGTGATGGACAAGACCCAATCCTAAGCATAGCACTAGATCGTGTAGTTCATTTGCTAAAGCTTTTCTAATGTCAAGTATCATTTCCTTAGACCATGAGATCGTGCAACTCCCGGATGCCGTAGGAATGCTTTGGGTGTACCAAACGTCACAACGTAACTGGGTGGCTATAAAGGTGCACTACAGGTATCTCCGAAAGTGTCTGTTGGGTTGGCACGGATCGAGACTGGGATTTGTCACTCCGTATGACGGAGAGGTATCTCTGGGCCCACTCGGTAATGCATCATCATAATGAGCTCAATGTGACCAAGTAGTTGGTCACGGGATCATGTATTACGGAATGAGTAAAGTGACTTGCCGGTAACGAGATCGAAAGAGGTATTGGGATACCGACGATCGAATCTTGGGCAAGTAACGTACCGATTGACAAAGGGAATTGTATACGGGATTGCTTGAATCCTCGACATTGTGGTTCATCCGATGAGATCATCGTGGAACGTGTGGGAGCCAACATGGGTATCCAGATCCCGCTGTTGGTTATTGGCTAGAGAGGTGTCTCGGTCATGTCTGCATGATTCCCGAACCCGTAGGGTCTACACACTTAAGGTTCAATGACGCTAGGGTCATAAGGAAGGTTTGTATGTGATTACCGGATGTTGTTCGGAGTCCCGGATGAGATCCCATATGTCACAAGGAGTTCGGGATTGGTCCGGAGGTGAAGATTTATATATGGGAAGTCATCATACGGTCACCGGAAATATTCGGGGGTATACCGGTATTGTACCGGGACCACCGGAGGGGTTCCGGGGGTCCACCTGCCCCGGAGGGCCTTATGGGCTGTAGGTGGAAGGGAACCAGCCCCTAAGTGGACTGGGCGCCATCCCCCCTAGGGCCCATGCGCCTAGGGTTGGGGGGAACCCTAAAGGGGGGCGCCCCCCTTGCTTGGGGGGCAAGCCCCCTCCCCCTTGGCCGCCGCCCCCCTCTAGATCTCATCTAGAGGGGCCGGCCCCCTTCCCCCTTCTCCCTATAAATAGAGGGGTGGAGGGAGGGCTGCAGCACCACATCCAAGGCGCAGCCACTCCCCTCCCCAACACCTCTCGTCCTCCGCGTGAGCTTGGCGAAGCCCTGCCGGAGAACTGCCACTCCACCACCACCACGCCGTCGTGCTGCTGTTGGAGCCTTCTTCCTCAACCTCTCCCTCCTCCTTGCTGGATCAAGGCGCGGGAGACGTCACCGGGCTGCACGTGTGTTGAACGCGGAGGCACCATTGTTCGGTGCTTGGATCGGATTCTGCCGCGATCTGAATCGCTACGTGTACGACTCCTCCAACCGCGTTCTTGCAATGCTTCCGCATCGCGATCTTCAAAGGTATGAAGATGCACTCCCCTCTTGTTGCTAGTAAACTCCATAGATCAATCTTGGTGATGCGTAGAAATTTTTTAATTTCTGCAACGATCCCCAACAAAACACTGGCAGCGCGCATGGAGGGACGAGGACAGAGCACCCGGAGGGACGCAGAGCAGAGCGCGCGCGGCGGGACGCGAGCAGATCGCGCCGCGGCCGCCTGAACCGCAAGCAACCACACACATAGAGCAGTTGAACACGCAGGAAATGGTCGCCTACAAGCCGGCCGACAGTTGTATCACTGCGTAGAGAGCGGCCGTGTGGTACTGATAACCCACAGGTATAGGGGATCGCAACAGTTTTCGAGGGTAGAGTACTCAACCCAAATTTATTGATTCGACACAAGGGGACCAAAGAATGTTCTCACGTATTAGCAGTTGAGTTGTCAATTCAACCACACCTGGATAAATTAATATCTGCAGCAAAGTATTTAGTAGCATAGTAGTATGGAAGTAACGGTAACGGTGGCAAAACTAACAGTGATAGTTTTGTAGCAATTGTAACAGTAGCAACGGAAAAGTAAATAAGCGAAGAAGAATATATGAAAAGCTCGTAGGCATTGGATCGGTGATGGAGAATTATGCCGGATGCGATTATTCATGCAACAGTTATAACATAGGGTGACACAGAACTAGCTCCAATTCATCAGTGTAATGTAGGCATGTATTCCGAATATAGTCATACATGCTTATGGAAAAGAACTTGCATGACATCTTTTGTCCTACCCTCCCGTGGCAGCGGGGTCCTAATGGAAACTAAGGGATATTAAGGCCTCCTTTTAATAGAGTACCGGACCAAAGCATTAACACATAGTGAATACATGAACTCCTCAAACTACGGTCATCACCGGGAGTGGTCCCGATTATTGTCACTTCAGGGTTGCCGGATCATAACACATAGTAGGTGACTATAGACTTGCAAGATAGGATCAAGAACTCACATATATTCATGAAAACATAATAGGTTCAGATCTGAAATCATGGCACTCTGGCCCTAGTGACAAGCATTAAGCATAGCAAAGTCATGGCAACATCAATCTCAAAACATAGTGGATACTAGGGATCAAACCCTAACAAAACTAACTCGATTACATGATAAATCTCATCCAACCCATCACCGTCCAGCAAGCCTACGATGGAATTACTCACGCACGGCGGTGAGCATCATCAAATTGGTGATGGAGGATTTGATGATGACGATGGCGACGGATTCCCCTCTCCGGAGCCCCGAATGGACTCCAGATCAGCCCTCCCGAGAGAGATTAGGGCTTGGCGGCGGCTCCGTATCATAAAACGTGATGAATCCTTCTATCTGATTTTTTTTCTCCCCGAACACGAATATATAGAGTTGGAGTTGAGGTCGGTGGAGCTCCAGGGGGCCCACAAGGCAGGGGCGCGCCAAGGGGGTAGGCGCGCCCCCACCCTCGTGGACAGGGTGTGGGCCCCCTGGCCTTGATTCTTTCGCCAGTATTTTTTATTAATTCCAAAATAATTCTCCGTTGATTTTCAGGTCATTCCGAGAACTTTTATTTCTGCACAAAAATAACACCATGGCAATTCTGCTGAAAACAGCGTCAGTCCGGGTTAGTTCCATTCAAATCATGCAAGTTAGAGTCCAAAACAAGGGCAAAAGTGTTTGGAAAAGTAGATACGTTGGAGACGTATCAACTCCCCCAAGCTTAAACCTTTGCTTGTCCCCAAGAAATTCAGTTGATAAACTGAAAGTGATAAAGAAAAACTTTTACAAACTCTTTTTGCTCTAGTTGTTGTAAATATGTAAAGCCAGCATTCATTATGGTCTTCTCCTCGCGACCCCAAAGAAAAGAAAAGAAATAAAACTATTTACATGGGAAAGCTCCCAACAAGCAAAGGAAGAACAGGAAATATTTTTGGGTTTTCTTTTTACTTATTACTACTACAACATGGAAAGTAAACTAGCTAAAAGCTACAACTAATTTTTTTGTTTTTCTTAAGTTTTTTCAAACACACAAGAAGAAAGCACAAAAAGGAAAATAAACTAGCATGGATAGTACAATGAAAAAGTATGAGCACCGACAACTAGCATGAGTGTGTGAACATAAATGTAATGTCGGTGAGAAATACGTACTCCTCCAAGCTGAGGCTTTTGGCCTAAGTTGGTCTATTGCCACGGCTGGCCTCGCGGATATCCAAAGTTATAGTTGGGGTCGTACTGAGATGCAGCGTCTATTGCATGATGGGCTGCAGCTTGAAGGCGAGCTGTCTCAGTCCTCCTCTCGTACTCGTTCGCCTCCTCCCTGGTTATAACATATCTCCCTTTTGCCTGAAAGTCAAAGAAAGTAGGAGCAGGGAGAGCAACGTGATAGGTGCGTCGTCTGTCAAAGATTAGTCGGTACTGGAGGAACTGATCGTTCCTCTCAACAAACTGATGACGAACCATTGCCTCATAATCTTCTCACAAAGGAATCAGTGAGATAGTGGTACTGGCGGCACTTATCTGCCTCGAAGCTCCCAGGGTCAACGTTACGCACATATGCGTCAAATTCCTCCTTGATTGCTGCTCGAACCATAAAGTCCTCTGACGGCCATTCACAAGCCCGCACTTGAGCTTCCCTCGGTGGTTCATCGTCCGCATCGCGTATTGCGAGCTTGGGTCCTTGCTTCCTTGAAGGACCACCTTGGTACATTTTCCTAAACATATTTCTCCCTCTGAAAAATTTCTGAAAATTTTAGTAACTTCAAATAAAAGTGAACCAAACTCAACAAAATTGATAGCAACTACTCCCACAAGTGCCTAGAGACTATATCATGCATTAGAACTACTTGGGACCAAATAAATTTGACATGCAAGCTCAAGAAAAGGGTCACCTAAGCAGCAAAAATTTGCAATGAATAAAGCACTAGAACAAAAACTAATTGGACCATTGGAGGAGTCACATACCAAGGAACAATCCCCCAAAGCAGTTTTGTGAGTGGAGCTTTGAGCTAGGAGATCAAAAATGGCAGCAAGATGAGCTAGAACTCATGCTTGAGCTGGTTGGTGATTTTTTTGGGAGGAAGAAGGAGTGTGTGGTTGCTGGAATAAGTGGAGGAGAGCCACCATGGGCCCACGAGGCAGGGGGCGCGCCCAGGGGGTGGTCGTGCCCTGGACCCTCGTGGCCAGGTGCTTGCTCCCCCTGCTATGTTCTCAGTGCCAGATATTCTCAAATATTCCAGAAAAATCATATTTCAATTTCGGGGCATTTGGAGAACTTTTATTTTTGGGGTATTTTTTATTGCACGGATAAATCAGAAAACACACAGAAAATACTATTTTTGCTTTATTTAATCTAAATTACAGAAAGTAAAAGGAGGGTACAGAAGGTTGTGCTTTCTAACTTCATCCATCTCATGCTCATCAAAAGGAATCCACTAACAAGGTTAATCAAGTCTTGTTAACAAACTCATTCCGAATAACATGGAACCGGAGAAATTTCGAATAACACTATGTTAACTCAACGGGGATATGCACATCCCCAACAATAAGAATATCATATTTCTTCTTGACAGTAGGAATAGGAAATTCAAAACCTCCAATAATAATTGATGAAATTTTTCCAATAGAATTGATATTGTGGACTTGAGGTTGTTTCCTCGAAAAGTGTACCATATTCTCATTACCATTAACATGAAAAGTGACATTGCCTTTGTTGCAATCAATAACAGCCCCTGCAGTATTCAAAAAGGGTCTTCCAAGAATAATAGACATACTATCGTCCTCGGGAATGTCAAGAATAACAAAGTCCGTTAAAATAGCAACGTTTGCAACTACAACACGCACATCCTCACAAATGCCGACAGGTATAGCAGTTGATTTATTGGCCATTTGCAAAGATATTTCAGTAGGTGTCAACTTATTCAAATCAAGTCTACGATATAAAGAGAGAGGCATAACACTAACACCGGCTCCAAGATCACATAAAGCAGTTCTAACATAGTTTCTTTTAATGGAGCATGGTATAGTTGGTACTCCTGGATCTCCAAGTTTCTTAGGTATTCCACCCTTAAAAGTATAATTAGCAAGCATGGTGGAAATTTCAGCTTCCGGTATATTTCTTTTATTTGTAACAATATCTTTCATGTACTTAGCATAAGGATTCATTTTAAGCATATCAGTAAAACGCATACGCAAAAAGATAGGTCTAATCATTTCAGCAAAGCGCTCAAAATCCTCATCATCTTTTTTCTTGGATGGTTTAGGAGGAAAAGGCATGGGTTTCTGAACCCATGGTTCTCTTTCTTTGCCATGCTTCCTAGCAACGAAATCTCTCTTATCATAACGTTGATTCTTTGATTGTGGGTTATCAAGATCAACAGCAGGTTCAATTTCTACATCATTGTTATTACTAGGTTGAGCATCAACATGAACATGATCATTAACATTATCACTAGGTTCATGTTCATTTCCAGATTGTGTTTCAGCATCAGAGATAGAAATATCATTGGGATTCTCAGGTGTGTCTACAACAGGTTCACTAGAAGCATTCAAAGTCCTATCATTTTACTTTTTCTTCTTTATAGAAGGACTAGGTGCATCAACATTATTTCTTTGAGAGTCCTGCTCAATTCTCTTAGGATGGCCCTCAGGATACAAAGGTTCCTGAGTCATTTTGCCTCCTCTTGTCATAACTCTAACATCATAGTCATTATTCTTACTATTCAATTCATTGAGCAAATCATTCTGAGCTTTAAGTACTTGTTCTACTTGAGTGGTAACCATAGAAGCATGTTTACTAATGAGTTTAAGTTCACCTTTAACTCTAGACAAATAATCACCCAAGTGTTCAATCATATAAGCATTGCGTTTTAATTGTCTACCAAAATAAGCATTGAAGTTTTCTTGCTTAACCATAAAGTTATCAAAATCATCCAAACATTGGCTAACAAACTTAGTAGGAGGGATTTCAGCTTTATCATATCTATAGAGAGAATTTACCTTTACTACCTGTGTCGGGTTATCAAGACCATGTGTTTCTTCAATAGGTGATGAATTAAGACCATGTATTTCTTCAACAGGAGGTAAATTATTAACATCTTCAGCTTTTATACCTTTTCCTTCATAGATTTCTTTGCCTCTTGCATATCTTCAGGACTGAGAAATAGAATACCCCTTTTCTTCGGAGTTGGCTTAGGAATTGGTTCAGGAAGTGTCCAATTATTTTCATTAGTCAACATATTATTCAATAGAATTTCAGCTTGATCAACAGTTCTTTCCCTGAAAACACAACCAGCACAACTGTCCAGGTGGTCTCTGGAAGCATCGGTTAGTCCATTATAAAAGATATCAAGTATTTCACTTTTCTTGAGAGGATGATCAGGCAAAGCATTGAGTAATTGGAGAAGCCTCCCCCAAGCTTGTGGGAGACTCTCTTCTTCAATTTGCACAAAATTATATATTTCCCTTAAAGCAGCTTGTTTCTTATGAGCGGGGAAATATTTAGCAGAGAAGTAATAAATCGTATCCTGGGGGCTACGCACACAACCAGGATCAAGAGAATTAAACCATGTTTTAGCATCACCCTTTAATGAGAACGGAAATAATTTAAGGATATAATAGTAGCGAGTTTTCTCATCATTAGTGAACAGGGTGGCTATATCATTTAATTTAGTAAGATGTGCCACAACAGTCTCAGATTCATAACCATAAAAAGGATCAGATTCAACCAAAGTAATTATATCAGGATCAATAGAGAATTCATAATCCTTATCAGTAACAAAGATAGGTGAAGTAGCATAAGGAGGATCATATTTCAATCTAGCATTCAGAGATTTTTCTTTCAGCTTAGCTAATAATTTCTTAAGATCACTTCTATCATTGCAAGCAAGAAAGTCTCTAGCAGTTTCTTCATCCATAACATAACCCTCAGGCAACAGGCAATTCATATCTAGGGGGAGAATCTTCATCATCACTTTCATCAATATTATCAGTTTCAATAATTTCATTCTCTCTAGCCCTAGCAAGTTGTTCATCAAGAAATTCACCAAGTGGCACAGTAGTATCAAGCATAGAAGTAGTTTCATCATAAGTATCATGCATAGCAGAAGTGGCATCATCAATAACATGCGACATATCAGAATTAATAGCAGAAGCAGGTTTAGGTGTCGCAAGTTTACTCAAAACAGAAGGTGAATCAAGTGCAGAGCTAGATGACAGTTCCTTACCTCCCCTCGTAGTTGAGGGATAAATTTTGGTTTTCTCATCTTTCAAGTTCCTCATAGTGACCAGCAGATATAAATCCCAAGTGACTCAAAGAATAGAGCTATGCTCCCCGGCAACGGCGCCAGAAAATAGTCTTGATAACCCACAAGTATAGGGGATCGCAACAGTTTTTGAGGGTAGAGTATTCAACCCAAATTTATTGATTCAACACAAGGGGGGCCAAAGAATATTCTCAAGTATTAGTAGTTGAGTTGTCAATTCAACCACACCTGGATAACTTAACATCGGCAGCAAAGTATTTAGTAGCAAAGTAGTATGGAAGTAACGGTAATGGTGGCAAAACTAACAGGGATAGTTTTGTAGCAATTGTAACAGTAGCAACGGAAAAATAAATAAGCGAAGAACAATATATGAAAATCTCGTAGGCATTGGATCAGTGATGGAGAATTATGCCGGATGCGATTATTCATGCAACAGTTATAACATGGGTGACACAGAACTAGCTCCAATTCATCAATGTAATGTAGGCATGTATTCCGAATATAGTCATACGTGCTTATGGAAAAGAACTTGCATGACATCTTTTGTCCTACCCTCCCGTGGCAGCGGGGTCCTAATGGAAACTAAGGGATATTAAGGCCTCCTTTTAATAGAGTACCGGACCAAAGCATTAACACATAGTGAATACATGATCTCCTCAAACTACGATCATCACGGGAGTGGTCCCGATTATTGTCACTTCGGGGTTGCCGGATCATAACACATAGTAGGTGACTATAGACTTGCAAGATAGGATCAAGAACTCATATATTCATGAAAACATAATAGGTTCAAATATGAAATCATGGCACTCGGGCCCTAGTGACAAGCATTAAGCATAGCAAAGTCATAGCAACATCAATCCCAGAACATAGTGGATACTAGAGATCAAACCCTAACAAAACTAACTCGATTACATGATAAATCTCATCCAACCCATCACCGTCCAGCAAGCCTACGATGGAATTACTCACGCACGGCGGTGAGCATCATGAAATTGGTGATGGAGGATGGTTGATGATGACGATGGCGACAGATTCCCCTCTCCGGAGCCCCGAACAGACTCCAGATCAGCCCTCCCGAGAGAGATTAGGGCTTCGTGGCGGCTCCGTATCGTAAAACGTGATGAATCCTTCTCTCTGATTTTTTTATCCCCGAACATGAATATATAAAGTTGCAGTTGAGGTCGGTGGAGCTCCAGGGGGGCACAAGGCAGGGGGCACGCCCAGGGGGGTAGGCACGCCCCACACCCTCGTGGACAGGGTGTGGGCCCCCTGGCCTTGATTCTTTCGCCAGTATTTTTTATTAATTCCAAAATAATTCTCCGTTGATTTTCAGGTCATTTCGAGAACTTTTATTTCTGCACAAAAATAACACCATGGCAATTCTGCTGAAAATAGCGTCAGTCCGGGTTAGTTCCATTCAAATCATGCAAGTTAGAGTCCAAAACAAGGGCAAAAGTGTTTGGAAAAGTAGACACGTTGGAGACGTATCAGGTACCACCTCCGTCTAGTCTATAGTCTCCTTTATATTCCGTGCCATACTTTGCCCTCAAATTTAACCATCAAAATGTTAATGCATGTTTTAAAAATTATATAATTGGAAACTATGTTCAAATACAAATCCAACTATATAATCTTTGGCGACATGCATTCGTATTTTATTAGTTAAATCATACTTATAAACCAGGACGGTGGTATAGTGTGTAATTAAATCGCAAACGTTTTTTCTATTAACCGTATGTGTACGTGGCCTTTCGTCCTCCTCTCGCACGTCTTGTCACCCCGCTGCCGCAGATGGCTTACAGTGCAAGCTTGCGCAGCGCGCGGGGGCGTTCTTTCTGCCAAACGGTGGCGCCAATGAATCATCGGTGAGCCCATTGCCGTGCAACCTCGCAGGTTCCCGCGCAAGCTTCCCGCCCGACTCGGCGAAATCCCCCAAAATCCCAATGCTTACCGGCCTGCTATAAAAACCCTCACGGCCGGCGAGTCCTGCGTCGCATTTTTCCCTCCATCCCTATAGCTTATCTTCTCTGCTTCTCCCACATTCGCCAATGGCACCGGTCCGTCGTTGTCGCTCAGCCACTCTGCCGTCATCAGAGGACAACTCTAGCTGGCAGGCTACACCGTGGCGGCAGCACAGTCCCCGACGTAGTGTAGTGCGCGTGGGATCCCTGTTGGGTGTGCGCGGAACACCCTCCACACACTCCGCCGCTGGTGCCCGTCGGCGGCTGTTGCCAGCCGCCGTTGCTGCCACACCATCGTCGAAATCCAGGGCCATCGCCCGCTCCGCCGCCGCGGCCCGAAGGCGGGAGATGGCCGTCGTGGCCGCCACCCCATTGCCGGCCACTGTGGCCATCACCTGCTTCGCCACCGCGGCCCGAAGGCGGGAGGTGGTGGTCGTGGCCGCCACCCCGCCGTCGGCCGCCGTGGCCACCAGCCCACCGTCGACCGCCGGGGTCATCACCCGCTCCGCCAAACCCGCTCGAAGGCGGGAGGCAAAGGTGGATGCCCGCACGTGCGACAACGACCTTGCGCGCTACACCGAGTTCCTGCGGGAGGAGGAGGAGCGCCTCGTCGAGCACGCAAAGAGCCTTACCGTCATAGTGGCCGCGGCACATGCCACCTCAGAGGCGAGGAATCGGGAGATCTACGAGGAGAACCACCACTTCGAGAGGGGTCGTCTGGAGCGGCAGAGGGCGTTCGAGGTGAGCGTCGCTGAAGCTGCATTAGCGGCAGGCACCGCATTGCGGTTGCCTATCTCGTCGGTAGGCTCCTCCTCCTCAACCTCTTACTAAGCGCGCTCGGCAGAGGAGAGGCAGCCGGAAGTAGTACAAAGCCCCTCCGCAGTAGTAGTAGTAGTATTTAGGGGCTATTTTGTTCAGTTCATCTGACTATAGATGTGGTGGAACTGTACAACGTACTTAAAATTAGCTACTCCCTCCGTCCCATAATATAAGAGCGTTTTTACACTACACTAGTGTCAAAATCGCTCTTATATTATGAGACGGAGGGAGTAGTATATATAGTTGAACTAGCTATTTTAGTACGTGGTTGGCAACAATTGGGGAAAAGTTTGGTCGGTTCAGTTGTCGAGTTGAACTGTTTGTATAAATTAAGAACGACTTGAATGAAATCTATGCTTAATTACTGAATTTTAGTTGCAAAAATTAGATACTGCTAGTGATTTTTAGCTTCATATTTTGACAAAGCGCAGTGTTACAAGGATTCACAAATCTTACCAAATTGTTTGTACGTGGTTGCACACGGGGCATCCAAAACACCCGTTTACATTGAAGGGATGCACAAATCTTGCACTGCTCTCACTTTGCATACGGGTGTTCATCTAAAATGTTTGCGATCAAGAGCTGCAGAAATCCTGCTAGGCACATTTTCTCTTGGCTTCCTGGGGAAGCTGTCGGTTTGCATACGGGTGTTCTAACTAAAATGTTTGCGATGAGTGTTTTATATTTAAAAAGAAAATTAAACTACGGCTTGGGCGCCATTAATGGAGAGGATGCGAGCAAGGCGGGCAGCCATGGAAGTCAAAGGGCTCGCTTCCTAGTGAGCCTGCACAACGTACAGCTCGCACACTTCCCGGTGAGCCTGCACACTCAAGGACAGCTTGCATGCCTCTCGGTCAGCCTGTGCAACGGACGGCGCTCGCACGCCTCCCGTTCAGTCAAGGTCAAGCAGCTGTCCGCATGGCACCTCCTCCAGCCATTAAAACCAAGACATGTGGCATCACGTGAATGGTTAACAGAATTTTGGAATTACTAGAATTTAAAAACCAGGCATCTCAATGTTTTGTCGGCAATCAACGGTGCCCTGGTGTTTGAAATTCATTCTCATTTCTTGCATGGGACCTATGCATGCACCCATGGACACATATTTTATTTTTCAACCAATTTATATGCACTTGAGCATGTGCATATAGTTCAAATTTGAATTATGCACATAAATGCATTGAAAACTCAGTTAATGCATAAAAATGTCCAAACGAACCCCAAAAAATCACACAACACTCCAGTTGTTCTATGTTGACACGAGAAAAAAATTTGAAAGCAATAAGAGGCAATTGATATCGTTTCGTCCCCAAAGGTGGGACGTTCCCTACCGAAAACCATCATGCTTGTTGTGAGAAGCTCCGGTTTGTGAGAAGCATATACCCAAACCTACCCCAAATGGGACAAAATTTGTACCACGGCATGTTGATGCCACTCCATGATAGCATGCCAAGTTTCATGAATTTCAGATGAGTTTTGGATTTACTAGAATTTAAAAACCAGGCATCTCAATGTTTTGCCGGCAATCAACGGTGCCCTAGTGTTTGAAATTCATTCCCATTTCTTGCATGGGACCTAAGCATGCACCCAGGGACACATATTTAATTTTTCAACCAAGTTATATGCACTGGAGCATGTGCATGTAGTTCAAATTTGAATTATGCACATAAATGCATTGAAAACTCAGTTAATGCATAAAAATGTCCAAACAAACCCCGAAAAATCACAAAAATTCACACAACACTCCTGTTGTTCTATGTTGACATGAGAAAAAAAATTGAAAGCAATAAGAGGCAATGGATATCGTTTCGTCCTCAAAGATGGGACGTTCCCTACCGAAAACCATCATGCTTGTTGTAAGAAGCTCCGGTTTGTGAGAAGCATATACCAAAACCTGCCCCAAATGGGACAAAATTTGTACCACGGCATGTTGATGACGCTCCATGATAGCATGCCAAGTTTCATGAATTTCAGACGAGTTTTGGATTTACTAGAATTTAAAAACCAGGCATCTCAATGTTTTGCCGGCAATCAACGGTGCCCCGGTGTTTGAAATTCATTCCCATTTCTTGCATGGGACCTAAGCATGCACCCAAGGACACATATTTGATTTTTCAACCAATTTATATGCACTGGAGCATGTGCATGTAGTTCAAATTTGAATTATGCACATAAAATGCATTGAAAACTCAGTTAATGCATAAAAATGTCCAAACGAACCCCGAAAAATCACAAAAATTCACACAACACTCCTGTTGTTCTATGTTGACACGAGAAAAAAATTTGAAAGCAATAAGAGGCAATGGATATCATTTCGTCCCCAAAGGTGGGACGTTCCCTACCGAAAACCATCATGCTTGTTGTGAGAAGCTCCGGTTTGTGAGAAGCATATACCCAAACCTGCCCCAAATGGGACAAAATTTGTACCACGGCATGTTGATGCCGCTCCATGATAGCATGCCAAGTTTCATGAATTTCAGACGAGTTTTGGATTTACTAGAATTTAAAAACCAGGCATCTCAATGTTTTGCCGGCAATCAACGGTGCCCTGGTGTTTGAAATTCATTCCCATTTCTTGCATGGGACCTAAGCATGCACCCAAGGACACAGATTTGATTTTTCAACCAATTTATATGCACTGGAGCATGTGCATGTAGTTCAAATTTTAATTATGCACATAAAATGCATTGAAAACTCAGTTAATGCATAAAAATGTCCAAACGAACCCCGAAAAATCACAAAAATTGACACAACACTCCTGCTGTTCTATGTTGACACGAGAAAAAAATTGAAAGCAATAAGAGGCAATGGATATCGTTTCGTCCCCAAAGGTGGGACGTTCCCTACCGAAACCATCATGCTTGTTGTGAGAAGCTCCGGTTTGTGAGAAGCATATACCCAAACCTGCCCCAAATGGGACAAAATTTGTACCACGACATGTTGATGCCGCTCCATGATAGCATGCCAAGTTTCATGAATTTCAGACGAGTTTTGGATTTACTCGAATTTAAAAACCAGGCATCTCAATGTTTTGCCGGCAATCAACGGTGCCCTGGTGTTTGAAATTCATTCCCATTTCTTGCATGGGACCTAAGCATGCACCCAAGGACACATATTTGATTTTTCAACCAATTTATATGCACTGGAGCATGTGCATGTAGTTCAAATTTGAATTGTTCACCTGAAATGGCTAGAAAACCAATTTAATGTATAAAATGTTCAAACGAACCTTGAATAATTCCAATTCTTTTACGACAGACGTATAGTTGCATGTTCACTCCAGATAAAAGGTCTAGCAATTGAAACACCGTCCATTGCCGTTGTGACCCCATTATGTAATTCAAATCAAGATGAAAAATCAAGTAGACCGCACACAGTTTATTATCAGCAACCGTGTGAGATGTAGTACAAAATATCTTGGAGCACCGTCGGTGTATAGTACACCTATGGCTTACGCGATAAGGTGCATCGGCTATAGTCCACAGCCGGTGTCTCAAGCACACTAGCTCGCTCCCCAAATATCATTTCACTATTCAATCATCGCCGGTGAAAGATGGGCACATGGACCCGCGTCGTGAGGGCAACTTCGGTGGCCCACTCCGGCGAGAGCGCGGACGCAGCCGCCATGCGTGTGCTAACAAGGTGCATGAGTGCGGCCACAATTTGCGACCTGGTGGCAAAGGCAACCCAAACAGCCGCTATTGCTTCTCAGGTGGCGGCAGCAACATCTGTCTCGGGGATAGCAACTGGCGAGAGCGGGACAGCAGCTGTCCGTTCCGTAGCGGCGGCCTTAGCCCTAATGGAGGCCGCCCACGACCATGTCGAGGCCGCCCACGCCCAGTTCCTGGCGGTCATCGCATAAATCGAGCGAAGCTTCTCCGACAACGGTCGGCAACCCTCGGCCAAAGAGCTGGCAATCGCCAAGAGCGTTCGAGCAGCCGTCCGTTCCTCCGCCGCATACCTTGCAACGACGGAGCCCGTCCAAGCCCAGATCACGTCCGCCCACGCCCAGCTCGTGGCGGCCTTTTCCAAAGAGATGGCGGACGCGGTTGGAGAGATGCTTGCCAAGTATGGTGCGATGGATGCCATCGAGCCCCTTCCCCAGGAGATCGTCGGGCGCGAGCTGGACATGGAGGCGGCGGCGGAGATCGACGAGCACCAGCCGTAGTAGTACTCTTTGTTTTGTTTAATTAAGAGCGCCGATCTTTAATTTGTTAGAGTAATGTTTAGGTCAGCTAGCTCTGTTTAATTGCTGAACTTGCTCGATTAAGAAGTGTGTGTGTGCTGTAGTCTCCTTTGTGTACCCAAATTATGCAATGACGTGGATGACCACTGTAACCATGGAAATTCGAACCAAAACTTTTGACGTTCAAACTCATCACACACGGGTTAAGCTATCTGAATCGTTTGTGATGTCCACATATCGTACACAATTCTGAATAAGGGACCGTGTCTGATGACACTTTGCGCGCCAGTTTTTTGGCTGAAGCGATTCCAAATTTTTGGCTTCCACGGAAATATCTACCTCCCCGCCCCCTCTCCCTTACCAAAAGCCACATTTCCCCTCTTTCTGCCTTCCTTTCCAAGTTGAAACCTTCACTCCTTGCTTGCAGCGCCGCCGCCTCCTCGCCGGCGACCCTCCTTCACACTGCTCGGCCTCCTCTATCCAGGCAGGTAATCCACACCCGACCCCATCCTCCTCCTCCTTCCACATCCCACATGCCCCGACCGCCGGCGCGAGCGCGACACCTTCCACCCAAATCACCGACCCCTCCACCAAAAAAGCGCCGGCCTAAGCCACGGTGCACGCAGTATAGCCAAGACCTCAAGGAGCATTTGGCAGCGGAGAAGCAAATCATGGCCGCACGCACGGATGAGGTCGCGATGGCTGCCATTCGTGTCGATCCCCAAATCTTGAAGGAGCACCTTGCCAATTGCTAGCTACGCCGGTTAAGCATGCTTGGTTTACCCATTGCGTGTGCTGCTCTTGCCTTTCCTTCACAAATTCTAGTGAATTGTGCTATCTAATTTCACCATGCAATCTGTTGCTCTAGTGTATATGTTATATATGTTGTGCAGTGTGGTGCTCACTTACTAACTGTTTTGTTAATTAGTTGTCGTCTTCAGTTAACTATTTGGTTCAATTCTGCAAATGTGATGTTCAATTCTTCAGGCTGCAATTTTGTATTGTCTTCCATGTGAGAAATAAATCGAATTTATCTTTACAAAATTGTGGGTGCATTCTGTTATTGTATACCATGTGAGGAATAAATTGAATTTGGCTGTAGTAAATACATGAGAAACAAATACAATTGCTACAATTGGCTGTAGTTAACTATTTGGTTAAATCTCTGATCTTCTATTAGGAGTATGTTATATTGTGCAATGAGGTGCTCAGTTAATGTTTGGTTCATTTGTTGTGGTGTTTAGTTAACTGCTTGGTTCAATTCTGCAATGCGATGTCCAATTGTCGTGGGTAGAATTTTGTATTGTTGTGCATGTGAGGAATAAATCGAATTTGGCTGCACTTAATACATGAGAAACATATACAAGTGCTATATTTCCTAGTTCTTAATCATGCTTGGTTTGGGTAAATGGGTTTTCCGTGTGGCTTCAATTAATCTGATGAATCTGCAATGTGCTTATTTTTCATCAACATATTTTACTGATAGCATGCGAACCCTTACTTAACCTGATGACTAACTACCTTATATGTGTTGCAGGGAAACAATGGGAAGCACTGAGGTTTACAATCGAGGTTAGCACGTGCATGGTCCGTTGTCTAATAGCACATTATTGTGCAATTGCAGGAACCATTCTAATATTTTGGTTTTTAACAATTTGGTCTTGCACATGTAGGTCCTGCTGTCAGAGGTTTTGACCCACTGTTCGACCCTTTTTGCATATGGGGAAATGAGTTGTCCATGAATATCAATCAAATCAAGAAACTCAGAAAGATTGTTAGGATAAAGAAATTAGCGACAAAAAACAACAAGATCTTTGTCTGCACAATGAAGAAGACATCAGTTCACTACAAGATGGTACTAACTATTATACCTTGCCTTTTTTATTCCTTTGCCCCATTTCCAATATAGAGAAGATATTTATGCACATCCTTGTTTTCAGGCCTTTCCAAAGCAGTTCACTGATGATTACCTCTCAAACCACCTCTATGGTCAGGAGGCGAGGAAGGTTTTCATACAACACCCACGGTTCAATATTGAAGTGTTCCTGAAGAGGACGAAGGACGGACGGTCAATCATCCACAGGCACTGGCCTAAAGTTGCAAAGACCTTCAACATGAATGAAGGCTCAATATTCGCCTTCCGCTTCAGCAGTTTTCCAGATGAGATGCATCTGTCTATATACCGTCTATGATGCTAATTTCGAAAGGGTCTACATGTTACATGTGGAACTTGTTGTTGGTGCAGTTGTGTAATGGGGTAGCTGAGTGCTGAAGGTATATCATGTTGTACTCTGGTGTATTTCAATTATGAAATTCCGCTTCCTTAATATGGAAATGAAATATATTGTTTGCTTAATATGAATCAATTAGATTAATAAATGGATTATCAATAATCGGATAATTAGCCTGCTAATGGTGAATTAACCTGCTAATTGTGTTTTGCTATTGAAATGGTTGTTGAAAAAATACCGTGGGCGATGACCTCAAGCAACGCACACAGTTTCTAGGAATAAACCGTGTTGGATCAATGAACAATCACACATGACTTTCTCTTGAAAACTGTTTGCGTTAGGCCACCTTGCGCAAACGTTTACCACATAAAAACTCTGTGTGATGGACAGCCTTTGCCACACAGTTTCTTCTACGGACCGTGTGTGATACATTCAATAACGCAAATGATTTAACGGGAAAAATTGTGTGTGATGTACCTGTGAACGGAAACGTTTTCCTTGGAGCGACTGTGTGGGATGTGCATACGAACAGAAACCTTTAGTGGGGACTGACTTGTGGGATGTACTTGCGACCGGAAACAATTTCACCATATAATTGTATTTTTTTAGCTCTACTGTATGTATTTCCGTATTTGAGTGCTCGTCGGTCGCACACGACCTCATTTTGCCGAACGTGTGTGCCAGGAGGGCATATCCCCGATGGTTTCTGGGTCGTGTGGGAAGTACCCCCCTATCGCCCACACTCACTTGGCGACGGTTCCAAATGCGGTCGCGGAAAGGGGTTAAAAACCGTTTGTTTAGGACTGACGCATACCAGTGCTAGAAGCATCGATTAGTCCATTATAAAAGATATCAAGTATTTCATTTTTCTTAACAGGATGATCATTCAAAGCATTAAGTAATTGGAGAAGCCTCCCCCAAGATTGAGGGAGATTCTCTTCTTCAATTTTCACAAAGTTAAATACTTCATGGAAGGCAGCTTGTTTCTTATGAGCAGACAAATATTTTTCAGAGAAATAATATATCAGATCCTTGGGACTACGCACACAACTAGGAGCAAGAGTATCAAACCATATCTTAGCATCACTCTTTAATGAGAAAGGAAACAACTTAAGAATATAGGAGTAGTGAATCTTTTCCTCATTAGCAAATAAGGTGGCTATATCATTGAATTTAGTAAGGTGTGCCACAACAGTTTTAGTTTCATAACCATGGAAAGGATCAGATTCAACCAAAGTAATTAACTCGGTATTGACAGAGAATTCATCATCCAGATCAGTAACAGAGATGGTAGAAGTAGCAAACTTAGGATCATAATTCATTTTCTCCATCATAGATTTTTCTTTCAGCTTACATAGCAGTTTCTTAACATCTCTCTATCATTACAAGCAAAAGGTGAATCAAGTGCAGAGTGTGATGGTAGTTCCTTACCTCCCCTCGTCTTAGAGGGAACGATCTTTGTTCTGGTATATTTTAGATTCTTCATAGTGATCAATAGATATAAATCCCAAGTGACTTAGCAAATAGAGCTATGCTCCCCGCCAACGGTGCCAGAAAAAGGTCTTGATAACCCACAAGTATAGGGAATCACAACTGTTTTCGAGGGTAGAATATTCAACCCAAATTTATTGATTCGGCACAAGGGGAGCCATAGAATATTTGCAAGTATTAGTAGTTGAGTTGTCAATTCAACCACACCTGGAGAACTAAATATCTACGGCAAAGTGTGTTGGGGAACATAGCATGCAATTTCAAAAAAATTCCTACGATCACGCAAGATCTATCTAGGAGATGCATAGCAATGAGAGGGGGAGAGTGTGTCCACATACCCTTGTATACCGAAAGCGGAAGCATTAGGTTAACGCGGTTGATGTAGTCGAACGTGTTCATGATCCAACCGATCTAGTACCAAACGTACGGTACCTCCGAGTTCAGCACACGTTCAGCTCGATATCCAGCAGAGGGGCGAGGGAGAGTTCCGTCATCACGACGGTGTGGTGACGGTGATGGTGATGTGATCCGCGCAGGGCTTCGTCTAAGCACTACGACGCTATGACCAGAGGAGTAAACTGTGGAGGGGGGCACTGCACACAGCTAAGGGAACAATTGATGTTCTATGGGTGCCCCCTGCCCCCAATATATAAAGCAGGGGAGGAGGAGGCCGGCTGGCCCTAGGGGCCGCGCCAAGTGGGGGGTCCCACTAGGACTCCTAGTCCTAGTCGGCACCCCTCTTCCTTCCAACAAAGAGGGGGAAAGGGGAAATAGAGGGAGAAGGAGAAGGAAAGGGGGTCGCGCCCCCACCCCTTATCCAATTCGGACTTGCCATGGGGGGGCGCCACCTCTTGTGGCCTACCTCCCTCTCTGCACTATGGCCCATGAAGCCCATTACTTTCCCGGGGGGTTCCTGTAACCTCCCTATACTCGAAAAAAACCCGAACCTCTTCGGAACCATTCCGGTGTCCGTACATAACCTTCCAATATATCAATCTTTACCTCTCGACCATTTTGAGACACCTCGTTATGTTCGCGATCTCATCCGGGACTCCGAACAAACTTCGATCACCAAAACACACAACTCATAATACAAATCATCATCGAACGTTAAGTGTGCAGACCCTGCGGGTTCGAGAACTATGTAGACATGACCGAGACACATCTCCGGTCAATAACCAATAGCGGAACCTGGATGCTCATATTGGTTCCTACATATTCTACAAAGATCTTTATCGGTCAAACCGCATGACAACATACGTCATTCCCTTTGTCATCGGTATGTTACTTGCCCGAGATTCGATCGTCGGTATCCTCATACCTAGTTCAATCTTGTTACCGGCAAGTCTCTTTACTCGTTCTGTAATGCATCATTCCGCAACCAACTCATTAGTCACATTGCTTGCAAGGCTTATAGTGCTGTGCATTACCGAGAGGGCCCAGAGATACCTCTCTGATACACAGAGTGACAAATCCTAATCTCTATCTATGCCAACCCAACAAACACCTTCGGAGACACTTGTAGAGCATCTTTATAATCACCCAGTTACGTTGTGACGTTTGATAGCACACAAGGTGTTCCTCCGATATTTGGGAGTTGAATAATCTCATAGTCAGAGGAATATGTATAAGTCATGAAGAAATCAATAGCAATAAAACTTAACGATCATTATGCTAAGCTAACGGATGGGTCTTGTCCATCACATCATTGTATAATGATGTGATCCCGTTCGTCAAATGACAACACATGTCTATGGTCACAAAACTTAACCATCTTTGATTAACAAGCTAGTCAAGTAGAGGCATACTAGGGACACTCTGTATTGTCTATGTATTCACACATGTACTAAGTTTCCGGTTAATACAATTCTAGCATGAATAATAAACATTTATCATGATGTAAGGAAATATAAATAACAACTTTATTATTGCCTCTAGGGCATATTTCCTTCAGTATCCCACTTGCACTAGAGTCAATAATCTTGATTACAAAGTAATGATTCTAACACCCATGGAGTCTTGGTGCTGATCATGTTTTGCTCGTGGAAGAGGCTTAGTCAACGGGTCTGCAACATTCAAATCCGTATGTATTTTGCAAATCTCTATGTCTCCCTCCTTGACTTGATTGCAGATGGAATTGAAGCGTCTCTTGATGTGTTTGGTTCTCTTGTGAAATTTGGATTCCTTTGCCAAGGCAATTGCTCTAGTATTGTCACAAAAGATTTTCATTGGCCCCGATGCACTAGGTATTACACCTAGATCGGATATGAAATCCTTCATCCAGACTCCTTCATTTGCTACTTCCGAAGCAGCTATGTACTCCACTTAACACGCAGATCCCGCCACGACGCTCTGCCTGGAACTGCACCAACTGACAGCTCCACCATTTAATATAAATACGTATCCGTTTTGTGACTTAGAGTCATCCGGATCAGTGTCAATGCTTGCATTGACATAACCATTTATGACAAGCTCTTTGTCACCTCCATAAACGAGAAACATATCCTTAGTCATTTTCAGGTATTTCAGGATGTTCTTAACCGCTATCCAGTGATCCACTCCTGGATTACTTTGGTACCTCCCTGCTAAACTTATAGCAAGGGACACATCAGGTCTGGTACACATCATTGCATACATGATAGGACCTATGGCTGAGGCATAGGGGATGACTTTCATTTTCTCTCTACCTTCTGCAGTGCCGGGCATTGACTCAACTTCACACATTGTAACACAGGCAAGAACCCTTTCTTTGACTGATCCATTTTGAACTCCTTCAAAACTTTCTCAAGGTATGTGCTTTGTGAAAGTCCAATTAAGCGTCTTGATCTATCTCTATAGATCTTGATGCCCAATATAAGCAGCTTCACCGAGGTCTTTCATTAAAAATTCTTATTCAAGTATCCTTTTATACTATCCAGAAATTATGTATCATTTCCAATCAACAATATGTCATCCACATATAATATTAGAAATGCTATAGAGCTACCACTCACTTTCTTGTAAATACAGGCTTCTCCAAAAGTCTGTATAAAACTATATGCTTTGATCACACTATCAAAGCGTATATTCCAACTCCGAGATGCTTGCGGGAGTCCATGAATGGATCGTTGGAGATTGCACACTTTGTTAGCACCTTTAGGATTGACAAAACCTTCTGGTTGCATCATATACAACTCTTCTTTAAGAAATCCATTAAGGAATGCAGTTTCGACATCCATTTGCCAAATTTCATAATCATAAAATGCGGCAATTGCTAACATGATTCGGACAGACTTAAGCATCACTACGAGTGAGAAGGTCTCATCGTAGTCAACTCCTTGAACTTGTCGAAAACCTTTCGCAACAAGTCGAGCTTTGTAGACAGTAACATTACCATCAGCGTCAGTCTTCTTCTTGAAGATCCATTTATTCTCTACGGCTTGCCGATCATCGGGCAAGTCAACCAAAGTCCATACTTTGTTCTCATACATGGATCTCATCTCAGATTTCATGGCTTCAAGCCATTTCGCGGAATCTGGGCTCATCATCGCTTCCTCATAGTTCATAGGTTCGTCATTGTCCAGTAACATGACTTCCAGAACAGGATTACCATACCACTTTGGTGCGGACCGTACTCTGGTTGACCAACGAGGTTTGGTAGTAACTTGATCTGAAGTTTCATTATCATTATCATTAACTTCCTCACTAATTGGTGTAGGCATCACTGGAACTGATTTCTGTGATGTACCATTTTTCAATTCGAGAGAAGGTACAACTACCTCATCAAGTTCTACTTTCCTCCCACTCAATTCTTTCGAGAGAAACTCCTTCTCTAGATAGGATCCATTATTAGCAACAAAAAGTGTTGCCTTCAGATCTGTGATAGAAGGTGTACCCAACAGTTTCTTTTGGGTATCCTATGAAGACGCACTTCTCTGATTTGGGTTCGAGCTTATCAGGTTGAAGCTTTTTCACATAAGCATCGCAGCCCCAAACTTTAAGAAACGATAGCTTAGGTTTCTTGCCAAACCATAGTTCATATGGTGTCTTCTCAACGGATTTAGATGGTGCCCTATTTAACGTGAATGCAGCCGTCTCTAAAGCATAACCCCAAAACGATGGTGGTAAATCGGTAAGAGACATCATAGATCGCACCATATCTAATAAAGTACGGTTATGATGTTCGGTCACACCATTACATTGTGGTGTTCCAGGTGGCGTGAGTTGCGAAACTATTCCACATTGTTTCAAATGAAGACCAAACTCATAACTAAAATATTCACCTCCACGATCAGATCATAGAAACTTTATTTTCTTGTTACAATGATTCCCACTTCACTCTGAAATTCTTTGAACTTTTCAAATGTTTCAGACTTATGTTTCTTTAAGTAGATATACCCATATCTGCTTAAATCATCTAGAAGGTCAGAAAATAACGACCCGCCATGGGCCTCAACACTCATAGGACCGCATACATCAGTATGTATTATTTCCATTCAGTCAGCTGCTCGCTCCATTGTTCCAGAGAACGGAGTTTAGTCATCTTGCCCATGAGGCATGGTTCGCAAGCATCAAGTGATTCATAATTGAGTGATTCCAAAACCCCATCAGCATGGAGTTTCTTCATGCGCTTTACACCAATATGACCAAAACGGCAGTGCCACAAATAAGTTGCACTATCATTATTAACTTTGCATCTTTTGGCTTCAATACTATGAATATGTGTATCACTACGATCGAGATTCAACAAAAATAGACCACTCATCAAGGGTGCATGACCATAAAAGATATTACTCATATAAATAGAACAACCATGATTCTCTGATTTAAATGAATAACCGTCTCGCATCAAACAAGATCCAGATATAATGTTCATGCTCAACGCTGGCACCAAATAACAATTATTCAGGTCTAAAACTAATCCCAAAGGTAGATGTAGAGGTAGCGTGCCGACGGGATCACATCGACCTTGGAACTATTTCCGACGCGCATCTTCACCTCGTCCTTAGCCAATCTTCGTTTAATCCGTAGCCCCTGTTTCGAGTTGCAAATATGAGCAACAGAACCAGTATCAAATACCCAGGCGCTACTACGGGCATTAGTAAGGTACACATTAATAACATGTATATCAAATATACCTTTCACTTTGCCATCCTTCTTATCCGCCAAATACTTGGGGCAGTTCCGCTTCCAGTGACCAGTCCCTTTGCAGTAGAAGCACTCAATTTCAGGCTTAGGTCCAGACTTTGGCTTCTTCCCGGGAGCAGCAACTTGCTTGCTATTCTTCTTGAAGTTCCCTTTCTTCCCTTTGCCCTTTTTCTTGAAATGGGTGGTGTTGTTAACCATCAATACTTGGTGCTCCTTCTTGATTTCTACCTCCGTAGCCTTAAGCATTGCGAAGAGCTCGGGAATTGTCTTTTCCATCCCTTGCATGTTATAGTTCATCACGAAGCCTTTATAGCTTGGTGGCAGTGATTGAAGAACTCCGTCAAGGACACTATCATCAGGAAGATTAACTCCTAGCTGAGTCAAGTGGTTATGGTACCCAGACATTCTAAGTATGTGTTCACTGACAGAACTGTTCTCCTCCATCTTGCAGCTATAGAACTTGTTGGAGACTTCATATCTCTCAACTCGGGCATTTGCTTGAAATATTAACTTCAACTCCTAGAACATCTCATATGTCCATGACGTTCAAAACATCTTTGAAGTCCCGATTCTAAGCCGTAAAGCATGGCACACTGAACTATCGAGTAGTCATCAGCTTTAGTCCGCCAGATGTTCATAACATCCAGAGTTGCTCCTGCAGCGGGCCTTGCACCTAGCGGTTCTTCTAGGACGTAATTATTTTGTGCGGCAATGAGGATAATCCTCAAGTTACAGACCCACTCCGTGTAGTTGCTACCATCATCTTTCAACTTAGATTTCTCTAGGAATGCATTAAAATTCAAGGGAACGGTAGCATGGGCCATTGATCTACAAAAACATAGATATGCAAAAACTATCAGGACTAAGTTCGTGATAAATTAAAGTTCAATTAATCATATTACTTAAGAACTCCACTTAGATAGACATCCCTCTAGTCATCTAGATGATCATGTGATCCATATCAACTAAATCATGTCCGATCATCACGTGAGATGGAGTAGTTTCCAATGGTGAACATCTCTATGTTGATCATATCTACTATATGATTCACATTCGACCTTTTGGTCTCAGTGATCCGAGGCCATATCTGCATATGCTAAGCTCGTCAAGTTTAACCCGAGTATTCTACACTTGCAAAACTGGCTTGCACCCGTTGTATGTGAACATAGAGCTTATCACACCCAATCATCACGTGGTGTCTCGGCACGACGAACTTTAGAAACGGTGCATACTCAGGGAGAACACATATACCTTGAAATTTAGTGAGGGATCATCTTATAATGCTACCGCCGTACTAAGCAAAATAAGATAAACATCACATGCAATCAAAATATGTGACATGATATGGCCATCATCATCTTGTTCCTTTGATCTCCATCTCCAAAGCACCGTCATGATCTCCATCGTCACCGGCTTGACACCTTGATCTCCATTGTAGCGTCGTTGTCGTCTCGCCAACTATTGCTTCTACAACTATCGCTACCGCATAGTGATAAAGTAAAGCAATTACATCGCGATTGCATTTCATACAATAAAGCGACAACCATAAGGCTCCTGACAGTTGCCGATAACTTATACAAAACATGATCATCTCATACAATAACTTATATCTCATCATGTGTTGACCATATCACATCACAACATGCCCTGCAAAAACAAGTTAGACGTCCTCTACTTTGTTGTTGCAAGTTTTACGTGGCTGCTGCGAGCTTCTAGCAAGAACCGTTCTTACCTACGCATCAAAACCACAACGACTTTTCGTCAAGTGTGCTGTTTTAATCTTCAACAAGGACCGGCCGTAGTCAAACTCGATTGAACTAAAGATGGAGAAATAGACACCCGCCAGCCACCTGTGTGCAAAGCACATCGGTAGAACCGGTCTCATGAACGCGGTCATGTAATGTTTGTAGCGATCCGACCTCAAACGGTCAAATCTCTGTGCATAAGTGTCATCCCTGGATCAGTAATGCTGACACACACAGTACTTGAAGGATTTATAACAGAGTGCAATCACACACTTATTACATCGAATGTCTCAAAAGAGAACTTATTACAATAATATGACTTAAGGCCATCTAAATAAGATAACCGCGGAGGCATCAAAGGTAAATGAGTCCATCAACTCCAACGGCATAACTGAGTGCACGACAACGACCTTGCGCACCTTACTCTTCATCTGAAAGTCTGCAACATAATACGTTGCAGCCCGAAACGGGCCAACACATGGAATATGCTGGAAAAATAACACTGTAGAGCAATGAACAAGATAACAACTATATCTACATGCATATATGGCTGGTGGAGGCTCTATGGTTTTCATGTTTGCGTAAAGCCAATTTTTCCCTACTGCAAAGGAATATATTTTATTTAACTACAAAGTTGGTTGATAAAATATTGAGAAGGTTCCTCCAACTCAGTCCCAATTAAAAAGTAATTAACAGCCCATCAAAAATTAATTAAGAGTGATGAGATCAAATCAATAATTCAAGAACCAGATACTCAAGATGTCCATAACCGGGGACATGGCTAACCATGATTAGTTTGTACACTCTGCAGAGGTTTGCGCACTTTTCCCCACAAGACTCGATCTCCTCCGTTGTATTTCTCGCACTGCATGGTGTTTGAGAAACGGATGACCGAGACATAGTCTTTCCGAAGAGGCCCCCTTAATCGATAGATAGGCCGGTACACCTACAATCCCCAACATCTGCTAACCCATCATGGAAAGGATTCCCACAACTTATTCAACTATGCCAGAGCCCATAATGGCTTGTGGCTGCACACGGAAGTTTCTAGCATGAATAATCTTATGATCCCTTTGAGCCTGGGTGGCGAACCATAGGATGATCACACGGGTACTCCGGGATATCCCAGGACAGCGCTGGATTGCTCCAGGTGCCCAGACAACCACTGGGTGCTCCAGGGTGCCTCAACCAATCCACCCAGATGTGTATTAAAGTAGCCACCTTAAGTTAACCATTAATTAACAACTATCACATCTGACATGGATACACTCAACCAAACCACGTCTACGAGCATAGCATAGCAGTATAAGCATAACGTAGAAGTAACCCCCAGGGTTTGATATAAAGGATAAATAGGATCTGCCTCATCATCTACTTCCCAAAACCCACATGTTAATCAGATCCTAATCATGCAATGTTTGAGGGTTGAAACTAATGCATAAAAACTGGGTAATAAGGGGTATGATCAAAGTGTTCCTTGCCTTGCTGACGATCTGAAAAGCCTAGTGACTCGTAGTAGCACGCTTCGCACTCCAGAAATTCTATCGCAAACAAAAAATAGCATATATAAGAAATCATGCATAGATGCAAGGGTAAAAATCAAATAAAAAGATCCCAACTGAAAGTTCAACTGAAGAGCTTCAATTTGCAAAAAGAATTAATCAAATCGGAGCTACGAAACTCAAACTACGATCAAGAAGTTTGAATTCAAATATGCTTGAAACCAAATTTTAATTTGTCAAAACCATGTTCAAGTTGATTAGCTGGAAAGAGGGGTTCGAGACGAAGATTTTGGCGTTGGTTTCACTGGATTTGGATAAACGAACAAGAAGTTGCGAGGGTTTGAAGATCAGGGGCTAATCTGCGATAAAAATAATCGCGGATAGGTCCCTGGCCGAAAATAAAATAAAAAGAAAAGACTAACGAACAAACGTTCGCTATTAGAGACGAACGGACGAACACGTTTGCAAATAGAGGCGTTCGGGTGAACGTTCGCTAAATAGATCCGATCGAGAAAAACCGAGAAAAAAACCCGAAGTGAACCGGCGAACTGGAGCGGCTTTTATACCGGTCAACGGGCGGCGGGTCAACGGCGGCGGGCGGCGGCTCTGGCGGAATTCGGCGCGGGCGGCGGCGGTGCGCAGCGCGAGCAGCGGAGGCGGCTAAAAGCGGCGGCGGCGGGGTGGAGTGCGGGAGGCGGCGCGGCGGCTTGGGGAGGACAGGGCGGCGGGGCGGCGATATATAAAGGGGTCGGGGGGCTTGCCTTGCGGGAGGAGGCGGCGGTGCCTCGTGTCCGAGCCGGACTCGGCGACGGCGGCGGCGAACCTCGGGACTCCCGTCCCGAGTCGGCCGGGAAGGCGGCACTAGTAGAAAAAGGGGCTTTGGTTCAGCCAGAAAAGAGCATTAATACCGGTTGCATTACGAACCGGGACTAATGTGAGCATTAGTCCCGGTTCGAGCGGCGAGGGCACCGAACATGCATTACTTCCGGTTCAAATGGGACCTTTAGTCCCGGTTGGTGCCACGAACCGGTACTAAAGGGTGCGATGCCCATTAGTACCGGTTCATGGCACGAACCGGTACTAATGGTGCAATTTTCAAATCCTACACCCCCCCCCCCCCCCGTGTATCGCCTTTTCAGTTTTGTAAAAAGCAAAAGAAAATGATAAAAACTTCAAAAGTTAAAATCCTTCGAGATGTAGTTATGTTACCACATCTACTAGTTAGGAAAATTTAAAAACTTAAATTTGGACATGTTTTGCAAAAAGTGTAGGGAAAATGTAAAACGGCTATAACTTTTGCATACGATGTCAGAAAAAAACGTATAATATATCAAAATGTTCAGCACGAAAATCCGCATCCAACTTTGACCGCCTATGGCCTGTTTGCAAATTTTTAGAATCCTCAAATTCCAAAAGGAAAAAAATTATGCTCAAATTTTAGTTTTTTTAAATTTTCGTTAGATCTGGTCAACTATGCTCAAACTACTTATTCAAGAAGTATTAGTGTTACTAAATAATTATTCAAGAATATTAGTGTTACTAAATAATTATTTCAATTTTTTTAATTTTGGTCAAATCTGGTCAAACTATGGTCAAACAATGGTCAAACTACTTATTCAAGAAATATTAGTGTTACTAAATAATTATTGTTTTTTAGAACAATAGTTTCAAACTCAAACAATGAAATGTGTGACTTTATGCTCAAGCTAAACTCCTGAGGGTTAATAGGATTGACATCTTACTATTGTCAGGAAAACAACCAGTGCAAACTTGGAAACGAGGGAGAATAGAACCCGGAAGTTAAGCGTGCTCAGGCTGGGGGAGTGGGAGGATGGGTGACCGTTTGGGAAGTTAGATGATTTAGAATGATGAGGGTGATTAGAGATTAAATTGAGCAGTGATGAGGGGTGATTAGAGATTAGAGGTTAAAATAATACAGAAATTTGAAAATCGGGAAAATATTTCAAAAAAATTCAAATTTAAAAAAAAAATTCAAAAAAAATCCTTTAGTACCGGTTGGTGTTACCAACCGGGACTAAAGGTGGACCTCCAGGCAGCAGCCACGTGGAGGGCCTTTAGTCCCGGTTCGTATAAGAACCGGGACTAAAGGGGGGACCTTTAGTAACGACCCTTTAGTCCCGGTTCCAGAACCGGGACAAAAGGCCCTCTAGAACCGGGACAAAAGGCCCTTTTTCTACTAGTGCGGCGCGGCTGGGCCGGCCTGCTCGGCTGGGCCTTCGGCCCAGTCGTGCGGGAAAGATTTTTTTAAGTAAAATTCTGCCAAAGAAAATCCTAATAAAATATGAATTTTTTTGCTAAAAATGCCAAAAATAGTTTTCACCGTCTAAATAAAATATTTAGAACAAAGTGAACATTTTTCTGGCCTACAAATGCAATTTTAAATAATGCATATTTTTCTAATTCAAATAAAATAACAAATAAAATCCAAATAAAATATTTATTTGATTTTAAAAAATTTCCTCCAATATTCCTCTCCTTTTGAAGAAGTCATATTATCTTCTCTCTTTTATTTTTAATATTATAAATATCCAGAGAGAAAAATATTAAAACCAAATGGATCCTCTTTTCAAATTTGAGAAAATTCAAATATGAAAATAAATTAAATCTCCAACTCTTTCCTTGGGTCCTTGAGTTGCTTAAGATTTCTAGGATCACAACCAAAATGCAAATAAAATATGATATGCATATGATGACCTATGTATAACATCCAAATTGAAAATTGGGATGTTACAAACCTACCCCCCTTAAGATGAATCTCGCCCTCGAGATTCGGGTTGGCTAGAAAATAGGTGTGGGTGGTCTTTCCGTATGTCTTCTTCTCATTCCCAGGTGGCTTCATCCTCGGTATGGTGGCTCCACTGAACTTTGCAAAACTTGATAACCTTACTGCGGGTAACTCGGCTGGCAAACTCGAGAATCTTGACGGGTTTCTCCTCGTAAATCAGATCACTATCCAACTGAATTGCTTCCAGGGGCATTGTATCCCTCAGAGGAATATCGGCCATCTCTGCATGGCACTTCGTGAAACACATCATGAACTCCTGACAATCCTTCAGGTAACACCAACTTGTAGGCCACTTCTCCCATACGCTCGAAAACTCAGTATGGTCCTACAAATCTCGGGGCTAACTTTCCCTTAACTCCAAAACGTTTAACTCCTCGCAGAGGTGACACACGAAGATACGCTCTGTCTCCGATTTCGTAGACTACCTCCTTGCGTTTGGTGTCTGCATAACTCTTCTTCCTGGACTGAGCTACTTTCAGTCTGTCTCGAATTAACTTAACCTTCTCTTGAGACTCCTTGATCAAATCAGGTCCAAACAACTAACGGTCTCCAACTTCATCCCATATTAACGGTGGCTTGCACCTTCTTCCATACAAAGCTTCGAAAGGTGCCATCTTCAAACTAGCCTGATAACTGTTGTTGTATGAGAACTCTGCGTAAGGCAAATTATCATCCCAACTGGATCCATAGTCTAATGCACAAGCTCTCAACATGTCCTCCAGAATCCGATTGACTCTCTCGGTCTGTCCATCTGTCTGCGGATGAAAGGCAGTACTAAACTCTAGCCTGGTACCCAAAGTCTGGTGCAACTGATTCCAAAACTTCGAAGTAAACTGTGTTCCTCTATCTGATACGATGGTCCTCGGAACTCCGTGCAGACATACGATCCTGGTCATATATATCTTGGCCAACTTCACACTCGTGTAAGTGGTTTTCACTGGGATAAAGTGAGCCACTTTGGTCAAGCGATCAACTACTACCCAGCTAGAATCATAACCTGACCGGGTCCTGGGTAATCCGGTGATGAAATCCATGCCAAGCTTGTCCCACTTCCATTCGGGTATCGGCATAGGCTGTAGTAATCCTGCTGGCTTCTGATGTACTGCCTTCACTCTCTGACATACATCACATACGGCTACATACTCGGCAATATCCTTCTACATACCTGTCCACCAGAAACGCTCCTTCAAATCCAAGTACATCTTGGTGTTTCCGGGGTGTATTGAGTATAGCAAGTCATGGGCTTCCTGAAGTATTAACTTCCTGGTCTCTGCATTATTGGGTACATATACACGGTCCTCAAACCATAAAGTTTCGTGTTCATCCTCACGAAATCCCTTGGCTTTTCCTTGGTTCATCTTCTCCTTTATCTCAGCAATTTCTTTGTCATCCTTCTGAGCTTCTCGAATCTTTCCCAATAATGTTGACTGAACCTCCATTGCTGCAACGAAACCTCTTGGAACTATCTCCAAACGAAGTTCCTTGAGATCTTCGGCTAACTCCTTTGGTAATCCTCCGCTTACAAGGGTATTGACCTAACTCTTCCGGCTCAAAGCGTCTGCTACGACATTGGCCTTTCCTGGATGATAATGCAACTTCATATCATAATCCTTTATAAGCTCCAACCATCTCCTCTGCCTGAGGTTTAGCTCCTTCTAAGTGAAAATGTACTTTAAAATCTTATGATCCGTGTACACATCACAATGGTTTCCAATAAGAAAATGTCTCCGGGTCTTGAGAGCATGCACTACGGCTGCTAACTCCAAATCATGTGTGGCATAATTCAACTCATGCGGTCGAAGCTGATGTGAGGCATATGAAACCACTCTTCCGTCCTACATAAGTGCACCTCCAAGTCCTTGGCGAGAAGCGTCGCAATACACTTGGAAATCCTTGCGTATATTCGGCAGAATTAGCACTGGTGATGTAACCAAACGTTTCTTCAACTCCTGAAAACTAGCCTCACAATCCTCTATCCATTTAACTTGATGTCCTTCTTCAACAACTCCGTCATGGGTTTCACAATCTTGGAAAAATTCTCAATGAACCTCCTATAATATCCTGGGAGTCCAAGAAAACTGCGGATCTCTCCTACTGAGGTGGGTGCCAACCACTCAGTAATAGATTTAACCTTGGTAGGGTCTACTGCTATACCTTCTCCTGATATAACATGTCCAAGGAATCCAACTTCCTTCAACCAAAACTCGCATTTGCTGAACTTGGCATATAGCTGATGTTCCCTGAGCTTCTTGAGAACTAAACGCAAATGCTCCTTGTGTTCCTCTTCATTCTTCGAGTATACCAAAATATCATCAATGAACACCACAACAAACTTATCCAAGAACTCCATGAACACCTTATTCATCATACTCGTCAAATAGGCTAGGGCATTAGTCAATCCAAAAGACATGACCATGTACTCATATAGCCCGTACCTTGTGGTGAAAGTTGGGTATATCCTGCTCTCGGATCTTCAGCTGGTGGTATCCTGATCGCAGATCGATCTTGGAGAATACTTTAGCTCCTTGCAGCTGGTCAAACAAATCGTTGATCATCGGTAGTGGGTACTTGTTCTTGATCATTCCTTCATTCAAAGCACGATAATCAACAACCATTCTCAAAGATCCATCCTTCTTCTCAACCAAGAGCACTGGGGCTCCCCTCGGTGACGAACTTCGTCGAATGTAACCTTTCTCCAATAACTCCTTAATCTGCTTCTTAATTTCCTCCAGATCATTTGCGGGCATCCGGTATGGTCTCTTCGATATTAGTCCGGTGGTTGGCAACAGTTCTATCAAAAACTCTATGTCTCGATCTGGCGGCATGCCTGGTAATTCCTCTGGAAATACATTCGGGGTAATCCTTCACAAGGGGCACTTCCTCCTGAACAACTCCTGAGAGCGAGTTTACTTGGGTCCTCCTCGGCGCATGCCGAGACACATACTTAATCCGTTTACCCTCTGGGGTGGTGAGCAGAATAGACTTACTGGTGCAATCGATGCCGTTGGAGTTGATGGACTCATTTACCTTCGATGCTTCTGGAGTTATCTTATTTAGATGGCCTTAAGCCATATTATTGTAATAAGTTCTCTTTTGAGACATTCGATGTAATAAGTGTGTGATTGCACTCTGTTATAAATCCTTCAAGTACTGTGTGTGTCAGCATTACCGATCCAGCAATGACACTTATGCACAGAGATTTGACCGTTTGAGGTTGGATCGCTACAATGTTGGTCCGGGCTGCTTCATCCAACAATACAGCCGAATCAAAGTAAGACATTGGTGGTAAGCAATATGACTATTATCGCCCACAACTCTTTGTGTTCTACTCGTGCATATCATCTACACATAGACCTGGCTCTGATACAACTGTTGGAGAATGTAGCATGCAATTTCAAAAAAATTACTACGATCACGCAAGATCTATCTAGGAGATGCATAGCAACGAGAGGGGGAGAGTGTGTCCACGTACCCTCGTAGACCGAAAGCGGAAGCGTTAGGTTAACGCAGTTGATGTAGTCGAACGTCTTCACGATCCAACCAATCTAGTACCAAACGTATGACACCTCCGAGTTCAACACATGTTCAGCTCGACGACGTCCCTCGAACTCTTGATCCAACAGAGGGTCGAGGGAGAGTTTCGTCAGCACGACGGCGTGGTGATAGTGATGGTGATGTGATCCGCGCAGGGCTTCGCCTAAGCACTACGACGCTATGACCGGAGGAGTAAACTGTGGAGGGGGGCACTGCACACGGCTACGGGAACAATTGATGTGCTATGGGGTGCCCCCCTGCCCCCGTATATAAAGGAGGGGAGGAGGAGGCCGGCCGGCCCTAGGGGGCACGCCAAGTGGGGGGAGTCCCACTAGGACTCCTAGTCCTAGTCGGCTCCCCTTCCTTGCAGCGGAGAGGGGGAAAGGGGAAAGAGGGGGAGAGGGAGAAGGAAAGGGGGGGGGCACGCCCCCACCCCTTGTCAAATTTGGACTTGCCATGGGGGGGCCACCATCTCTTGTGGCTTGCCTCCCTCTCTCCACTATGGCCCATGAGGCCCATTAACTTTCCCGGGGGGTTCCGGTAACCTCTCGGTACTTCGAAAAATCCCCGAACCTCTTCGGCACCATTCCGGTGTCCATACATAACCTTCCAATATATCAATCTTTACCTCTCAACCATTTCGAGACTCCTCGTCATGTCTGTGATCTCATCCGGGACTCGGAACAAACTTCGGTCACCAAAACACACAACTCATAATACAAATCATCATTGAATGTTAAGCGTGCGGACCCTACGGGTTCGAGAACTATGTAGACATGACCGAGACACATCTCCAGTCAATAACCAATAGCGGAACCTGGATGCTCATATTGGTTCCTACATATTCTACAAAGATCTTTATCGGTCAAACGGCATGACAACATACGTCATTCCCTTTGTCATCGGTATGTTACTTGCCCGAGATTCGATCGTCGGTATCCTCATACCTAGTTCAATCTCGTTACCGACAAGTCTCTTTACTCGTTCCGTAATGCATCATCCCGCAACTAACTCATTAGTCACATTGCTTGCAAGGCTTATAGTGATGTGCATTACCGAGAGAGCCCAAAGATACCTCTCCGATACATGGATTGGTAAATCCTAATCTCGATCTATGTCAACCCAACAAACACCTTCGGAGACACCTGTAGAGCATCTTTATATCACTCAGTTATGTTGTGACGTTTGATAGCACACAAGGTGTTCCTCAATTATTTAGGAGTTGCATAATCTCATAGTTAGAGGAATATGTATAAGTCATGAAGAAAGCAATAGCAATAAAACTTAACGATCATTATGCTAAGCTAACGGATGGGTCTTGTCCATCACAACATTCTCTAATGATGTGATCACGTTCATCAAATGACAACACATGTATATGGTCAGGAAACTTAACCATCTTTGATTAATGAGCTAGTCAAGTAGAGGCATACTAGGGACACTCTGTTTTGTCTATGTATTCACACATGTACTAAATTTCCGGTTAATACAATTCTAGCATGAATAATAAACATTTATCATGATATAAGGAAATATCAATAACAAATTTATTATTGCCTCTAGGGCATATTTCCTTCAAAGTGATCACTAGCACAGTAGTATGATAGTTTGATAGTTGTGGTAACAGTAGCAATATAGTAACAGCAACAGTAGCAGTAGCAGTTTTATAGTTATTGTAACAGCAGCAACAATGAAAGTAACTTCGCAATAACCAATATGAGAGAATCGTAGGCATTGGATCAGTGATGGATAATTATGTTGGATGATATTCATCATGTAACAACCATAACCTAGAGCCACACAGAACTAGCTCCAGTTCATCAATGTAATCACTACAAAAAAATACACTTCCGTGATGATACGTGTTTGTCACCGTAGGTCACGTGTTTTGTCATGCATGTAGATCCATGGCGATTTTATGACAGAATCAAGATAGTCATACCTGTGCTGTCGTAGAAGTGTTCCATGACATTACCAAAATTATCATCACAGAAGTGTCCACTTCCATGACGATAAATCGCGCGTCACAGAAGTGCTTTCGTCGAGGGTGACCGACACGTGGCATCCACCGTAACGGAACGCCGTTAAGCTATCGGGTCGGGTTTTGGATCCGATAACCCGTTAACAGCCCGACGAATGGGAAATTTCCACGTGTAAAATTCTTATTGGCCGGACGAAACACGTGTTAGCTCGTTAGTGGATTAGATAGGCACCTATGATATGTCGACACGTGCCACGGCCCACCACTGGCCCATTTAGCTTACAAAGCCGGCCCGTTTGACTTGGTCAAAAGTTAACGGGCTGGCCCATGAAAAGCCTGTTAACGGTCTCTTCGCAAATAGCCCATTTTACGGCCCGTTAACTCATGGCCCATTAGGCCCTAAAGGAAATCGGCCCAACAACGTCATGTGGGTCGTCGAATATAACACCAGCCCATTTCACTTTTGGCCCATGTATGGCCCACGATGTCTTTCGGCCCATATGAGGCCTTCATATCTTTCGGCCCTTTACAGGCCCACGGTGACTCTAGCCCATAATGAACAGTAATTTTCTTTATACCCGTTAACAGCCCGTGATTTACATGGGCCGTTTCCAGCCCATGTTAGCTTTCGGCCTATTGACGGCCCATACGTTCTTGGGCTCCTTTTCGGCCCTCGATTACTTCCAGCCCGTTACTGGCCTGTTCCCCTAATGGGCCAAATTTGGCCCATGGCAAGAGTCGGCCCGTTACTGGCCTGTTCCCCTAATGGGCCAAATACGGCACATGGCAAGAGTCAGCCTGTTACTGGCCTGTTACCCTAATGGGCCAAATTCGGCCCATTGCAAGAGTCGGACCGTTTCTGGCCTATTAACCCGTTGCGCCGTTTCCAGCCCGTCCTATATTCTGGCCCATTAACGACCCATTATGCCTGTGACAGAATTAAGCCTTTGCTGTCCTACGGCCTGTTAACGGCCTGTTACCGTGCTGGGCCGATACCAATTACGCCCGATTACGGCCCATGTAGACCCATTTATCCGACGGCCCGAGGCCCACCGATTACAGGCCCATTTATCAACGGCCCGTAGGAGACCCATGGATCCTACGGCCCGTATATGGCCCATGGTAGTTGCGGCCACTAGCAAACCAGGGAAAAAGAAGACTAGGAAATAAATAAGGCCGAAACTAACGCTAGGCTATTAAGGCGATTGCACAGATTACATCCACTCGGCATCAAAGATCGCCACCAGTGCAAATATAGGGAACACACTACACTATACAAAAATGGCTTGCTGTTTTCTTCAGCCGGTGGCTGCACGTTAAGAATAAATTTTGTATCGCACCAAAACAAATTACAACTATATAACAAAAGGAAGGTTGGCATAAAACTTAACAGTCTAGCAGATAAATGCACCACCAGAAGTTCAGAAGCTCAGTTCATTTGACCTGACTGTTACATTTTCATGTTGTATTGTCCGATGGAGCACCATAACCCTCGCCTTCATTTCCCCTAGGCTCCTGAACAACATAGCAAATGTCTGTTAGTCTGGTTTCAAAACCATGCATATCTTGACGACATTGAGCAATGTTTCTCCTTGTTTCAAAAAGGGTCTCTGTTAGGGAATGGACTTGTGTCTGGAGCGCAGATACAACATTGCTTTGAGCTTGCATATCTTGATCATGAGGCAGTTTGGACGATATTGCCTTAACAACCAACCTAGTATTACGCAGGAACGTGCTTTTGGCACTGTTAGTGGACAGGTACTGACCCACTGCAGCAAGAGCTGACATTGCGGTTATAGTTGCCTCGCCACCTTCAGAAGGTGGCGGTTCCAACATTTTTTCCATAGCTCGCTGAAAAGTTGAGGTTTTACATTAGTAGTACCAGGACAGAAGATATTAAGGAGGCAGCAAAACCAAACAAAAAAGCTTTGGTCTATATACAGAACTTATTCTGGTGAACCCATGTAAAATATTAGTTGTATTTTATTGCAAAGTACATAATAAAACCAGGTTCCAAACATATGACCATGTACCATCGCTAATGTATTGTCTATTTCTTCACATTGTATTGAGGGCTAAGGATAAAGAGACGAAGTTTATAATACGGTAAGCATAGTATGACATCATTCATATCACAAAACAACTGAGAACAGACAAACAGGCAATTGTAACGTTGTGTGGGCAAGTCCAGCATGGAACTAGATTACGGGTCAAGATCAAAGGAACATCACTCCTCTCTTTTAAACCTTGTAAGGTACAATGATACGCTAAGACAATTGTGTATAAAATTGAAAAGAGTAATAAACATTGGCTGCAAACCATGCAGTTCAAGGCACAAGTCAGAGTAAATAGTAGTTAAAAGGCATGCGGATTAAGGACTTACAACAGCAGCTTTGACTGGTGTAGTCATGCCCTTCTTCTTGCTGGTGTGACAGTCCTTGAAGATTTCCACAGCATTTGGTTCAGGTACTTTTTGGTCCTTGCGGGCTTTCCTCTGCATTTCGAACAAGTCAATATAGATCTGATAATATGGTACAGTGAAAAGAGTGAAACAGCAGCTAATTACAAGAGCCTCGCAGTGTGCAATATAGCTACGAGATCCTGTCGTCTGTTAGAATTTCACTTTCGTACGGTTGGCCTTGTTCTTTGAACAGTTCACCTACAAGAAGATAGATTTGTGTGGCACATGCGTAAATAGGACTTCAACATGTGATCTGGTCACAGATATATAATGTACCTGATACTTCAGATCAGACCCGTGTTTAACAAGGCCCCTCCAGTCTTCATCCGATATATTTTCCACTTGAGATGTTTGGGAAAGTTCACTGTTAGCCTTGCCTTCAAAGTGAGTTTTCCTCAAGTTATACCGATACTGTCGCAGAGCAGACTTGAAAACATGGGTGCAAGCTTGTCTGGTTGCATCATCTTGGCTATCCAACTTGAACCTCATCTGTTGAAAATTATGGGAGTCTCATTATCAGCAACCTAGAAAGTATGGGACAGAGCAAGACGATATTACTAGTTTCCATACATAACCATACTTACAGATAAATGGTCGAGGAAGGTGTTGAACTGGGTTTCGTCTTTGTCATTCCTGTACTGAATCCATGTTGGGAGGATACGTACATGACACCAAACGGCAACCGCTGCCTCTGATACTAACTTGGCTGACTCTGTAGCATCACGTGGCCTTTTAAAACCTGCCTCAAAATGGATCTCCATTCTTCCTCCTCTAGATTTAGTTAACCTATCGAGCATTATCCCTGATGTTTGTTTCCTCTTGCGCCTAGGTGCTAGTCCAACAACGAACATAGGAAGTGTTAGTGTACATCAAACTGTGAGACTACATATAAAGAAGCATGCAACTATAACTTGACTCCAGCAACTACCTTCTTGCTATTGAAGCTCACAAGGTTCATTTGATATTGCCAACTCGTCTTGTGTCAAGAGTGCTTGGGAAGTAGTGTCAGGTGGCAAGGGAGCTTGGGAACGTGCTGCTAGCTCAGTTGACGCACGAGTAAGTCGTGCAGCTGGTAGTACTGTGGTAGGTGTTGCAAGAACTAGGGCTGTCTCTACTTGTTTGGTGGCAGCTATTTGTTTCTGTTTGGCTTTTTTTGCAACTCGTGTAGCATGGGATGCCATGTTTGTAAAATTTTCCGCTGGACTTTGACCTTCTATTGCACCATCAGTACCAGCAGAATCTGCAAGATTCATCCGCTTCTCATTCCCTGCCATTATGTGTTTCTTCCTCTTTCTCTATGCCATGTTAAGTCAAGCCGACAAGAAAAATGAATAACAATTTAGTTCTTCAGAACAAATTGATGCGTGATGCAGACGAACTAAACTTTGATGTTAGACAACCACATGATAGGAGGATGTAATATGTATGAAAAACAAGACGGAAGAGATAACCAGAACTATGATGTGTAAACTAAGAAGAAGCCATTTCACCAAATTAGAAGCAATGCAATGGAAGGTAGACACCATATGAAAGATGCTACAAATATCGCTCTGCCAAGTTAACAGTGTCTCGTCATAAATGGCGTTTAAACAAATGTGAAGCAGTACAAGAAATAAATCATATGCAAGATGCAAACAACATCACACTACCATGTTAGAGGTCTCTCGTCATTAGTGCCATTGCATATTCACAGCATTGCATATTCACAGCTTATGATGTGTAAACTAAGGAGAAGGCATTTCAAAAAATTAGAAGCAATGAAAGCTAGACACCATATGAAAGATGCAACGAATATCACTCTACCAAGTTAAAACTGTCTCGTCATAAGTGCCATTTCAACAAATTAGTAGTACAAGCTAGAAAAGAATGTGAGATGTAACCTATATCACACTCCAAAGTCAAACGTGTCTTATGATAAGTGATTGTTGCAGGTTACACAACAGTAGTAATTTGATGTAAGAACATGGTGTGATAGACAGATATTGTATGTTCTAGAAACAGGAACACGTGTCTTATTCAAGTATAATGTGTAAAGTAAGCAGATGGAATTCAACAAAATTAGAAGCAATACAAGCTAGACGTCACACATAACATGCAACCACATATAACAGTGCCAAGTTAGAGGGAGCACCGGTGATGCTGCACTAGGGGAGACGTGCTCATCATAAACACAGCTTTGTTGAGTGTCTATGAATGTGTTGTCTTGGAAATCATCTTGGGGGTGTGGAGGAATAGAAACTGTAGAGGCCCTCCGTTTGGAAGGAGCACCTTTATCCGCTGCCTTGCTAACTTCCTTCCGCTTTATTGATTTTGAATTTTCAAGTAAAACCGACAAGAAAAAGCAATCAAATTATCTCTTCAGAACTCATTCATGCATGATACTGACAATCACTACTTTGATGTAAGGCAAACACATGATACCAGGATGGAATATGTACGAAAAACAGGACGGCATGGCATGTTCACAACTGTTTGTGTAAACTAAGCAGAAACCATTCCAGCAAATAAGAAGCAATGCAAGCTAGACACCACATGAAAGATGCAACCAATATGACTCTGCCAAGTTAAAAGCGTCCCATCATAAATGGAATTTCAACAAATTAGAAGCAGCGCATGCTATAAATCATATGAAAGATGCAACTAATATCGCACTGCATATACTAAAGGTGTCTCGTCATGTTGATTGATGCGGGATAAAAAAAACAATAGTTTTATCTAAGGACATGCTTAATAGACAGATGTACTATGTACTAAATACAGGAAGGCATGTCACATTAACAAGTATAATGTATAAGCTAAGCAGACTAGCACATGCAGTTTAACCAGATTGGAAGAATTACAATCTAGACACCATATGCAACATGCAACCACATATCACGCTGCCAAGTTAGAGCAAGCACCTGCGATGCTAGTGTAGGGGAAATGCTGTAGTCAACTACAGAGCTACGTTCACTATCTTTATCTAGCATTTCTGTTTCTTGAGAATCATGTCGGGAGGCTGACGCTGCATTCTTTAAATGAGGAGTAATCCCCTTGCCTGCCTACCTCGTCATAAGTGATTGATGAGGGATACACAAGAACATTAGTTTGATGTAAGAACATGGTTAACACACAGATGTACTAGTATGTACCAAAAACAGAAAGGTATGCCATATTCAAAGGTATAATGTGTAAGCTAAGCAGATGCAATTTAACCAAATTGGAAGCAATACAAGGTAGACATCCGGCTGGAGTGGTGAGCATGATCATTGAGAGCCTGGTGGGAGGCGGGCTGCTTCGCCACCATCGCAGCTTTTTAGTTGGCTTCCAGGTGATGCCTATCTTTGCTGGGCTTGTCACTGGCTCGGCCAGTGCCCTGACTAGCTATTTGTCTTCTGGTGCTCACGGGATGGTGGTTCATGTAAAAAATATATCTTTCCTTATCTTACCGACTTCGGCCTTTCGAATACAAGCTAGACACCATATGGAACATGCAACCACATATGACACCGCGAAGTTAAAGCAAGCACCTGGGATGGTGGTTCATTGCGAGCGAGGTCATCAACTCCAGAGCTACGTTTACCGTCTCCATCTGCTGACACTGCACCCTTTATAGCGCTGTAATGTGTCTTGCCTACCCGCATACGAAGCTAGAGCGACTTCTCTCTTTTCTTTTTGGCTTCTCTCATGGCAGCAGTGTCTGAAATACCCTTGCATAAAAACACAATAGTGAGAGTAAGGGTGAAGTGTGTGCGGAACTAGTGCACTGTAAAAGTAGCAGATAGCAGGTGGCTGAAAAATAAATGACAGGAGACATATGATAGCTCTACAATATTGCCTGGCAAACAAAATTAGATTCTACTCCATATGATTTTGTAATATATGAGCACAGGAAATGCAGGTACTCCTCCAGCACACCACCACATGTGGTCATATCTAAGATAACAGTCGACTGAAAATAAATAGGGTAGTCGATTTTTTTAATGAACCGTCCGATCTATAAGGAACAGGTAGATGGCCTTCGTCTACCTCCCGCCAGTCACTGTTGGCGATCTTTCTCGAACCGCCAGCGACCACCGGCCCAGACCCCTGCCTCCGCCGCCCCGCCCTCCCATCGACCTCACACCATCGCCGTGCTTGGTAGCGCCCCCAGGCCATCCCTTTAATCCCGGCCGACCTCCAGATCGGGCGCCAGTAGCTCTAGGCCGCACACGCCCCTAAGATAAACACCAAGGCGCTGCTTCCCCGGCGTAATAGGCGTACTAGCGCCTGTTATGCCGGGGAATGCTTCCGTTAATTGGGAATCAACTGGACAGAAATTCAAATTCAGGGGGGCGACGGACCTCTAGCTAAGGTGAAATAGTATATGATGAGAAACCTTGGGCATCGCGAGTTACTAGGAACATCTAGTATCAAGAAGAAGCGGTCAACTAGTGTCTTCTGTGGGATGAATACCGTGCAAGCAGAGACGTAAGATTTGCACGAATAAGGGAAGAGGAGTACCTTTTTCGGCTGCCGGTGTGGTCACCTCCACATGTCGCGCCGATCTTCTTCTTTTTACCGGGGAAACCGATGTTCTCGAGGGTGCAGGCTTGGACGAACCCATGGCCAAATTGTTGACTGTGTTGCCGTGGCCGTATGTCGGCGGAGGGGAAGCAGATCCGAGGCGGCGAAGGACGGCGTAGCAGGAACAGCTTCGGTGCGGTGGAGGGTGGCGAAGTTGGAGCGGCAGCGGTGAGGCGCAGGACGGCGTGGTTGAACTGGCTCGGGTATGGACGGCTCGGCCTCGGCTTCAACTACTAGCCGTGGAGGGCGTTGCGGTTGAGGTTGCGGTGGACGACGACATCGGGGTATCGGCTCCAGCGTGATGGAGGAGGGCGGCGGTTGATGGGTGGGATGGGGTGGCGGACGGAGGATGCCCGGGTTTCGCGGCTGGTGGAGAGGTAGTTTTGGCGCCCACGGAGTACGAATGGGGAATTGGACGGGTGGGGGGAACCATGTTTCGGTCTGGGACACGCTTCTTTTTGGCTTTTTTGAACAGAAGATGTGACGCGCTTGTTTGAAATTTGGGGAAAGTACAAACTTTGCCCCCCTCTTAAATTTCGGACCTACTCCGGGTCGGGGGTAGGATGGTAATCCCAGGTGTCCCAAATAGTGGGCGGGAGCGATTTCGGCCGCGCGCATGTGTGCTTAGGCGGCCATTGTGTATGAATGTTTTTCGGATGCGGTTGCGTGGCGTCTAGATGAAGCTACAAACCTACCCCGGTTTAGACCTTTGGACGTCGGGCCGGTAGGTTTCACGGGTTGGAGTTATTAGAAAAGTAGTTTCATTGTACTACCAAACATTGGTCTCACGCGGTTTCGGGCGAGTAGAGGCTCTTTTGGCGCTTCGTTCAAAATTTTGAAACATAAGCATTCACGTTTAGAGTACTCTTGAACTATGAGGATTGACCTAAATAGACAACGTTATATTTGACCTTGTATGTTTGAAAACCTCATTAAATTATCTGCTTCTTTTTGAAATTTTGACACTTGAAAATCCTATAACTACGATTATTTTGGAATGGAGGAGCTAAATTTGAATCTATTTTGTACACGACTACATATGCTATTATGTACAAAATCAGAGCAAAGATTGGTGCCCCCATAATTTAGGTATGGTTTACAAATGCCATGATATCAAATTCAAATAATTGAATGGACTTCATGTTGAATTCGATTTTTTTAAACCACCTTAAGTTGAATTCAAATGTATGCTAGTTCATAGGTAGCTATTTATAATGTCCATTGTGTAATTTTCATATGTATAATGTGCTTTACACACACAACATGAACTATACTCATGTTTATATTCGATTGCTAAAGCGATGCATTGTCTGGAGTTCAAAATACTAACTATGTGGATCAATTGTGTCGAATAATAACATAGACATGCTCAAATTCGATAGAATCTAGATGTCTGATGGATCAATGACCGCTCCTTACGCGAATTGCAAATATCATGATCCCATCCTAATATTTGGATACAATTTATATCTTTAATCAATGTGTAGAGCAGTCTTTTTACGTGTAGTTTCACTCTCCATCGGTGGTCTCTCACACATGCTCACACACTCTCTCCCGAGGTGTCTTTCTCGCACACATGCTCTAGATATAACCCTCCCTCCCTCTCGTAACCATTTACAACTGTTTTCACTAACCTTTATCACAAGCACTCTTCCTCTCGCAAACATACACACGCACAATCCTCATCGACCCTTTCTATATACATGGACCTGCCTACGTGTCTCATGTACGCACATTATCTTTACGCCTGTCTCTCACGCATTGTCTCACACCTCTCTTCCTAATCGACGAGTACGATTCTAGCAAAGCATTCTGTAGGATGCCCCTTAAAGTTAGGTTGGATGAATAGTAATATCAGAGATAAAGGGGTTACCTTAGTCCGAGAACCTAGGGTTACAAATCCTAGCCGGCTTTGTCAGTGGACACAGAGTCCTTCACAATTCTGCTATCTTTGTCTTGTACGACTAGTCATCCATGGGTGTTCCTAAATGCGTCACGGGCCAACCAATGTGCCGTAGGACCGAACCGAACGAAGGGCCTCACCTCGACCCACCGGACCTCACGCGGTGACACACCCTCTGCCCCCACGTCTCATTATCTTCTCACACCCACACATACCAACACAAACACCACACACACAGAAAAAATTCTCATGGTGCCTCTATTCCCTCCCCCCTTGCATATACACACTCAAGGGAATGGAATCTCTTGTCGTGACGTCATATTCGTCTCTCTCTCTAGACCACTCTCATTTCTCGTGCTATCTCTCCCACGCCCCCCCATCGGCCCCTCTATCCATGCCTCTCTCGAATACGTAATACACACACATACCTCTCTAGGCCCCGCCAAATGCATCAACTACACATTCACACATGTTACATCACGTACCCCATTGATCTAAAAAGCCCTCTCTTCACGTTTATTTCGCATACAACATTCCTTTTGAATAAAGTGTGGCCAAAAAATTATTTTAGAGTTTCTACATATATACAACATTACAAAGTTATATGGAGGAGTACGAACGCTAATTTGCATTGCATGGTGCCCACAATGATATTTATTCTGCACTGTGAATTTGTATATTTTTATACTATATACAAAGTTAGTATAATAAAGAGAAACGAAGAGCATCTCTCTCTCCATCGCATACTCCCCTGTACGCCCCTTTCACGTGTGCACACAAAACTATCTCCAGGTCCTCTAAAAGTAAGCCCCAGAAAATTCACGCATGTTTCATCTTTCTCTCACGATATATGCAATGAAGATCATTGTATTTGAAGCGAAAGCACGATACGTACATTGGACTTCAGAATCCACTCATTACGGTCACCATTTAGGTTTAGTGGTTATTATACAGTCACGGCCTCATCGTACAACTTTGTATTTGCTCATGACATGACTAGTTGACCAGTTAAACGCTCCACGTGGCATCTACACTCTTATAAAATACATAAAATACACTCTTATAAAAAACAGAGTTGGTGATGATGGTGTGCCTGCCATCCTGCAATATAGGCCGTCCGATTTATATCTGACGGATAGGAAAGAAACTATGGCAATTTTGCAAAAAGGTACCCACACACCTCTCCACATTTGCAAATAAGGCCTTCCCTCGTTCATCCTTTTCTCTCACAAGATAAACAAGTCATACAAATGCATCTTGATGTTACGTGCAACGCACGGGCATCTTGCTAGTAAGAATGAAAACAAACGACAAAAATATATTTGGACGGTGGTTCGAAGTCATGACCGCGGGCACAGCGGACAATGTGGCCTTGTATTGGTATGCTGAGTCGTCTGTTTTAACACAAAGGAGCTGGTGTGGTGATTATACACACACGCACGCATGCACACGAACTGCATCCACGCAACACTCACACAAACACATGCACCCACGCACGCACGCAACACTCACACGTACACACGCAGCCACGCACGCACGCAACACTCACACGCACGCACGCAACACTCACACACACAGACACGCATGCATGCATGCACACACCAGTACACCACACGACCAACACACACTCTCACGCTCAAGTGCTCAACCTACACGTGCACACACATCAGGCCCTGATAGACACATACACAACCAGGTGATTCCCGCGCACGGGTTGGAGCCTTGTCGCGCCTGCGTAAATTTGTGTTTATCTGACCTTTTGCCTATGCGAACTGACAGGTGGGACCCACAAGGAACGTGGTCAATTTAACTAGTCAACATGGCGCCACGCAGACTATTTGGTCGGTGAACAGAGTGCAATCCAATGCTGACCTGTGAGCAAGTGACCGTATAATCACCGCAAAACGTATATAGTGACCGTAATCAGCTTATTCTGAAGTCCGGTGACCGTATTACGCTTTTCTCTCTGTAGGCCCTCCAAAACTACCTCTCTACATGTTCTCGCATGTTACATCTAACAACTATGCAATACAGCACTACTACTACACTCTAACACAATAAATCATATGTGTTTTTAGTTTTACTAGATATCATATTGTTACTTATAATTATTCAGTTTGCATACATTAAAATTGCCTTTGAAATGTATGGCCAGTATCATCTACCGCGCGGTAAAAATCCCGCCCTTTCCTGTTTAATCTGGTTTGTATCGATGGATCGTGCGAAACAGCAAAACTATAGTACTATACAGTACTACAAGTGACAGTTCCCTGGGCCGTCGTGTCGTCTACTACTCCGTCGTAAGAGTGGAGCGCTCGCTTTCATAAATCTTCTAGTCCCTTTCGCCGACATGTGGGACATCAAGCTACCGGGTCCACGTGCCATACCGGAATACAGTGCAGAGCAGCCAGGGTGAAGCACCCCAGTCATGGCGCCGGCGTAGTAATGAGCAATGAGGCGTCAAATCACAAAGCTGCACCTTTCCCGCAGTTAAGTTGGAGGGACGAAGCAACCATCACATCATTTCACTCGTTGCTGAATCCGCTTCTCCCTCATCTTCTTCAACTTAACCACGTGTTGCTTCTGCCATTGTTCTTCCTCATGTGGGACGCAGATCGGCTTGGTAAAGCACTGACACATGGGACCGCATGTTAGCAAACCGCCAGGACAACATCCTCCGAAAATAAGAAGCCTAATCCTAGACTTACAAAGGGCTACGTAGCTGCTACGTATACTTTCCATCTAATCTATATATGCCCCCCTGATTTTCAGGTGGGGTGGGCCTAATCCTCTCCTTTAATCCAATCAAATAGTCCCACATCACATCAGTTCGTAACTTTACGTAAACCATTACGTGGATGTAGCATTGCTCAAATAAGAAACCTCCCCCGCCATCCACGCGGCAAAATCACCTCCTTTTTACTAATCTTGATTCTATAATTTTTTAGATCAATATAATTGAGATTTGTATAGATAGCACACAGGGCATCCACAATGTGTAGCCAAATGTGAAAATAGCTTTTGGCATCGTGGGAACCATTGTGGACGGTGTTGCCAAAGCCAAAAAGATGGAACCGAAGCTCCCTGATTGATTGATTGAAGGAATAGAAAAATGCAACGTCTCTCCTCTTTCTCCCATGCTTGGACGCATGTCGTACAGTATAGAGCATAGAGTCTACTCCCCTGTCCCTTCTATCACAAATCACAAAGCAGTGAGGCGTCAAATCACAAAAGCACGGACGAAGCAACCATCATTTCACTCTTCGCTGACTCCGCTTCTCCATCGTCTTCTTCGAGAAACCATCTCACCGCACTAGTACTCCTAGTAGTACTAGTAAAGGACTTCCTGGATGCAAATAAGGCAGTTGTCTCGGCTTGCAGGCGGCACTTGCGAACGATTTACCGTGGTCTCCCTCAATGGTGTTCTCCGTCGAACGCACTTCGCCAAACCACCAAAAAAAAGATATTGTCGACGTCACCGCAATGTGGAAGGAAGTCAAATATAGTTACTACCTCCATTTTTTTGTACACAAGGCCAGTATATCAAAATTACAATTTGCAAAGGGCCACTAACACTAATTGAGGCAAAATTGATGGAGTTAGCAACCAAGGACATTAATATCCCCTGCATGCATGCGGAAGTGAGAAGGTTGGTTTGCATGGCGCTGCATTAATCAAGCGATGAGGAGTGAGATGGTTAGCTCTCTGGTCTTTGGAGAAAAAAATACGCATTAATTGACACGTGAAATGAGGATTTGTATCGATTAAATCCCGCGAAGGAAAACCCCGCCTTTCTTTTTTAACACTAGTACTCCTAGTACGTACGTACTTATCCTGTTTGGGTCTAGGCCTTGCATTGCCAAACTTCGCCACACATTTTTGCCAAGCTTGCCTAAAGTTTTCAAAATGAGAAGGAGGTACACTTGCGCACGGCTGTCGCGGTCGCACCGCACCCTCACACGGTCGCTCCTGCACGCCGCGGTCGCACCGCACCCTCACACGGTCGCTCCTGCACGCCGCGGTCGCACCGCACCCTCACACAGTCGCTCCTGCACGCCGCAAACCCAACCAAGGGAACGCACCCTCACTGACACGTGTTGTCGCATGTGAACAAACCAAACTCAGCCATCCTATCGCTGACACATAATTTTCGTTCATAGAGTATGTTTATCCAACCGCATGTTGGGGAGTATCCGTACGGCCCGTGCGGTGGTCTGTTGGGGAAGAAGAAGAGGTGAGGAAGAAGGAAAGAAGGGTCAGGAGACGTAGGATATTCATCCAACCGCCTGAAATGGTAGACTGAACCAAGTCAGGTGACTTGCATAACAAATATATGTTTTTACATAGCAAAAGATCCATCAAAACAACAACATAAAGAAAAACTATCACTGCTCGCGGAAAGAGACGGCCTCGTCGTCTTTGGCTGCCGGCGCGAACCAGCTGTCGCTGCCGATGTGTGTCTCTGCACTGTGGTTGTCCTCGGCCTCCAGCTACTCGTTCAAGCGGAGCGTGCGGGCGCTCTGCACGAACGAGAGCACAGCCCGGTTCAAGTCGAGGACGTACAGTTCCACCTGAAGGAGGGCCTCGATGGCAGCGGCATCCGCGCGCTCCACGTCGAGTCGAGCCTCCGCCGCCCGGTTCAAGTCCAGGACATCCGGTTCCGCCTGCAGGAGGGCATCGATGAGAGCGGCATCCGCGCGCTCTACGTCGAGTCGAGCCTCCGCCGCCCGGTTCAAGTCCAGGACGTCCGGTTCCGCCTGCAGGAGGGCCTCGATGGCAGTGGCATCCGCGCGCTCCGCGTCAAGTTGAGCCTCCGCCGCCCGGTTCACATCCACGACATCCGGTTCCGCCTCCAGGAGAGCCTCGATGGCAGCGGCATGCGCGTGCTCCGCATCGAGTTGAGCCTCTACCTCCCGGTCCTCCTTTAGTATCGCCATGTTGAACCGCTGGTCCGCCTGCACCATGGGGGACTCGGACGCCGGCATGAAGTCGACGTCCATCGTCTCATACCCATCGGGGGCCTTCTGCGCCGCGACCTCCGCCATGAACATTGGATCGGCTTCCTCCTCCTCGTAGCTTGGCTCCAGAGAACTCGGGGATTGGTCCGCCGCAAAGCGAGCTTGGGAACGGAGGTCTGTGGCGCCGACCGCCGCCGCGATTTCTGCGCGGCGCTCCGGCGTCAGCATCTTGTAGTAAGTGATCTTGCGGTGTACCATGGCCTTCCGGCGAACTAGGGGACGCTTGATGCGGGCTAGGGGATCGAAAGGTGGGGGAATGGGCTGGAGATTTGGTGTGGTTTTAGGGCAGTGGCTGGCGTAGGCCGAGCAGCGAAGGTTCTGGTGTGAATAGTGGTTCCGGTGACGACCGGTCAATCGGTTTTGACTGTACACCGCTCTTGTCGCGTTCACGTTGCAGCCCGGCACGCTGGACCCTCCACGTCGCTCACTGAATGGAACGCGCTTCATTTTGCGTTTTCGCTCTCTTGTGGGACCGCAATTGAGAGCAAACCGACGTCCCTCCCCCTCCCCCGCCCGCGTCATTTATTATACCACCACTCCCTCCGTTTTATGCGGAGTAAATAAAAACAGAGGGAGTATACTACGGATGAGGATCCCCTAAGGTGGCCGAACCCATTGAGTAACTGATATCCGGGGCCTAGCAAGCATGGGGTCCGCCAGTAAGTGACCGAAAGGGAGGGTAAGGCAGGGATACCTACGTCAGAGGATCCACTTCCACTATACTACTTTGACCAAATGTTAGAGTAATAATATATGACATGCAACTTACACAAAGCATACAGGGTCTAATGCGTTTTTCGAGGCTAACTTTGACCAAATGTTAGAGTAATAATATATGACATGCAACTTACACAAAGATACGGTCAAATTCGTATGTGAAAGGAGTTTCCAATGATATAATTTTCACATCATACATCTCATGTACTATTAATCTTGTCAATAGTCAAATTGGAAACCATCTCGAGTACAAATCTAGGAGTACGTACGAATCTAACAATATTGATTGGGCATTGTTGAATGTTGATACCTTTTTGATCAAAGTAGAGATATTTGACTACACATAAAACTTATATGTAAACTAGAAAGGATAGGGGGAGTATATTGTACGTTCAAAAACAAAACGAACATTGAATACCCTTTATATATGATTTGCGGATGCTATGATCACCGGTTCAAAATTTTGAATCCGCCTTAGGTATCACGTGCCCCCACTCGTTCCCTCTCGATTTCATCTCGAGGTCCGGAGATCTATTGAAAGAGGACTAGGGTGGGTACATGTGAATGATACTCGGCGGAATGTTCAAATGAGGCATGCAGGAGGATGGACTCGACTGGAGGGCGACATGATCGATGGAGAAGAGGGTTGGAGAGGAATGAGAAATAAGGAAACGCCACATGATTATACTTGAACGGCTCAATTAAACAATAAGTTGTCTCGCTTGGCCTACATAGTGAAAGGCCTAATGCGCAACGCGGAGCACTAACGCTCGAATATGTCCGGGAAAACAAGGAAACCGACATGTAGGGCACACCCGTCGGGACGACGTAGCGTAGACTAGTCCCATGGAGGAGCTGGCCCACGACCTCCTCGCCACCGACAACCGTTCATGTGGGTCGTTGGGGCCAACAATGGGGCGCAGCTCCAGCACCGCCTCTAGACACGGTGACCGCGGTGAGCGACACGCTCATATTGTCGCTAGACATGGTCGGTTTCAGTGTGCCGAGGGTGGCGTTAGTGCTGCGGCACGACCAACGGTATGTTTGGTTTGTGCCCAAGGTTTCCCCATCAAAGCATTGGGTAGCCAAAATTTTGGTTGAGGTATTGGTTGCCCATGATTTGGCCGACATTGGCAAGAAAAATGAACTAGAGTCGGCTAGAGTTCATTGGCATGCCAAAGAAATGGCAACCATCCAAACAAAGACCAATCTTTGGGTCATGACCAAAATTTTGGTTGAGGTATTGGTTGCCCATGATTTGGCCGACATTGGCAAGAAAAATGAACTAGAGTTAGCTAGAGTTCATTGGCATGCCAAAAAAAATGGCAACCATCCAAACAAAGACCAATCTTTGGGTCATGACCAAAATTTTGGTAAGGTGCACTTTGGCCACAATCCAAACACACCCCAACACCCGGCTCGTCGAGGATGCACGGGGAGCCGCGACGCGTCCGCGGAGTGGTGTAGCGCCGCCAACTGCATCCTCTGGACCTGAGACCATGCTGGGTCGTCTTGCTTTTTCAATGACATGCGGGGATCGCATGTGAGCAAAGGGCATCTCCAACGTTGCCACGACCGCATCTGACTACCCTGGCACACCAAAACCTTCATCCCTCGCGCCATCGCGCGGTGCGTTCCCAGCCGGCGCCAGCTGCCCGCATTCATGCCGTCCGTTCGTATGTCGTCGTTAAGAGGCTCGGTGCCTGAGGAACCAACTCCGGCGACTTAATGACGCACCCGGATGCTTGGCCTCACCGGAATGTGCTACTTAAAGCGGCAACGCCCACCTAACCTCCACACCATAGCGCATCGTCCTCCTACCTGGCACCACATCCGCCATGAACGCAAGTGCGAACGCTCTGCGGGAGAGCTTATCTTCGAGGATGAAGCTCGAGGTCGCCGCCCTCGCTCAAGTCGCCTCTCGCGACGCAATAGCGGCGTAGCCGTACGCGGACGCGACCGCGCAAGCGGTGGCCACGCTGGCGGCCGACGACGGGAGCACCGTCAGCCACGCGTCCTACTTGCCGCCGTCCAACGTCCGGCACCACCGAGGTCGGGGACTCCTCCGAGGATGAGTAGGGAATGGGAGGCGGCAGGGCATGGTGTGCCAACTGGCCGGTCCGTATCCCGTGTTGTACTCTTCCTCGCCGAAGACCGCACCTTCACTTCACGGGTCTTGAACCCGCCCCCGTACATAGAGATCGCAGATGGAGGATGTCGGCCGCCGCCGTAGAATAGGTTTAGGGTCGGGTTTGTTTTATTTTTCTGTCCTATAAAAGTTCGAAATGTAATGAAAATCTGCCGTGTTTGCATTAATCTCGGCCGGTGTATATGAACTTTCACAATAATATACATATTGTAGGAGTACTAGCAAGATGCCCGTGTGTTGCATGGAAGATCAAGATTTTGTGGGAGAAAAGGATGAACGAGGGAAAGCCTTATCTGCAAATGTGGAGAGGAGTGCGGGTAAATTGTCATAATTTCCTTCCTATCCGTTAGATATAGATCGGACGGCCTATATTGCAGGATGACAGGCACACCATCATCAACAACTCTGCTTTTTATTGAACCGAGACAAATCTAACATGCGAAGTAAAATAAACACATAGGGTCTATACATACACAAATTATCTTAGGCACTCCAATAGTACGTCCACTACACATCCACGCATTTCACATCTTTCTACATCTACGGGAACCTACGAAAGGGTTAACGTAAATTGCCTCTCTCTCTCCTCCCCTGATTTTCATGGTGGTGGGCCCCTCCCTCCCCCAATCTACAATCAAAAGCTCACACGTTTCACATTACTTTAATTACGTAACTGGGATTACGTAGGTGTAGCATTACTCGTCCTAAAAAACCCAACTAAGCCAACCTCCCAGCATATCGCGCGGGAAAAGACCCGGCCGCGCCGTTTCAGTCGGGATTACCGGATTACTAGTAGTAGTATCAATGGATCGCGCGAAGCAACAAATTTGTTTTTGAGGGGGCGAAGCACCTAGTTTAAAAGGAAAAAAGGCGGTACACTCACAGCACTCCTGTTGCGGTCGCATTGCACCCCACACTCGTTCGGTCCTGCACACGGCTCACGCAAATGGAACGCGCTTCGGCTTGCCTCTTCACTAACACGTGGGACTGCACTTGGAGAAACCTACCATGCGCCAAACTCCCCCCGCCCACCGCGCGAAAATCCTCCCCCCCCCCCCGACACCCAAAAATTCCCCCCAAATCTGATTCAACCGCCCTTCGGCCAACTAGCCAATAATATTCCCCAACCCCCCTGTCCCCGTCCACTCCATTCGCTCCGCCAAAGCCGCCCTCCCCACCGCGCCGATACGTCGGCGCCGTGGTTCGGCGATCCTCTCGCTCCCACAGTACGCTCTCGTAGACTGCCGTCCTCTAGCCGCGCCGCCACCTCTGGCTACGTTCTTGTGGAGGCGCACGACGGCCAGCGCTGCCACCGCTAGCGACGTTCGTGTGGAGACGCACGGCGGTCAGCTTCTCCCACGGTACGCGCATTCTAGACTGAGGCCCCGTTCATGTCGGTGTAGCGCTGAATGTTAGCTGATAGACGCTGTTAATCTCACTGTTTGCCGAAGTAGTTTACTGTCAATATGCTCTGCTTAAGAAGCTTCCTTGCCCTGTTCCGCACTCAATCTGCTTAGCTGAGATGGCATGCCAAGGCCGATTAGTTGCTAAAATATCCTGCCATATATTTGTTGTGACGTAGATTGCCATGGTCTAGTAGCCAATCTGTTAGGTGAAATAGCTCTACACCGTTTTATACTCGATCTTTGTTGCTGCGATGGCCTTCGATAGTTCGATGGCTGTGTGCTCGGCCTCATTGACTGCTGAAACAGCCTGCCATAATTTGGCACTCAAATCTGTTTGCCGAATTAGCTTTACATATATTTCGTTACTTAGATCTGCTTGTCCAAATATCTTGCCATAGCTTTAGACATCGACCTAGGTATTTTTTTTCTGGACTTCATAAAAAAGCATATATGTTTTTCCTGTAATATCTAGTAGAAGAACTAATTTGTATGTCTAACAGATGGACAAGACTTGGATAACTTCTGCTCGCGCTGCATATGTCGAGGGGGTTGAAAACTTCATGAACTTTATCAGAGCTGAGTACGTTGGTCCGAAATCAGATGTGCTCTGCCCGTGTAGCAGTTGTATGAATTCAGTTACAAGACCCCAGTCAACTGTGCAAAATCGTCTACACTTGTATGGGATGCCGGTCACATATACTAGGTGGGTTCATCATGGTGAAGCTGTGAACGTCAATGTTATTGACTACGTGGAAGCAGCAGATCACCATCTTGATCTGCCTGATGCTCAGATGGAAGAGGAGGAGGTGGTGGTGGTGGCGGAGCCAGTGAGTTTGACCAACATTGAAACAATGCTACGAAATGCTCGTGCATTCCGTGAACTTTCACCTGCAGAAGAAAAACGGTGGGCCTGCATGTTGGAACAATGCAACGTTGCTGTCACCCTAGGAAATAAGCTGTAAGTATTCTCAGCTATGGTCACCTTTCTTCAGGTGAAGACATCTGAGCGGATGACCAACAAATCATTCGATGCGATGTTGGCTGCTTTCCGCAAATCTTTCCCAGATGCGTCTGAGCTGCCACACACCTACAGTAAAATGAAGAATTTCCTTCGTGCAGTTGGAATTGGATATGATATGATCCATGTTTGTAAGAATAATTGTGTTCTGTTCCGGAAGGATTATGCCAACTTAAGTGAATGCCCAAAATGCAAATCATCAAGATGGAAAGATGGCGATGTTGTGAAGAGGATTCCTCATAATGTTCTGAGACATTTTCCAATTACACCAAGATTGCAGAGGTTGTTTCATGATGCTGAAACAAGAGAGGATGTACTGTGGCATTCTAGGAACCAGGAGTACAGAGATCAGAATGTAATGAGCCATCCATATCATGGTAGTGAGTGGAAAAGCTTCAATGATAAACACAAAGAGTTTGCTGCTGACCCGAGAAACATTAGACTTGGCTTAGCTTCAGATGGATTTAACCCATTTGGCCACCAGAGCGCCACATATAGCATGTGGCCAGTGCTTGTTATCCCTTACAACATGCCTCCAAATGTCTGCACCAAAGAATCAAACTACATGATGGCCTTGCTCATCCCAGGTCCAAAAAGTCCTGGAAAGGATTTTGATTTGTTCATGGAGCCTCTTGTGGAGGAACTTCAACAGCTATGGAAGGGTGTTCTCACTCGAGACCTATATAGCAGCCCACCAGCTGATTTCTTTCTGCGTGCTGTTATAATTTGGTGCATCCATGATTATCCGGCTTTGGGCACTATGTCAGGGTGAACGACACATGGTTACAATGCATGTGTTCGCTGTGACAGGAATCCGCTGTCATACGCAATACTTAGCAAGATCTGTTACATTGGACACCGTCGTTTCCTTGCCAAGGACAAGCCGCATCCTAGAAAATACCGAAGACATGTGTTCAATGCAAAGCATGAAAACCGTGATGCGGCAAAGAGGCTCACCGCCGATGAGTTGCAAGTGGAATTAGAGAAGGTCAGGCATATTACACCAGGAAACCATCCTGGTAATGGTAGCAGGAAAAGGAAGCGTGGCAGGGTAGAAGAGAGATTAATGTTTACCCGCAGGTCCACTTTGTGGGACTTGGAGTATTGGAAAGATTTGGATCTGCGGCATAATCTTGATGTGATGCACATCGAGAAAAATATATGTGACAGCATTATCGACACACTTCTTAATATTGAAGGCAAGACAAAAGATACCTTAAAATCTAGGATTGATTTGACACACCTGGGTATCAGAAAGGATTTGCAGGTGCAAGATGAAGGTAAACCACGGGATATGGCACCAGCTGTGTACGTCTTGGACAAGGTAAAAAGTAAAGAATTCTGCGAGGTCCTGTCACGTGTGAGATTCCCACATGGATTTGCTTCCAACCCTGAAAGGAGAGTCAATGCAGATGGAAACAAGGTACAAGGGTTGAAAACTCATGACTGCCACGTCCTACTTCAAAGGGTTTTACCTGTTATCCTTAGAGGATTGGGCCGCCCTGACTTATACAGAGCAGTTGCAGAGTTGGAACAATTCTTCAGGGAACTCTGCAGTAGGAATATCAGGATAGATGCTTTGGAGCGTCTTAGAGACAAGATACCAACTATCCTATGCGACCTTGAGAAGATATATCCTCCAGCCTTCTTTGATGTGATGGTCCATTTGGCTGTTCATCTACCTGATGAGGCACTACTTAGAGGTCCAGTACAGTATGGCTGGATGTACCCTATTGAAAGGCGGCTAGGCACTTTCAAGGGCTATGTTAGGAACAGAGCTAGACCCGAGGGTTCCATTGCAGAGGCCTACATTGCTACAGAAGCGTTGACATTCTGCTCAAAATACATTGAAATAGCTGATCAGCTTAGCAAAGAGGTGGGTGAAGACAATCCCGGGCTCAATGTTTTCGATTATTCTGTTCGAGTTACAGGGAAGTGTCGACAAGAGGACAAACCTAAAGATTTGGACAAAATGGTTTTGTATGTGTTGAATAAATGTCCTGAGATACTACCTTATATCAAGTAAGTGCAGTACTGCAGCTTATACATCGTAATCTACTAAACTTGCAGCACATTCTTATATATTTAGATGTTTGACGCGATCACTATGTTGTGGAGCATCTACAAAGAGGAGTTACTGCCGCAATATCCAAGAAACATTGACAAACTGGTTATGGCAGGATTTGCGAAATAGTTCAAGAACCATGTAAGCTTTTGAAGTGCACTGTCAGTTTTTTTAATATATTGAGTACATAAGATGATCAGCTTGTCTATTTTCTAACCATAGGTTAAGAAGATGTGGGAGGATGGGCAGGCAGTTGATGATGCCCTTTACTCACTAGCAATGGGTCCTGATACTCGGGTAAGACATTATGAATCTTGCGTTGTTGGAGATGTGCGCTACAACACCCATGCACGAGACGAAGGCAGGAAGACACAAAACAGTGCCATCATGAGCACGGATACGTATGACAAAGAGACAACTGAAATGTATGCTAACATAACAGACATTGTTCAGTTGCAGTATATCTCCAATTTCGAGGATCATCGGTGTGTGGTTCTGTTGTGCTGTCGTTGGTATAACCTGTTTTCCAGGATCGCAAAACCCAGAGCTGATGATTATTTCAAATCCATCAATGTCAAGGCGGCGTACCAGACCAACGAGCCTTTTATTTTGGCAAATCAAGCAACACATATATTTTTCTTGGAAGACACATTTGCACGTAGCGATGACTGGAGAGTATTGCAAATGTTTGAGCAGAGGAATTCGTTTAATGAAGTTGCACAACAAGATGATGCTTACACTGCTCCTGATGTACAAGATAACACAGATGTTCCAAATATCTTTGAGAACCATCACGTTAATGATGTCGGCGAAAAGATTGCATGTCGTGTTGTGGACATACAAGAGTTGATCAAGAAGAAGCCAACGTTCGAGGACGTTGAGGACGAAGAAGAAGATGACACCGTCGGGAAGTACGATTCAGACTGATACACATGGCGAAGATGTTGACGCTGCTGCTGCGGATGATGATTACATTGTTTTTGTCGTATTTTCCTGTTAGAAGACATTTTTTTATCTACTATGTGAAATTGTGTTTGCTATGACAACTGAAACCTGATGAACATGTTGTTTAGTATTTTGCTGTGAGAACATCACTTGTTATGTACGCTGATTTGTGTTTGGTGATTGTATGACAACTAAAACATGATGACATTGTTGTTTAGTTGTACTCATATTTGTCCGTGAAACTTGAATTTGATGACATAGTTTGCTGTTGGACTGCAATTCGCTCGACGTCTTCGAATGAGAACAAAGCTAACCCGACAGGGCCTCTGCTATTTATTTATTTATATGAGCAAAAGGGGATATCCCCTGATTTCCGTTAATAGAAATCATTAGATGTTCACAACACTACGCCCAGCCTGCTACATAGGTTTCATTCATTACTAGTTTCAGCAAAGTGCTCATGTCGTAGCCACTGAATACATCACGAGTGCTACATACACTACAAATAAAGAGACAATCATCCTACAGAGCACATCGATTTTGCCCATTATCTTCACAAGCTCTTTCATCTCCTCATTGCTGTAAAGGCTGTTCAGCAGCTGTTGCTTGGCCATGATCAGAGGAACGACATCTTTAACCTTCTGCTCTGCATCATCCTCTTCTGCCGTTCCTTCAGTTACTTGTCCAACACCCCAACCTGCTGGTATTGGGATTCCTCGGCTAACCAAATAATCAGCGTAGTTGCATTCCCCCACATCAGCAACTTCCCAGAAATACAAATCACATGAATCTTCCCTTTTCTGCACGAATCAAATTGGAAGATTATCAACCAAACTATTAAAAAAATCAGCAACTGAAAGCAGCAGAACAACACTTAAACATATTATTACCCCATGATTCGGGCATTTGTAGAAGACTCGGCCAGGGTTGCGGATTGTGGTTGAGACGCGACGGATGACTCTGCGTGATTTGCAGCAGTGGCAACACACCAACGGCAGCGGGTTGCGATGAGCGATCGGCTGTGGTGCGCGTGCCGGCGGGGGTGTGATGAGACCCACAGGCGATGGTACGGGTGGCGACTTGGCGCATATCTGGTTGTTGCCTACTGAAGAGCAGGTGGACGAGCAGCCAGCGGACATGGTTGCTGCGGCCAGAGCTTCTGATGCTAGGCAGAGTAAGTAGAGAAGCGAACGTTGGATATGTCAGTTTCATTACTTGCAGAGTAGCATAGCACCATATATAGTCATAGTCTAGGTTTGGATTCGAACCAGCTACAGGAGCACGTCTTTCTTTTTTCTAAAACTCGGCAACGTCTCTTTACTGGTGTAGCGACCCGACCCGAATGGATCAAGTCTCTGTGCTTAAGTGTCATCCCTGGATCGGTATGCTGACACACACAGTACTCGAGGATTTATAACAGAGGTAAATCACATGCATAAAGTAACGTAAATACTATTACCTCAATCCAAAATAGCGGAAGTAACAGGGTTGTGGATTCCCATCAACACCAATGGCAAAGTTGAGTGTAGAAATCGTAACCCTAACGTATCACTTACTCGTCGTAAGAATCCTGCAACATGAAACGTTGCAGCCCGAAAACGGGTCAGCACATGGAATATGCTGGCAAATTCACACCATAGAGAAATGATGAACAAAGGCTATCACTACATGCATATATGGCTGGTGGAAAAGCTCTATGGTTATAATGTTTTTGCGAAAAGCCAATTTTTCCCTACTTCAAAGGAATAAATTTTATTTAACTATCATGGTGGTTGTGAAACATTGAGATGGTTGACAGCATCTCAATCCCAATTAAGTATCATCATTAACCCAACAATATTAATTAAAGTAACATGATGAGATCAACGGGATAATCCAAGAACTAGATACTCAAGATGTCCATAACCGGGGACACGGCTAATCATGATTAGTTTGTACACTCTGCAGAGGTTTGCGCACTTTTCCCCACAAGACTCGATCACCTCCGCTTGATTCTCGCACTGCATGATGTTTGAGAAACGGATGACCGAGACACAGTCTTTCAGGAACAATCACTCTTTACCCCGGGTGGACCGGTACACCTACTTTCCCCTACATCTGCTAGCCCACCTCTTCAAGAGATCATGTAACCTACTCAACTATGCTAGAGCCCATAATAGCTTGTGGCTGCACACGGAAGTTTCTAGCATGAGTAATCTTATGATCCCTTTGAGCCTGGGTGGCGGTCCTTATACAAACAGACAACACTGGATTCTCCAGCTGCCTCAATCCACCCAGATGTGAATTTAGTTGCCACCTTAGGTAAACCATTATTAACAATCTCACATCTGTCATGAATATCTCTCAAAACCCAATCCACGTCTACGAGCATAGCATGGCAATATAATAGCAACGTAGAAGTAACTCCCAAGGGTTTGATAAATAAAACAGGTAATGGGTACTACCTCAACTACTTCCCAATTCCCACAATTTAATTAGATCCTAATCATGCAATGTTTGAGGAAATAGATCTAATGCAATAAAAACTGGGTATGGAAGGTATGATCAAAGTGTTACTTGCCTGCAATGTTGATGAAGATGATTCGCACTCAAAACTCTTGATAGATCTACTCGTCACACTCCGGTCAATCTATCATAAGAAAGCAATAGTAACCACACATAAGCAATCACTCAAAAGATCGAGAAGAACGAAGAAGATAGTTCGGAAAACATCAAAACAAAGCAAATAACTCTTGCGACATAAAACAATTTCTAAAAGTACCAAAATTATGTAAATTTGGCCTTATCAAGAAGTTTAGGTCAAGAGCTTCGAATTGCAAAAAGAATCAACTCAAACGGAGTTATAAAACTCAAGTTATGATCAAAAGAAGATTTAAATTCAAATCTGTTTGAAAACAATTTTTAAATTTTCAAAAACATGTTTAAGTTGTTTTACTGGATAGAGGGGATCATAACGAAGACGTGGGCGTTGGTTTCGTTGGATTTGGACAAACGAGTAAAAAGTAGTGATCGTTTGAAAATCAGGGACTAATCTGTAAATAAAATAACTACAACTAGGTCCCTGGCGTAAATAAACAGAAAACGAAAAGACTAAATAACGAACGCTCGTTTATAGGATCTAAACAGTGGACGTTCGCTGTTTAGTAAAACCTAAAAAAACAGATCTAGGCTAGGTTTTAAAAAAAACCGAACAAAAAGGAAAACCGAGAAAACTGGGGCGGCGGTTATACCGGTTCGCGGCGGATCTGGAGACGGCGGCGTTCTCCGGCGAGGTCGGAGGCGGGGCTGCGCGGCGCGGGGGGGCTGCGCGGTGCGGGCGACGCAGGGCAGCGGTGCGGGCGGAGCAGCGGCGGCGGCGCGGCAGTTGCGGCGAGATGCGGCGGCGGTGAGGAGAGAGAAGAGAGAGGGGGCCGGGGTGGCCCGGTATTTAAGGAGGAGGGGTGGCCTTGGGAGGCGTGGGGAAGGGGCAAGGCGGCGGCGGGCGCGGCTCGGACTCCGGCCGGAGTCCGGCTCGGCGACGGGACGACGGGGACGATGGCGGTGCGTGGAGCTGGGCCTTGGCCTGGCAAGAGCTGGGCCGGCCCAGTTCGGGGAGAAGTTTTTTTTTAAACAGAGGTAAAAGAAAAGAAAAATGAAAATCAAATAAAATTATATAGGCATATAATATATCAAAATTTTTAGAAAAAGATTTCCCACAACTTGGACATTTTTGTAAAGTCAAATAAAGTCCACACAAATTTTAATAAATCAAACAGTGCTACTGCCTTAATAAAATCCAATAAAAATCATTTTAAAAATACCAAAATGATTTCAAATTTATTTTTCTCCAATTTTCTGATGTAGGGAATCATGTTACCCTATTTTCCGTATATTTTTATTTTGGAGAAAAATAATTTGAATAAGACTCAATTAACTCCAAATTAAAAATAATTTCCAAAAGGACTTTGAATTTAATCCTTGGAAACTCCCAACTCATATTTCATATGTTTTGAACAAGTCATTTTATCTTCTCTCATGAAAATCATTGAGTTGCTTGAAGTTTCTGGATTGGAAATATTTTCAAATGATATTCAAATATTTTCAACACCCCCTTTCATTTAAATAAATGGAAGAAGTCATGTCATCTTCTCTCCAGGGTTTTGTGGTGGAAAGTATTTGAATTCATGGACATCATAAAAGCAAAATGAAAGTTTGGGAAAGTCCTTTTATTCCCTCTCATTTAACTTTCAAAAGATTTCGAATTCCACTCACTTTCAGTCAATCAATCAAACAATCAATCCAATCTATCTGTTTATTATAACATTCCAAAATTTAGAATTTTGGGATGTTACAACTAGTACACTAGCTTGTTCTGTACGCCTTCCCAAGTCTTTGATTTTCTTTCCCTTTTTTTGCGAGGAAGGAAGGAGGACAAAATTGAGAGTTCCTGGGACTCGAACCCAAGACCTCTCGGTTGAAAACCAAGGGTGCTAGTCACTTATGTGGCGAACGTTCCCTGTGAGGAGGACGGCAGACGAACGCATTTTCCTCGCAGTTTTCTTCCTATATATAAAAAAGTATGCTACTTGGTGTCCGCTTAGTCAACAAACGATTGTGCCAACCTTGACCGTTGGATTGACATTCAACGTCTGTCGCGTTTCTTCAGTCTCTTCTTCCTCGAGCCGCCAAAGCCAAACCAGCGCCGGCGGGACCGCCTGCTCCCGCCTCCCATGGCTGGCTGTGATCTTCCCCGGCTCCTGTTCGTTCCCGTCCGAGGCCTCACCATCGTCCTCCACCTTGGTTCGCTCGCCGCGGCACCACCCTCCGGTGTTGTCAACATGGTCAACAACCGAGAGGAATAAGGAGATGACTGTACATGGTGAGGATGACAGTAGGGACCCAGCAGCGCGCGCAGTAATTTTGTTTTTTGGGACGGAGAAGGGTATCAACTGGGTTGTGCGGGACCCGTGGCCCGTCTAGCCCAGGCTTTTATTTCATATGTTTAGCACATGACCAGCCCAGTTTGTTTTTTCCTTTCTGAAAATGGCTAGCCAGCTATTTTTCTTTTTGCAGAATAACCAACGTAGGCCTACTTGCTTTTCTACGCCCTGCTGGGCCGGAAATCTTTCAAGACGAGGAGGGATGCATTTTGCCCAGAAAATGGGCTATAAGTAATAATAAATGGGCTATAAAATGAAAAAATACAGCAAACAGGCAATTAGTTCCAAAATACTGTTTTCTTTCGGATTTTGATATTTTAAATTTCATTGTTTTTGTGCGGGTAAAATTTCATTGAATTTAAATGAAGGTATATTTAGATTTAAAATTAATTTGAATCTGGCTAGAAATTTCGGGCTGTATGCTGTTTGGGACAGATTTGGAGGCTGACTTGTGGGTCTACTAGGTTGACGTGTACTTTGGCTTTGTCAACGTAGTCCACAAACGATTCTAGCAGCAGTGACCGTTGGATGTTAATCCAACGGCCGTGATGCTTCTTCAATATCTGATCTTCTTGCTCCAGCCGCCCAAACCAGCTCCGGTGGGACTGCCTGCTCCCGCCCCCCGTAGCCGGCTGTGCTGCCGCACAGGCCGCACCGCCCCATCCTACTTCATTGCTGGCCAGGCCATTCCTCTACTCACCCACACCTCCTGTTATTTTCCGGCGACGGCAGCCGGACCAGTAAACCCTCATACTCCCCACCGCGTGGGCAACCATTGCCGAGTCTTCCCCGGCTCCGTGTCGTTCCCTTCCTAGGCCTCGCCGTCGTCCGCCGCCATGGTGCTCTCGGCGCGGCCTGGTCAACGTGGTCAACGAACGACATCCATCAGCCGTGGACTGTACGCACAAAATAATGATTCCTCCACCTGACAGCTGGGACCCACCGGAAGGGCCTCTATATTTCGTGAAAAAACGTTCACCCCGCTGACATGTCGGACCCACCAGCTATATCTTCGCACGCAAGGAAGTGCCTCCTTATTACGCACAAAAAAATGAATACCCCCTGCTAGCTGGGACCCACCATAGTGGGAGGATGACTTGTGGGCCAACTAAGTTGACGGGGACGGAGGGCTTTGTCAACTTAGTCAATATAAACGATTCTAGCTCCAGTGACCGTACGATGTCCATCCAACGGCCGTAGTGCTTCTTCAACCTCTGGTCTTCTTGCTCCAGCCGCCCAAAGCAGCGCCGGTCGTGCCGCATGCTCCTGCCTCCAGTGGCCGGCTGTGCTGCTGCGGAGGCCTCACCGCCCCCTACTATTCCCACCGCTGGCCAGGCCCTGCGGCGACGGCAGCCTCACACCGCAGCCGAACCAGTGAACCCTCGTACTCCTCTCCGCGCGGGCTTCCACTGCCGCGTCGTCCCCTTCCTAGGCCTCGCCGTGGTGCTCTCGGCGCGGCTGGGTCAACGTGGTCAAGGAACGACTTCCATCGGACGTGGACTGTACGTGGAGAGGCTGACAGCTGGGTCCACAGCCGCAGCAAGGAAGTGTCTCCTTATTACACGGAAAATAATGATTCCTCCCCCTGACAGCTGGGACCCACCGGACGGGCCACTGTATTTCGCGGAAAAAACGTTTCCCCCTGACTGCTGGCACCCACCAGCTTCATCTTCGCACGCAAGGAAGTGCGTCCGGGCAAAAAAAAACGATTCGCCCCCTGACTGCTGGGACCCACCAGCTACACCTTCGCACGCAAGGAAGTGCGCCCGGGCAAAAAAAATGATTCGCCCCCTGACTGCGGGGACCCACCGGCTACATCTTCGCACGCAAGGAAGTGCGTCCGGGCAAAAAAAAAAACGATTCGCCCCCCTGACTGCTGGGACCCACCAGCTACATCTTCGCAGGCAAGGAAGTGCCTGACAGTCGGGACCCACCTGGTCGAAGCGTACGTAGCGTTGTCATTCTGGTCGCGAACGTGTACGTACATACTGGTCGATGTAGAGGTGCGTGCGTGTCGTAGTAGAGGCGCGCACGTGTCGTAGTAGAGGCGCGCACGTAGCATGTACACGTACGTACAGTGGCCAGGGTGCAAGAAATAAAATACGGCCACGTATGTGTACATACGGGCGGGGTCTCGAACGCCTACTCGCGCATACGTACGGCCAGGGCTCATGTACATGGCTGGGTCGGAATGGAGAAACAGCGTCGTCGTCGTGTTCATGGGGAGGCAACGGAATGCGTCGTGTTCATGGGGAGGCAACAGAATGCATCGTGTTCATGGGGAGGCAACGGAATCCGTCGTGTTCATCGGGAGGCAACGGAACGCGTGGGAGCCAACCGGCTGGGTCGGAACGGAATGCGTGGTCGTGTTCATCAGGAGGGCTTGGACAGAACAGGCGATGGAAACGAGGCCTGGCGTACCGCAAAACGGAGGAAACGGACCTCCTACATTCGGAACGGGGTCCTGTTGATCGGGAGGGGTGTGGCGTACCGCAAAACGGAGGAAACGGACCTCCTACGGTCGAAATGGGGGTCCTATTGATCGGGAGGGGTCTGGCGTACCACAAAACGGATGAAATGGACCTCCTATTGTCGAAACGGGGGTCCTGTTGATCGGGAGGGGTGTGGCATACCGCAAAACGGATGAAACGGACCTCCTACGGTCGAAACGGGGGTCCTGTTGATCGGGAGGGGTGTGGCGTACCGCAAAACGGGCGAAACAGACCTCCTACGGTCGAAACGGGGGTCCTGTTCATCGGGAGGGGTGTGGCGTACCGCAAAACGGGACTCCACGGGATACTGTTCCTCTCCACCGTCGACCTCCTCCAGCCTCCACGGGCTCCTATTCATCCAGCCTCCACCGCGCGCTACTCCACCGGCTACTGTTCAACCACCCCTCCACGGGCACCCCTCCACCGTCTACTGTTCATCGAGCCCTCCACACCACGGGGTCCTGTTCAACCACCCCTCCACGGGCACCCCTCCACCATCTACTGTTCATCCAGCCCTCCACACCACGGGGTCCTGTTCATCCAGAGGCAACGCCACCGCTCACTGTTTATCCAACCCCCCCCCCCCCACAACACTCACTGTTCATCCAATCGATCGGCTTCAGTTAGCAGCAGTAGCGAAGGAATCGCTCGATCGGGTTCAGTTAACAGCCATCGATCGATCGCTCGGGTTCAGTAACGCTTAGCCTGCAGTGCAATCACTCGGGTTCAGTTAGAGCCCAACGCCTCGCTCGGGTTCAGTTAGAGCCCAACGCCTCGCACCCATGCGCGTGCGTGTACGAGAGAAACGCACATCGCCCGGCCCCGACCACCCACCGTAACCGGGAACACCCTGATATTTTCCTCGCCCTCGCTTCTACCACAGTTTTTCCGTCATGGACGACCCAAAGAATGTCATGCAGCTGCGTCTCTGGCCCGCCCAGGACGAAAAGCCCATTTTCTGTCATGATTTTTTGTCATAGAAGTAGGAGCCCACCACATCTATGATGATACAGGGTTTTGTCACAATTATCGTCATAGAAGTGTCATATGTATGACAGAACAAATTTTCGTTCGGCCCAAAATGTCACGGATGTGTCTTTTTTTGTAGTGAATGTAGGCATGTATTCCATATATAGTCATACGTGCTTATAATAGGAACTTGCATGGCATTTTTTGTCCTACCTCCCGTGGTAGCGGGGTCCATAAGGAAATCTAAGGGATATTAAGGCCTACTTTTAATAGAGAATCGGAACAAAGCATTAGCACATAGTGAATAAAAGAACTCCTCGAACTACGGTAATCACCGAAAAGAATCTCAATTATTGTCACCTTGGGGTATGCAGATCATAACACGTAATAGGTGCATACAACTTGCAAGATAGGGATCAAGAAAACAAGTATATTCATGAAAACATAAAGGGTTTAGATATGAAATCATGGCACTCGGGCCCTAGTGACAAGTATTAAGCATAGCAAAGTCACAGCAACATCAATCTCAGAACATAGTGGATAATAGGGATCAAGCCCTAACAGAACTAACTCGATTACATGATAAATGTCATCCAACCCATCACCGTCTAGCAAGCCTATGAAGGAATTACTCACTCCCGGTGGTGAGCATCATGAAATTGGCGATGGGGGATGGTTGGTGATGACGATAGCGTCGAATGCCCCTCTCCGGAGCCCCGAACAGACTCCATATCAGCCCTCCCGATGGAGAACAGGAGGTGGCGGCGGCTCCGTATCGTAAAACATGATGATTCCTTCTCTCTGATTTTTTTCTTGATGAATAGGTACTTATGGAGCTGGAGTCAGGGTTGCGGGAGCTGCCAGGGGGCCACAAGCTTGTTAGGCCTGCCCTGGGGGGTGGCGTGCCCCTTGGGCTTGTGGCGCCCTGGTGGCCCCTCTGGTATTTCTCTTCGCCAGTATTTTTCTATATATTCTGAAAATATTCTTCATAAATTTTCAGCTCAATCCGAGAACTTTTATTTCTGCACAAAAACAACACCATGGTAGTTCTGCTAAAAACAAAGTCAGTCTGGGTTAGTTCCAATCAAATGATGCAAATTAGAGTCCAAAACAAGAGAAAAGTGTTTGGAAAAGTAGATACGTTTGGGACGTATCAGGCACCTCCAACACCACTGCCTCCAGCATCGCCAACACCTACAACATCACTTGCTCCAGTATCTTCATCATCCTCATCCTCAAAAGCATCACGAGCAACATGCATTATGACAATCCTAGTGATGTTGTACAATTCTAGAGTACGTGGCATCAGTTGTGAAACTTTGGTTGCCATCATCAGTGCTTCAGCTTCGGTGACTTCGGCTAACTTGAGGTTGTAGCCATGAATCAAGGAAACATCTGTTTGGTACTTGAATTCCACCAGAACAACATCCTTGATTTCATGATCAGCAATCTTGAAGTCCCGGTGACATAAAGTCTGATGGAGAGCATATGCAACAACAAATGTAGGTGAAAATAGGCCTCTCTTGACAGTGAACATGGCTACATCGTTAGCAGGACCATATTCCACATCCAACTGAACCTTTGTGGCATATGCTATTTGAAGAACCTCGGGGGAATGATCATACAACTGAAAGGCAAATAACAGTTTACTGAAAAACCACATGAAAGTTCAGATTCAGTACAGAACAATAATAATCAAAATACCCAATCATCATCCATCATGCCCGTGGTCAGAATTATGGGATAAGCGGCACAACATAGGAAAAAATCAAGAAAGATTTGAACAAAAATATACCTCGGGATCCAGGAACCGAAGGCACTTCTTTTCATATTTTGCATCTACATTAGTTAACCGTGCAGGCCTTTTTCCGCGACAGACATGTGAAACTATTTCTTAAGAAAACACGGAAATCTTCAGATTTTGGTGTTTGATTCATAGGCATAAATGTAAAGCTAGCTAGCTAGCAAGCAGTATGAACAGACTCACCATTACCTTCTCGGTGTCATCGAGGGTCCCCTTCTGGGATCCATCAAGCTTATTGGGATTCTCAAAGAACCAATGAAGCTTCATGTGGATCAAGAAGCCAAGAACAAGAGAGAGAAAGAGAGAGAGAGAGACAGAGATAGAGAGAGAGACAGAGAGAGAGGGAGAGAGAGAGGAAACATGATATAAATCAAGCGGTAGTTTTCTAATATGAGTGGAGGAGTGGGAGGAACGGTAGTAATTGTTCTACGTTCCTTCCCGAGGCAACTTGAAGCTTATGTGACAAGGCAGGGGAGAAGGAAGGCGAATCCGAAGTTGTCCATCCTCCATCTGGAGGTTCCTAGTTTTCCACGGAAGACAAGTAGGCAGCCACATAGAGGCCATACACCGTGGATCCAACAGCCACAAATCTAACTACACTGTTTATTTTATTTTTCTGATGGAGAAATGGAAAGAAAACTCAAATGGTAACCAAATAGAAGCAAATGAGATACGAGACATGATTGAGTGCGCAAGACATGCATGTACAATTTGGTTGCTACATCATGGAGAACTTGTGTGCACGACTTTGAAGTGCTATTGTCACTAGATGTTTCAAAATGATCATGTCTTTATAAACCCAAGTCGACATCGTCACGTGGCAAGTTAAAATGTGATGTCAAACTTGTGATCATGAATGGAATAAGACATGATCCATGCTCAATATTGTCCATGTCACATGAAAAATGTAAAAAGGTTCGTTCATCACAAACCTCTCCCTTTGAATTAGGAAACGGAAAGAAAAACCGAATGGTGACATCCCAAAATGCTAAATTTTGGAATGTTATATTAAATAGATAGATTGATTGTTTGTTTGATTGTGTGTGATTGATTGACTGAAATTTGAAACTTTTTGAAAGTTAAATGAGAGGGAATAAAAGGACTTTCCCAAACTTTCACCTTTGCTTTATGATCTCCTTGAATTCAAATTCTTTTCAAATACAAAACCCTAGAGAGAAGATGACATGACTTCTTCCATTTAATGAAATGAAAAGGGTTTTTGAAAATATTTGAATTCCATTTGGAAATATTTCAAATTCAGAAACTTCAAGCAACTCAATGATTTTCATGAGAGAAGATAAAATGACTTCTTCAAAACATATGAAATATGAGTTGGGAGTTTTGAAGAATCAAATTGAAAATCCCTTTCCCCTCCCTCTGTCTTTTTTCGCTTTGCTAATCTTCCCCTCTAACGCGGGTCGGGCTTAGGCGGGCGCGGGAGGAAGAAAGAAATTCGAAGAGCGTCTTCTCCTTTGTCCTTTTTTCAATGCAACACAGGAAAGCACCCTCTTTTTGTAATCCCTGCAGCTTGCAAATACGCAGTCACGAATAATCCCGCTAAAGTAATAGGAATTAGGCCTAAGACGATTCCAAATAGAAAAACTTCAATCATTTCGATTTGTTCGAGGGACGGAGTTGGGTCCTCATATCGATCCGAATGAATCAGTCTTTCTACAGAGGTCAATCTTTGCCTATTAGGCAAGAGGATAGCAAGTTCTAAATTCTGTCTCGGTAGGACATGGATTTCTATTACTATATTCAAATTATGTTTCTCCAGAAATAAAATATATGGAAAATCGTGTAACATGATTCCCTACAGTAGAAAATAGGAGAGAAATAAATTTGAAATCATTTTGTTATTTTTAAAATGATTTTTATTGGATTTTATTAGAGCTGTTGCACTCTTTGCTTTATTTGAATTTGTGTGGATTTTATTTGGCGTTAGAAAAATGTTCACGTTATAGAAAACCTTTTTCTGGAAATTTTGATATATTATATGCCTATAGTACTTTTTTTATCTGGTTTTATTCTTGTTTTCTAGAAAAAAATGTTTTATAAAAAAATGTTTCGGGCCGCCGAACTGGGCCGAGGCCCAGCCCAGCCGGCCTTTCCCCGCGCCCGCCTCCGGGCTCCCGCTCGGGAGTCCGCCGCCACCACGGCGCGCCGCCGCGCCGACCTCGGTGTCCGTGTCGAGGCCGGACTCCTCCGTGCCCCTCCTCCACGGAAGCCTCTGCCCCCTCCTTATATACTCCGCTCGCCCAGGCCCCTCTTCTCTCCTCCCGACTCGCCGCGCTCGCCGGAAGCCACCGCTCCGACGAGATCCACCATCGCCGCTCGCTCCACTCCGTCGCCCTCGGCCGCTGCCATCACCACCACCGTCACCGCCGCATCGCGCCGCGCCTTCCCGTGCCTCCGCTCGTCGCAGCCGAGCCCCGGAGCCGCCGCCCGCTCGAAGCCGCCGCCGCCACCGGCGTTTTCGCTCGCCGCCCGTCGCCGCGGTAAGCCACCGCTTCCCTCGTCCGTCCGATCTTAGACTGACGGTTAGGATTAGATCGCATTTTATTTTTTATTTTTTTATTTATTATTCGAAACGTTTTTGTTTAATTAGTGAACGTTCGTCGCTTAGAACTCTATAGCGAACGTTTTTCGTCGGTTTAGGTTCTGTAGCGAGCGTTCACTCGATACATTTTTTCTTTTCTTTTTAATTTCGGCCAGGGACCTATCTATGAATTCTTTTCTTACAGTTTAGTCCATGATCTTCAAACAATCACTACTTTTTACTCGTTTGTCCAAATCCAGCGAAACCAACGCCCACCTCTTCGTTATGATCTCCTCTATCCAGATATTTAACTTAAACATGTTTTTCAAAGTTTAAAATTTGAATTCAAACAGATTTGTATTCAAACTTCTTTTGTTCATTACTCGAGTTTTATAACTCCGATTTAAATGATTCTTTTTGCAAATCGAAACTCTTGACCTAAACTTCTGATAAAGCCAAATTCACATAATTTTGGTACTGTTAGAAATTGTTTTATGTTGCAAGAGTTATTTGCTTGGTTTTGATGTTTTCCGAATTGTCTTCTTCGTTCTTTCTGATCTTTTGAGTGATTGCTTATGTGTGGTTACTATTGATTGCTTACGATAGATTGACAGGAGTGCGACGAGTAGAACTATCAGGATTTATTTGTGCGAATCATCTTCATCAACAGTACAAGGCAAGTTCACACTTTTATCATATCCCTTTCATACCCAGTTTTTATGCATTAGTTTCACCCTCGAACATTGCATGGTTAGGAATTGATAACATGTGCTATTGGTAAGTAGTTGATGAGGTAGGAACCTATTGTCCTGCATTCAAACCTTGGGACTTCTACATTATGCTCATACTGCTCTACTAAGCTCGTAGACGTGGATTGGTTGAGTGATTCATGACAGATGTGAGAGCTATTATTTAATGGTTAACTTAAGGTGGCTACTTCAATACACATCTGGGTGGAATGGTAGGGGCACCCTTGAGCACCCAGTGGTTTGCCCGGGCACCTGGAGAACCTAGTGCTTGCCCAAGGGGATCCCGGAGGACCCGTGTGATCACCCTATGGAATGCCACCCAGGCTCAAAGGGATCATAAGATTATTCATGCTAGAAACTTCCATGTGCAGCCACAAGCTATTATGGGCTCTAGCATAGTCGAGTATGTTGCATGACCTCTTCCAATGGTAGGCTAGCAGATGTAGGGGATGTAGGTTGGTTCTGTCTACAAAGGGTTAGAGTTAATGTTTCTGAAAGACCGTGTCTTGGTCATCCGTTTCTCAAACACCATGTAGTGCGAGAAATCCAACGGAGGAGATCGAGTCTTGTGGGGAAAAGTGCGCAAACCTCTGCAGAGTGTACAAACTAATCATGATTAGCCGTGTTCCCGGTTATGGAGATCTTGAGTATCTGGTTCTTGAATTATCATGTTGATCTCATCACGTTACTTAAATAATTTGTTGGGTTATTGATGTTAATTTGGGATTGAGTTGGAGGAACCTTCTCAATAATTTTCAACCAACTTTGTAGTTAAATAAAATATATTCCTTTGCAGTAGGAAAAAAATTGGCTTTTCGCAAAAACATGTTAACTGTAAGCCTCCACCAGCCAAATATGCATGTAGTGATAGCTATTATTCATCATTATCCTATGGTGTGAATTTGCCAGTACATTCAATGTACTGACCCTTTGTGGCTGCAACGTCTCATGTTGCAGGATTCTTACGACGAGTAAGTGATACGTTAGGGTTACGATTTCTACACTCAACTTTGCCGTTGGTGTTGATGGGAATCCACAACCTTGTTGTTACTTCCCCTATATGGATTGAGGTAATAGTATTTACGTTACTTTATACATGTGATTTACCTCTGTTATAAATCCTCGAGTATTGTGTGTGTCAGCATACCGATCCAGGGATGACACTTAAGCACAGAGACTTGACCGTCTGAGGTCGGGTCGCTACAGTGTAAGACATGTACAATGTGGTTCGTGCATCATGGATAACTTGTGTGCATGACTTGCTATTCTCACTAGGTGTTTCAAACTGGTCATGCCTTAGTAAACCCGAGTTGACATCGTCATGTGGCAAGTTCGAATGTGATGTTGAACTTGTGATCATGAATGGAATAAGACATGATCCATGCTCAATTTTTCCATGTCACATGGAAAATGTAAAAAGGTTAGTTCATCACAAACCTCTCCCTTTGAATTGGGGAATGGAAAGAAAATCCGAATGGTGACCAGATACAAGAAACTAAGATACAAGATGTGATTGAGTGTGTAACACATGTACAATGTGGTTCGTGCATCATGGATAACTTGTGTGCGCGACTTTAAAGTGCAATTCTCAGTATGTGTTGCAAATTGATCATGCCTTAGTAAACCTTAGTCGACATCATCACGTGACAAGATCAAATGTGATGCCAAACTTGTGAATATCATCAACAGAATAAGACATGATCCATACTCAATTTCGCATGGAAAATGTAAAAAGGTCCATTAATCACAAACCTCTCCCCTTGAATTGTGAAATGGGAAGAAAACTCGAATGGTGACCAAATAGAAGCAAATGAGATACGAGATGTGACTGAGTGCACAAGACATGTACAATGTGGTTCCTACATCATGGAGAACTTGTGTGCACAACTTTAAAGTTCTATTCTCATTAGGTGTTTCAAAATGATCATGTCTTAGTGTTAGGACCGGGAAGAGGGGTGCATATGGGAGATTCAAAATTTTCTTTCAAAACTTTGAATCGAAACCAAACACTACAGCGGAATAAACTGATTAGATGAAGCACCGAAGAGAAATAGACAAAGATCTGGATGAAAAGATAAGGTAGGCAGAGGACTAAGCAAATCTTTTGAGGAAACATAATATGATCATCTCAGAAGAGTAACTCACAACTTTTACTACGACGATGGTAACATAGTATTCTAACAGATAGAATAGCATGAGTGAGCAAACAACAATAACAATCACAAACTAAGATGCTAATGAACAAATGAGAGAATGAATAACAATGGAATCATAGAGTGAGATGCACATAACGAATGAAATCATGGACGAGGGAATATCATACAGAACAAATAAGGTTATACGGAAGTAAACATGCTACATATATGAATACATGATCATGCTAACAATCAAACCATAGAGCATTGAAGATAAACTACCGAAGGTATTGCAGAAGAGTGGAATGAAGAAGTGGTGATCGATGGTGATAGAAGGATTTGGTAGACCAGTTCGCCCTTCTGTAAAAGGGCTATGTCTGATTGGAGGGAGTTGTGATTGAACACAGGAGCAAGCCTCTCTCTGCCCCATTCTCCTTCACCCTGAAGCTGATCAGACTCTGGTTGATTTCACTTGTGGTAGATACTTGTCGGCAATCTCCAAACCTTTGACAAACTTCTTCACTAACCACAGTTACTCTTGGTTTCTAAAGACTTTGCTTGGTGAATACAATTACGCTTCGACGCTCAAGCCGACACCTATCCGTCTAGAGAGTGTGCAGCTCTCAAGAGTAATAGGTACAAGAACTACTGTGATGCTCAACCACTATCTAAGTTTTGGCTCTTGATTTTCTCAGTGGATCTCAAACTCAAATCTCTCAAGAGGGGTGCTCAATCAATCTTCTCATAACACTACAAAAAAAAGACACATCCGTGACATTTTGGGCCGAACAAAAAAAATTCTGTCATACTTATGACACTTCTATGACGATAATTGTGACAAAAGCCGATATCATCATAGATGTGGTGGGGTCCTACTTCTATGACAAAAAATCATGACAGAAAATGGGCTTTTCGTCCTGGGCGGGCCGGAGACGCAGCTGCATGACATTCTTTGGGCCGTCCATGACGGAAAAAACCGTGGTAGAAGCGAGGGCGAGGAAAATATCGGGGTGTTCCCGGTTACGGTGGGTGGTCGGGGCCGAGCGATGCGCGTTTCTCTCGTACACGCACGCGCGTGGGTGCGAGGCGTTGGGCTCTAACTGAACCCGAGCGAGGCGTTGGGCTCTAACTGAACCCGAGCGATTGCACTGCAGGCTACGCGTTACTGAACCCGAGCGATCGATCGATGGCTGTTAACTGAACCCGATCGAGCGATTCCTTCGCTACTGCTGCTAACTGAAGCCGATCGATGCTGCCTCTGGATGAACAGTGAGCGTTGCTGGGGGGTTTGGATGAACAGTTCCCGGTGGGGGTGGATGAACAGGACCCCGTGGTGTTGCCTCTGGATGAACAGGACCCCGATCGATCGAGCCGGTTGGGGCTGGATGAACAGGACCCCGTGGAGGGCTGGATGAACAGGACCACCCCGTGGAGGGCTGGATGAACAGTAGACGGTGGAGGGCTGGATGAACAGTAGCCCGTGGAGGGGTGGTTGAACAGGAGCCCGTGGAGAGGGCTGGTTGAACAGTAGCCGGTGGAGTAGCGCGCGGTGGAGGCTGGATGAACAGGAGCCCGTGGATGAACAGTCGCAGGTGGAGGCTGGAGGAGGTCGACGGTGGATGAACAGTAGCCCGTGGAGGCTGGAGGGGGTCGACGGTGGAGATGAACAGTATCCCGTGGAGTCCCGTTTTGCGGTACGCCACACCCCTCCCGATGAACAGGACCCCCGTTTCGACCGTAGCGCTCCAACACAAGTCCGTTTCCTCCGTTTTGCGGTACGCCACACCCCTCCCGATCAACAGGACCCCCGTTTCGACCGTAGGAGGTCCGTTTCCTCCGTTTTGCGGTACGCCAGACCCCTCCCGATGAACAGGATCCCGTTTCGAACGTGGCCGGTCGAACACAAGGCCGTTTCCTCCGTTCTGCGGTACGCCAGGCCTCGTTTCCATCGGCTGTTCCGTCCAAGCCCTCCCGATGAACACGACGACGCATTCCGTTCCGACCCAGCCGGTTGGCTCCCCATGAACACGACGATGACGCTGTTTCTCCGTTCCGACCCAGCCATGTACACGAGCCCTGGCCGTACGTATGCACGAGTAGGCGTTCGAGACCCTGCCCGTATGTACGTACGTGGCCGTATTTTCTTTCTTGCACATTGGCCGCTGTACGTACGTGTACATGCTACGTGCGCGCCTCTACTACGACACGTGCGCGCCTCTACATCGACCAGTATGTACGTACACGTTCGCGACCAGAATGACAACGCTACGTACGCTTCGACCAGGTGGGTCCCGACTGTCAGGCACTTCCTTGCATGCGAAGATGTAGCTGGTGGGTCCCAGCAGTCAGGGGGCGAATCGTTTTGTTTGCCCGGACGCACTTCCTTGCGTGCGAAGATGTAGATGGTGGGTCCCAGCAGTCAGGGGGAAATGTTTTTTTCGCGAAATACGGTGGCCCGTCCGGTGGGTCCCCGCTGTCAGGTGGAGGAATAATTATTTTGCGCGTAATAAGGAGGCACTTCCTTGCTGCGGCCGTGGACCCAGCTGTCAGCCTCTCCACGTACAGTACTCTTCCGATGGAAGTCGGTCGTTGACCACATTGACCACGCCGCGCCGAGAGCACCACGGCGGTGGACGACGGCGAGGCCTAGGAAGGGGACGACGCGGAGCCGGGGAAGACGCGGCAGTGGATACCCACGCGGAGAGGAGTACGAGGGTTCACTGGTTTGGCTGCGGTGTGAGGCTGCCGTCGCTGCAGAATAACAGGGGGTGTGGGTGAGTGGAGGGATGGCCTGGCCAGCGGTGGGAGTAGTAGGGGGCGGTGAGGCCTCCGCGGCAGCACAGCCGGCCACGGGAGGCAGGAGCAGGCGGCACGACCGGCGCTGCTTTGGGCGGCTGGAGCAAGAAGACCAGAGGTTGAAGAAGCACGACGGCCGTTGGATGGACATCGTACGGTCACTGCAGCTAGAATCGTTTATATTGACTAAGTTGACAAAGCCCTTGGTACGCGTCAACTTAGTAGGCCCACAGGTCAGCTTCCGAAACGGTGCGCCCCAGATGTCAGGGGGAGGAATCATTTTTTGGGCGGGTGAAGCTAGAGTATCCGAGATTGAAGAAGAAGCACGGCATCCGTTGGATGGACATCCAACGGCCACTGCTGCTAGAACCGTGTGTTGACTATAAGTTGACAAAGCCTTGCATACGCGTCAACTCTTTTTTTTGAGGGGACGCGTCAACTTAGTAAGGCCACAAGTGTGTGGCAGAGAACTTTGTAAGAATGTGCAGCCAATTTTTGAATTCTAATGGAATTTACTACAGCCCATTTACAGTTTGTTAAAAGTACAACCCATTTCAACCAACCGTTCAAAACAGAATTCAATAAAATTTCCCACATTTTGATGGGATCCGAAATATTTTTATCCCGAAATTTCTAGTCAGATTAAATACAATTTCAATATAAATTTATATTACGTAAAAATCCAACGAAACATTGCGCTCGCAACAATTAATGAAATTAAAATTTTCAATATCCAAAAATAATATTTTATAAAGTAATTACGTGTTTGGTGCATTTTTTATAGTTACTGCCCAGTTTTTATAATTACATCCCATTTATTATTTCTTAAAGCCCATTTTCTTGTTAAGCCTAATGCATCCCTCCTAGGAAAGATTTGCAGACCAGCGGGGCGGAGAATAACAACTTGACCTTGCCTGGGTATTCCTAAAAAAAGTATAGCTGGGCTAGCCATTTTCAGCTTGAAAAAAATTAATATCTGGGCTGGATATCTGGCCTGGGCTAGACGGGCCACAGCCCGCCCAGTTAATAGCTGCAGCGATGTTTTCGTTGTTGTTCAGAGGAGAAAAATTAATATCTGGGCTAAACGTCGCTCAAGAAAACCTCTGCAGTGCTCACACCTCAAAAACACAAATACTGCTCGAGCTGCTTGGTCCCAGCTGTCGGCCGCTTCTTGTGCAATTCTCTCGTTTATTGACTACATAGGTTGACAATGGTGTGGGACCGTGATGTCAGGAAACCAGGAGGAAGCAAAAAAATTATAGTTTTATATACTAATAAGGAGGCACTTGCATATGTGCGGCTATGTCCCTGTGGGTCCCCACTGTCATCCTCTCCAAGTAAAGTCATCTCCTCATCATCATGTCCGTTGACCATGTTGACAATGCGAGACGGCGGCGCCACGGCGAGCACAACAACTCGAAGGACGACGAAGAGGGCCTTGCGGGCCCTACTGATGGTCTGATACAGCGCCCGCTGCTCATTCGGGAAGCCAGGATCATAGGGCCACATGTCCGCAACGGCATTGTCGTTCGCTTGTTCACCGGTGCTCATTGAGGAGACAGAGGTTGCAACGTAGGTCCTCCTGCGCTGGTAGTTCTTCCGTCATTAGGGCGTCGAAGTGCGGCCGCACCTGCTCTATGGTGAACACGGCATGAACTGGCTTGGACAGTGCCGCCGGCTCCTGGTCGGAAGCTACGTCCATCGTCTGATTGTCATCGCTCAGCTCGGCGAGGTAGCTGGCGAGCTAGCATGTCCGGCTGCTGGACTGACCCACTGCCAAGCACGAGTCTGACTGCCCTGGCCCACCCAGACCGCCTCCCTCGCCTGCGCGCGCTTTCCGCCCAAAACGGTCAGCACCGCCCGCCCCGCTTCCCGGTGCATGCGATTGCTCCGCCTTCGAACGACACAAGTGCCGTTCGTCCGTCCTTCTGCCGCCCACATTAATGATACGCGGTTGCCGATGCGGCTACTCCGGCGCCACACGTCCGTCCCTCCGCCGCCCACCATTGCTATATAAACTGCTGCGCCGGCCATAGCCGCAGTCATCCGCATCCGTTCCTATTCTCCTGTCCACACCACTACTGCCCACCATGGCTTCCTCGCGCTCCAGCGCTCTTCGGGACAGGCGGACGACGGACCATAAGAAGATGGCAGCCATTGCTGCCGACAGGCAACCGAAGGACGACGACGTCCCAATGGAGAACATGGTAGTCGACGATCCGGCGCCAACCCCCTCCTCCGCGCCATCCTCGCTGGTGCATTGCACCATGACCATCGGCGAGGACCGTGCCTAATATATGGACACGGTGAGGCAGAAGCGTGAGGAGCAGTTCCGGGAGGCGCAGGCCAACGCCGCCTACAACCACCATCTCCTCCAGGAGCACCTACAGGCGGAGGAGCAGATTGCCGCGGAGCAGGAGGCGCTGCTCGACTCGTACCGCTCCGCCCGCGAGGGCCGCCTCAAGCGCTGGCGGTACCGCATGTGGGTGGCGGAGGCTGCGGCCTCCTACAAAGAGGGCGATGAAGCGGGTGAGGCACTGTTTGGCGAGACCAAGGACGAGGCAGAGGACAATGCCGGCTCCAACAAGTCCCTGCTCCGCTGGCGTCGACGAGGCCCTGCTTCGCTGAGGCCCCGCGGCGCCAACAACGAGGCAGAGGACACCGCCGGCTCCGCCGAGGCCCCACCCTGCCAGCAATGAGGGGGAGGATTTCCCCCGCTCCGTCGAGGCACCGCCCGCCGGCAACGAGACAGAGGACATCGCCAGCTCCGCCGAGGCCCCACCCCGTTGCCAACAAGGTCGCGCCACACAGAAAACAAGGAAGATTAGAACACGGTAGGTCGCCGCTGCTCGGGTCCAAGTAAGCCCACCACTGCTACCCTCCGGTTGCTGGCACTGAGCTATACATCATGGAGCAATTCTATGATTACAGGATGATTGAAGAGCACTCCGTGGTTGAGCAAGCTCATGAGATACAGTCATTTGCTAGAGAACTTGAGCACTTCAGTTGTATGCTACCGGACAAGTTTGTTGCCGGAGGTATCATCACTAAGCTTCCTCCTTCATGGATCTCATTGGCACTCTTGATGTGGAAGAAAAGGCGAGAGCAAAGGACACACGTGCTCGAGGAATTGAGGGAGGATCTAGTGCCAATCTGGTATAGAAGAAGAACTTCCAGCCCCACAAGTTCAAGAACAAGGGCAAGTTTGATGGTAAACCAAAGTTTGATGGGAAGAACAAGGTTGTGCAACACACGAACTTCAAGAAGAAGAATGACAAGAAGAAAGGTGTTTGTCATGTGGGGATCCTGATCATTGGGCTCCTAGTTGCCCTAATCGCTATGACAAGCTAGGCGGGTTGACCACTGACGGCCGGTTAGCTTCTTGGCGGCGACGTGGAGTCGGAGAGCTATGTTGGAGAAGGACGCTGCTTCTACTTAACTGCTGGTGCAGTTGGCTGACTGACACGTGGGCCCAACAGGCATCTGGGCCACATGTCAGTTACGCAACTGCACCTGCAGTTAAGTCACTGAAGCTTCTGTTCGGCTCAGCCGGACACAGGTGGGTAGCTTCGGTTAATTAATTATACCTCCAGCGCACCCCTTTTTAGTTGAAGAATGTATGAAATGTAATGAAATCCGGCATGTTTATATGAAATCCGACCGTGTATGAATGAATTTATTTCGATTAGTTCGAATTCTTGTATCACTGGCATTGGATGAACATGCAAAACAATACGTACTAGCATTATTCCCAGGGTGATCACCTCGTTTGCAGCAGTTTCACATGTACTCCCTCCGGTCCTTTCTAGTCTGCATACAAGTTTTGTCTGCAGTCAAAGTATCTCTACTTTGACCAATCTTATAGAAAAAAGTATGCACTTTCACAATGTGCGAAGTAAAAAGGAACAGAAGGAGTACAAAGAGTTTGAGCAGCTTTTTAGCGTTCCTGTACATTGCAATCAAACACACAGGCCTGGCAATTCATAGAGAACATTCAAAACAATCGATGATTATGCATCTCAGCGATTCACATGTCAGAGCCAATATTTACTTCACAACTAAAGAATAAAGAAAAAATGGATCGACGCTGCTGACAGCAAAGGGCGTCCCATTCGAAAATATCAAACGCATGTCTTCTTGCTAAAATCAATGAGCAAAATTTGACAAGGTTTTCCCATTCCAAAATATCAAATGCCTACGATTGTGGAATGGGCAGGGTTTGCCATCAGTTCGGACATTGACATGGCACCTCGTGCTAAATAAACCAGCTGTTCTTTTTGTGCAGTTCCACCAAAATCAACCAAATTCGCGCGTAGCTTGTATGATTTCGCCCTTATATGTTGCAACGCCTTGAACTTATCGGCACCTCCTTTCTTGTGGTGGAAATGAATGATTCGATGTATTCATGAACATTTTGTGCAGTTCCCATTGAAATCAAGCTGAGCACCCCTGTTTGCACAAATACAAAAAAGTGATTAGTATAAAGCAAACTGTACTATGAATTGACAGTTTAAACAGGCACCTACATGGTCCATGTAGAGCACACTTTTAGAAAAATGGAACTCACCGGAAAGAATCCTAGAACAACATTGTACTCGCGCATCACAGCAAGAAAATGGAGATTTGTCAGTCCTTCTGAGCTGAAGTTAGTTTGGTCTTGTGGGGGGTAATGTAACCATCCTTCAACTGCTCCTTCTGATGAGAAGATAGACAGGGCTTCTTCATCCTGGCATAATCGGAACTAGTCACTTCACGTACTCCATATTCTTCTTCAGAGGAGGATGATCCTGTTGTGCAAAGACAAGAGGATAACTAAATGCTAGCATCCCTGTTTGCTCGAAAAAAAGGAAAGGAAATATTTAAAACAGCACAGATGAAGCACTTCTCAAGGACAATACCACTTTTTGATGACAGTATCTAAACAGTAGCACAACACCAATAGAGATGACAAAGCTCAATCATATGGATGAAATCAGTGGGCGAGTACCAACCTTTGTCAGGAGGCTTATTGTGTAGAGCATACAGATGAAGCACTTCTCCGGAACCATCTGTTGCTATCTACTGTGGTGGCCATGCTTACTATATACTCCTCGATTAGATTAATGTTTCCAACATCTTCTTGTGCAGTTCCACTAAAATATATGGTATCTTCAAAGAAGATCCCTGTTTGCACAAGTAGAGATAATTACGTATTACATTAAGAGTGGCATCAAATCAGTGGCAAAACAATTGCTCGTTCCAGCCATAGCAATAAATTAAGATGCAAAACTATATCATTACTTGTGTCATCACAGTTCCAGTGCTTCATTACAGCACCAGGAGTTGATTTTTGTTTTTCTTCCGCTTGTTCTTCCCCTTCATCACTTGGTTCAATAACAGACAAGCTTCGCCTTCAATGTAAGATTTGGCATGTCAATTAGGTTGCACAAGTATAGCACTAAACAATGACATTAATTTTCTGATGAAAGTGGCAAAATACAGGCCAACAGTTGTGAAATATCCTTATCTTACCTCAATGGGATATTGCGGTGCACATACAGATTGGAAGTCTTGTCTCCATTTGTGCAGTTCACTAAAATCAAGCAACATTACCGTACAAGTAGCACAACATATGAAAGCACACTGCAGAATCATGTGAAAGAAGGCTAGTACTGACCTCTCATGACGCGGAATTCAAACAACTCACAAGAAGAAGATCTGAACCAAATTTGCCAACACGGATAGGAAGTAAGATCTCCTCTTGTGCAGTTCCACTAAGATCAAGCAATCAAGCAACGTTGTCGGTGTGACATTTTGGTTGAACTGCACAAAACACTCTTAAAACAAAAGTGTTTTGTGCAGTGCAACAAAAGGTCACAATGGCAACGAGGTGAAGTAGATAACCCTGTTTACACAGAGGTGCAAAGGAAACAACTAGTGGTCAATAACGGTGGATGACACAGAAGCCAACAAAAAGAAGCATCTACCTTATCTAAATGGGAAAGAAAGCAAGACAGTAGCATTTCTCAAACGGTGGCATTGATTAATATTAACAGAGAGATTATATTAACAATAAAATTCGTTAAACATGTAATTTGCTTTTAACTGTGGCATTGCATCAATTTTCCAGCGGCATTATTAGAGGGTGTTTGTTTACAGGGACATTTTGGTGGAGGGACTAAAAAAACTCCGTGTCAGTCCCATCTAAACCAAACAGGAGGGACTTTTAGGGACTAAAAGTGGGCATTTGGGACTAAAGAAAGAAGACCCCGAGGGAGAGTCTTTTTGGGACTTTTTCCAACAGTTGCCCCCGCCACACATCGCACCTTGTCTCTATTAGTTCATTACTAGGGGTAACATGGTCTTTTAGCATGTCATTTAATAACCTCTAGTCCATGTTTAGTCCCTGGAACCAAGCAAGTAGGGACTAGGGAGTTTTTAACCAAACAGGGCCTTAGATTAACAACAGCTAAAGAGTTGCACGGGATAGTGGACGCACCAGCACCATGTGCATCTACCGATGTACTGGGGTGATGCACAGTCTGTTGCAACAAAGAACAAACAACCGAGGAGCATATTTGTGTTGGTCCCAATTTTGTTATCTTTAGACACCTTTCCCTATGTGAGCGTAGCAAATCTAGTCCTGCTCAAACTCTACAGCCTTGTCCCCCAAAACAAAAGATCAGTTCGTTACAGATGTGCGTACTGAGTTTGTCATTGTTTTCCCTTTTCGACCAACGTAGGTGTTGGATAGCCAATCTGTACTAGTACTTTCCCCACTTCCTTTCCTCTGTGAACCACGTCCTAGATTTATGCTATACAACTTTCCCCACTACTTTCCCCATTCCTGTCCTCTTTGAACCACGTCTTAGATTCATGCGATACAACTTTCCCCACTACTTTCCCCTTCATTTCCTTTTTGAACCACGTCCTAGATTCATGCTATACAACTTTTCCCACTACTTCCCCCATTCCTTTCCTCTTTGAACCACGTCCTAGATTCATGGTATACAACTTTCCCCACTACTTTCCTGTTTGATCCAACACCTAGATTCGAGTGCAGAAGCGGAAAAAGCCCACATGCAGCTAGAGCAATGCATGTGGAATAAGTAAATTATACCTTAAGGTTCTTGGGGTGTGGTTCGGTGGGCGACCGGAGGCCGTTCGACCCACACTATGTACGGCGGCGAAGAAGAAGGGGTCGGAGGCCCTCCCGCGCCGCTGGGTGAAAGTGAACAGCTGCGCCGGTAGTGGATTCCCTCCCTCGCCGACGGCGACAGCGTTAAGCCTCCTTCCCTTCCCGGCGGACGGATCCTGCCGGCTCTTTGACCAGCAGTGAGGGGAGAGAGAGAGGCCAACGAAGTCTTGTTTAGATCTGGAGAGGGTGAGAGAGTGTGAAGAGAGCAACTACAAGCAGACCAGCAGTGAGGGGAGAGAGAGAGAGGCCAACGAAGTCTTGTTTAGATCTGGAGAGGGTGAGAGAGTGTGAAGAGAGCAACTACAAGCGCTGAGGCTCCAGCGTGTATATATATACTGGAGAGAGTGTGAAGAGTGCAAACCCTAGAAAACAAGCGCCGAGGCTGCAGCTTATACGTGATGAGGTGATTATACGGTCACTACGAGATCGTATAGCTCCGTATCCATCCATTTTGACCAGTCAAAGAATCCTCCTGGCACGAATTATGCTCAAGTGTAGTTATCGAACCCGAGACCTCAAGTTTGATGAGCGAACAGGCTAACCAGCTACACAACCCTCCCGTTATGTTCAACGAGAGGAAAATAACCTTTTATACATTCCTGCATTCGTGTGACAAGCATGCCGTGTTTTTTGTGTGTGTGGGAGTCATTGGGATTTAAATCATAATCGTGTCATGTGGCTTTGGTGGTAAGACTATCCACAGTGGTGCAGAAATAATGCAGCCTTAGTCACCTTACCTCTCTCCACGTAGTACGTTGGGTCCCACCAGTCAGAGGGTGAAACAAACAAATTAATAAGAAAAATTAAAAGCGCCAGCGGTGTATCTTACCTCACACATCTCGCTACTGCTCGGGAACACTGTCCAATTGATCCCTCTGTTCGCTCACGTACTATTTTAAGTGAATCCTTATTATAACATGCACACAATTTTGGGCACTTGTATTCGACCTAAGTCAGTGTGCCACCGTATCTCGTACGACTCCCTCCGTCTAGGTGTAATAAGTCACGTTAGAAGGTGCAGCGGGACCAAGGTGCAAGCAGATTGGAGGAGAAGGAGAAACTTGACCGGTCATTCCTCCAATCAAAGCCCTGATTTCTGTCTCTAAACGCAACAATTAATCCAAACAACTAAGAGATGCCGTTTTAGCTACCATGCAGGGCCACGTATTAACTCGCATGCAAGCCGACTTTGATTTCTTGACTGATCAACGCGTAGTTGCGCTCCATGCATTGGGTTTCCGGGGGAGATAACAAGGCAGAGTAAGGAGCGTTTGGTTACATTGCTTAGGCTGGTCATAGTGGTGAGTAACTTGGACTAGTAACATGCATATGTTACTAGTCTATGTTACTACTACGCGAAGTTTGCCGTCGGAAGCGAGCCGATCTGGCTCTCCTGAGCTAGCAAGGTTTTTCTAGCCCACCCAAGCTAGCTGGCCCACAAAAGCTAACATATTTTAACAGTTCCAAACACCTAACCTTGCCCGGCTATGCTATAAGCTGTTCTTGCTAAGGATCCAAACGCTCCCTAAGTAACAACGCTCGCTAGCAACGAGGCCAGGAGGGGATTGAGATGCGAAGTTAATGGACGACGCCTAAACATTTTGGGAATATCTGATTTCCGTAGGATGACTTAACACCTAGACGGAGGGAGTACTACTCCTCAGTCCAGGTTTGATGGAATATTCGTCACCTCTTCTCTTCTTGTACGTACTCTATCTCACTTCCTGTGGCTTCGCACTCGCACGATTTTCCTATTCTATGAACCTGTGTGTGCGTGTGCGTGTGCGTGTGTGTGTTTAACAGCATGTGTGTGTTAGAGAGAGTGACAGATCGACCTACTCCTACAGAGAGATGGTGTGTAGTGTATGATTTTAGCCGCGAGAGTCGGTGCATCCTCTCGTTTCCGGGCGTCCGGTAGGGACAGGCGGACAGCTGCCACGCCCGCTCCTGACCAGCCTGGCCCACCCAAAGCCCCTCCATCGCCCGCGCGCGCTTCCCGCCCGAAACGGTCAGCGCCGCTCCAAAGAATCGGTGCCGCATTCATGCCCGGGCAGAGCGGACGCGACCTCTCACTGGCGCCTGCGTTGAAGGGAGAAGCGGATTCAAGAGTGATGGTTGCTTCGTCCGTCCAACTTACTGCTGGGTCTATGTGATTTGACGGCTCATTGGTCATTATTACTGAGGTGGTAGGACTGCTGGATGTCCCACGCTTTCGGCGAAAGGAGGTACTACTAGATTACAATTTTCTCCATTCTTACGGCGGAGGAGTGCAAGAGCAGTGAAAACACGCAGGCTCAGTGATTACATGGCCCACCTCACACTATCACCATATTTTCTGGACACCGTGCGACACCTAACTCTTTACATAGTACTCCCTCCGTTCCTAAATATAAGTCTTTGTAGAGATTCCACTAGGTGGACTACATACAGAACAAAATGAATGAATCTACACTTAAAATGCATCTATATACATCCGTATGTGGTTCATGGTGAAATCTCTACAAAGACTTATATTTAGGAACGGAGGAAGTACTTGTATAGTACGTACTGTAATTTATCAGCGAGATAGTACAATGCTATGAAGCTTCCAGCTTCTGTTACATGTATCTTGCGTCCAAGGTTGCCCGTTGCAACATTTCATCAAATACAAAGGAGACTAACATGCATGCTATTGCATCTCAATGATTGACAGATCATAGCAAATATGTACTCCCTCCGTTCCAAAATAAGTGTCTCAACTTTATGCTACATACGGAGCAAAATGAGTGAATCTACACTCTAAAATACGTCTATATACATCAGTGTTTGGAGTATGTACTAGTAGTTCATATTGAAATCTACTAAAGGACATATATATTCCAAACAATATGATAATCTCTCTAACCAAGGTAGTAGGGACGAGGAGTAAACGGAGGGAGTAGTAAAATTTTCTCCTCGTCCTGCGAGCCACCGCGCGCGTGGGCGAGGGAGCGGGCGTAAGGCGTACAGTACTACTACTAGTAAGCAAGCTTCACCTCATCCTGCGAGCCACCGCGCCCGTGGGCGGGGGAGACGGCGTACTAAGCAAGCTTCTCCTCGTTCTGCGAGTTGACGGGACACATCAAAAGTACTCCAGTGTATAGAGCCTTGCCTCTAAGGTAGGCCCCACATGGTTTGCCTCTTTTTTAACATAACGCGTCAAGTCGCAATTTGTTTGTTCACCCGTGGTAGACGATCCTCCCTCCATCTAGTGGACAACCAGTACACGTGTCAAATTACCACGTGGGCTGCCTTTTCGTACAGAAATGAGCTCCACCGTGTACCCGCGCGGGTGTGGTTGGGAAAGAGACGGGAGTACGTGCGCCGTGCGTGCACCTCTTCTCTTCGTGCACGTCCCCCACCTACGTGGGTGTGTGTGAGAGATACAAACCTAGACAAATGGCTTGTGCGTTCGTGAGTGTTTTTTGTTTTGGGGGGAGGTTGATTTCGTGAATGTATTTGTGGGAATATGTGTCGATGACATCTCAAACAAAATTTTGCATGCAATGTGTGTGAAATGGAGGCCTATCCATATCATATATAGAGGGTCGGGCGATCCACGAGAAGAGAGGGAGGGGTCATAGATATCGATAGAGTCGAAGAGAGGATCAAGTGGGTGGGTGCGAGATCGATGAAGAGAGCCATCGAAATTGTGTGTGTGTGCAAGTCAAAGATATAGGGCGACTGACCTAGCTACCGGAACGTCAGAGGGCACAGGTCAAGTTTGTGTGTGGCAGGGAGACATGACTAGAGCGCTCGATGTATCGGTGTGTGTGTGTGGGAGGGGGTGGGGGAGGGGTAGGCAGAGGCCTAACTATAGAGGTAGAACGACTCGTATATGTGTTGAGAAGGAGAGACCCAGCTATGTCTTGAGGGAGATCGGTCGACATCCATACATAACTGAAGGACGGGAAATAGGATGGGACAGAGAGAGAGAGGAGAGAGAGAGGGAGGGAGAGGGGTAGAGTGCTGGATGGGTGATGGAGTTGCTTCTCGAAGATGGTGGGAGAGGCCTACTAGACAAACTGAGGGTGGAACTGCAATATTATCAATAAGAGTGGGGATGTGTTTCTGTGTGTGCCTGTGCGTGATAGATCTGTCGGGACACATCCATGGATGATGAAGGGGAACCATGTGTTTGGTAAGCAAACCTAACTAGATCGGTAGATCAATTGTTGTTTGTCGGAGGAAGGGAGAGACATAACTAATGAGGTAGATCGATCGACGCGTGGGGAAAAACGAGTTATAAGGACCTAGCTAGCTATATGTATAGCGGGAGATCGGTCGGTGTACGTCCATTTGTTAGAGGCAAATAAGGCCCGGCGAGACGGATAGACAGAGAGAATGGAGCTAGGAGGTGGTGCGAGAGGCCCAGCTACTAGCTAGATAGGGGGAGGAGTGTGCGGTTGTGAGATCGATGAAAAGAGGGGCGAGAGTTTACACGTGTGTGGGACCGTATGAGAGACACGAGGCAAGGACACATAAAGGAGGAGATTGAAGGTGCGTGTGTATGTTGTAGGCAGACATCGCTGGAGAGGTTTATCGATCGGTGTGTGTCGGAAAGGAGTTGTGGAGACTGTGGGAGAACGACCTAAAGAAAAAAATGAATGTGCGCGATGGATAGAATGCTGAGGGAGGGGGAGGGCGAGGAGGGCGTGTGCATGCACGAGAGAAAGTTAGTGGTAGCTACAAAGGTTAGAGGATTGTGTGGGTGTAAGAGACTAACAAAGATCATAATTTGATATGAAAGTGGATTCATATATTTGAATAGGAGATCATAGTGTTTTAAACATATGCATGCATGAATATAGCGGTGATACGCGTGTTGTGGTTTTGCACATGTTATACCATAATGTGATAATGCATGGCGTTTGCAACTCACAGCTAAATGTCGAACAATCTAAACCATACTATACATCGAACAATCTCACATTTTATTTGAATTTGTGATAATGTGTGGCGTTTGCAGCTTACAACTAAATATCGAACAATCTAAACAATACTATATATCGAACATTCTCACATTTTATTTGAATTTGTGGTAATGTGTGGTGTTTGCAACTCACATCTAAATACTTGTAGGCGTAGGGGGCGGGGCACCATACATAATGTGATAAACACATTATACATATGAGACATGGTTTAGTTTGTGAAGATCTAGCTAGAGCTTGAAATGTACTATGATTTGAAATCAACATAAAGTGGATTCAAAAAATCGAGTTCGAGTTCATATAGTACACATAGTTCATATGTAACTCGAGACTAATCATGTGGTGTGCTGTGAAGATAATACACAAACGATGGTTTAACTTGACAATAATGACGATTGTAGATCTTATTAAAACAGAGAAACGAATTCAAATGCTTTGACTTCACAACAATCATTATTGTAGATCTTATTCAAATAGAGAAACGAATTCAAATTTAGTTCATATTGAAGCGGTAGTATATACGTTTGGAATGCACTAAAACGTTCATTTGAGTACTAGGTTGCATGCATTATACACGTAGCGAAATATTTTAATTGAACATAACATGAATTCAAAGTTTCGAATGACATTTGTAGTGCAAATTGATTTGGTACAGTACAAGTTACGCTTGTCTGGAAATTTCAACCCGCGCCTTGTTAGCCTGAAATATTTAAGATATATCTTTGTCTCGTTGTGCTCCAACAACTCCCTCCATCTCAACCCGCGCCTTGCTATTCCAAAATTACAACGCGCGCGAAAACTCCCACCTCCTGTGAAATCCCGACACGCGAAATGCCTGTGATACCCCTGAACCGAAAGAACCGCCTCAAATCGGTGCGGGTACTTTCGTAACTTACCCCACATTTCAGACAAGCGCGTCCCTAAGCCATGGTTCCCCACTCCCATCAAATCCGCCCACCCATTCGTACACCGATTCCGGGAAAACCCGCGAAGCCCCACACCCTCCTCTGTCCGCCACCCAGCCGGAGCCTCTTCCCCGACGATGTCGTCCACAGCAACACCTCGACGTCCCTCATCCACCGTACCGGATGAGGATCCGTCATCGATCTGGTCGTCCCGCCGGTTCGGCCACCCCATCCTCCACCTCCAAGGAGCTGCCCCGATGTTCCCCTCGTCTTTCGTGCCACCTCCATTCCCACACCGTTGTCTTCAACTACACCACCGGAAGAGCATCATCATCACCGTTTCCTCGGATGAAGCTGCGGCCTAATCGGCGCCCCCAAAGAGGTTGTACACTAATCGCCACATTTTCTTCTTGATTCGATCTCACGGTGTTGCCGACGCTCAGTCCCGAGCCGACACGGCGCGGCTACATCTACGGCGGCGTCGCTGGCCACTTCCTCCACGGCGTCGCTCCCTCGGCGGCGACGTCCAGATCAGTAGGAGCTACTGCTGCTTTAGCTCTCACTCGCGCTGCTGCTCTGCTCTTGCTCTCGGTCCCCTACCTGGTCTGCTCCTTCTCGCGCTGCTGCTCTCGCTCTTGCTCTTGCTTGCGATGCTGTTCCGATTTAGCTACACTTCAGTCGACTGAATCGACTTTTGGGTCAGTCGATTTTCAAGGGGTGGGGGGCTCGCTGGAGTTAAGGAAGAACCAACCACAGCGGGGAGGGGGGCTCGCAGGAGAGGTACCCCACTATCTATCTTAGGGTTCAGGGTGGGGCGGTGGTGGGGTGGTGGCGTGGGGATCGCCGGAGAAAAAGCTCGGCATGGGGGGCCTAGAGGGATGGCCGGGGCGGCGGCGGACTGGCGGTGGGGAGTGTTTTCGGGGCGGGCGGTGCGGCGCACCGCCGGCCGCGGGCGGTGGGGGGGGGCTGTTTGGCCGGTGGTGGCTGGCGGCTCAGGGGGGGTGGAGGTTGAAGATGAACTGCAGGCCCTTGATTTCGTATCCAACGGCTGCAAAATCGACTGACCAGAGATGAAAAAGTCAGTCGACTGACGTGTAGCCTCACCTCTAGTGCGTTTAGTTTTGACAGTAAAATTCAGTTTCGACAACAAAGTTCAGTTTCGACAGTTAAGTTCAGTTTCGATAGTTAAATTCAGTTTCGACAGTTAAGTTCAGAGATGAGCGGCTGATGTATACATCTAGCACTTTGTGGTTATGTATTTTACGTCATCTATTGGAGATGCTATTAGAATTCCACTCAGGTTAACGTTGTCTCTCTTGTCCTGCTTCAGCCTCGGCGTCGTACAACTCACCGGAGCTGCCCCAACGACGAAACCCTCCATCAGAGTGGAGCAGTACCTCGGGCTCCATCTCCAGACGCCTAAGATCTTCTTCCCCTCCTCTGACAGCCAAGTCAGCCGGAGCATCCTCACCGGCCAACCCAATCACGCTGAGATCGACATGGCTTCGCCAAAGAGGTTGTACACTTCTTATGGTTTGACTTAATCTCACCATGCCTCTTTGCATCCTGTGATCTTCCAATTCTTGTGAACCAAACACCCAGATTGGCAGAAATCCTGTGTTTTTAAATTCTCTGTTTTGCACGTGCATTCCTATCATATTCCTGTCTATTTCCTATCCCTGCATTGTTAGAATCCTCAAATTCAAACAAGCCCTTACACAATTACTTCTGTTACAGATATGTGTCAAAGAAAACCTTGTGTGGTTTGTCCTGCTCCTGCGGTGCTGTGTTCCACCCCAGCTCAGCTGCTCCAACGATGGAAGGGTTCACCACAGCAGGGATTCGCTCTCCAGACTGTCGTTCGCCGCCTCAGATCTTCTTCCCCGCCGCCGGCAGCCACGACAACTGCATTACCATCATCAACTGAGCAAATGACCTTGAGGACTACACGGGTCCGCAAGAGAGGTCGCACTCTTCCGTGTCTGCTTACGTTATGCATCGCTTAATATGATGACATGCTACTTTATCGTCGTGTTCACCTATTAGACTCCGACTCAGGTCCAAACTTATGCTGAAACTTGAGTTTTTAAATGGTTGTGGGGTACATATTGGGGCAGCAATCAGTACTATCTGTCTACTATCTGGTTAATCTCAGGTGTCTACTATGAGTTTCATGTTGGGTGCAAACAAACATTAAAGGAGCCATTATCTGTATTTTTTTAACTAAAGCTATTATCTACCTGCTATCATTTGTTTTGGTTCTATCCACAGTTTGCTACCATCACTATGGATTTGTGGATGCACTCCTTACATAATCTCACTATGTTTTATTCCTACGCATGTCAGTTATTGTACACAATGGAACTGAACATGTAGAGAAAAAGAGACGAGCCTTGCGTGGCAATAAAATTTCATGCAGACGTCGCTCCATGGTGGGCGCAAAGGCAGCCCCCCCTCCACCCATTTCGGATCATAATCAAGAGGAAGATAACTGTTCTGAGGGGGATTCCAAAGCACAAGACCACTCCTATTTACCCCATGAGGTCTTCGCTCTAACTTGGCATGCTGATGTTGGTAATATCATGCATATGGTGTCTTGCATTGCTTACTGTATACATCAAAGGTGTCATCTGCTTAGTTTAGACATGCTTTGTGTCAATGCCATCTGTTTAGTTTCTTTATCGTATATTTGAATCATGCAATGCCATCTAGTTTAGCCAGGCATCATATATGTGAATTTTGCAATGCAACCCTGGTTAGCCAGTCATCTTATATGTGAATTATATCATGACATCATTTTTTATTACATGTTAAATTTGTCAACAATTTTAGTACATTCAATTACTCTTCCGGTGCATCAGCCATTCGGCACGGTCATGGAAAAATCTGGAGTGGAAACAAGGTCTTCAGAGCAGACAATGTTATCTGACGAAGCGCATGTCTTGTTGGTTGAAAGGATCGACAAGAGGTGTCTAGAGGGGGGTGAATAGACTCTAATCAAGAAAATTTGCAGTTTTTAATTTCCCTTAGTTGATGCGAAGTTAGAGCACAAGTTTAAACATTCACAATACATATCAAGCAAACATGCAAGCATACAAAGGGTATATGAGCAGCGGAAAGTAAAGCAAGCAAGTTGCAAGAATGTAAAGAGATGGGATTGGAGTGTGCAAACGCAATTTGGAGACACGGAGATTTTTTATCTGTGGTTCCGATAGGTGGTGCTATTGTACATCCACGTTGATGGAGACTTCACCCCACGAAGGGTAACGGTTGCGCGAGACCACGCAGGGCTCCACCCACGAAGGGTCCACGAAGAAGCAACCTTGTCTATCCCACCATGGCCGTCGCCCACGAAGGACTTGCCTCACTAGGGTAGATCTTCACGAAGTAGGCGATCTCCTTGCCCTTACAAACTCCTTGGTTCAACTCCACAATCTTGTCGGAGGCTCCCAAGTGACACCTAGCCAATCTAGGAGACACCACTCTCCAAGAAGTAACAAATGGTGTGTTGATGATGAACTCCTTGCTCTTGTGCTTCAAATGATAGTCTCCCCAACACTCAAATCTCTCTCATAGGATAGGATTTGGTAGAAAGAAGATTTGAGTGGAAAGCAACTTAGGGAAGGCTAGAGATCAAGATTTATGTGGTTGGAATGGAATATCTTGACCTCAACACAAGTGTAGGTGGTTCTCTCTCAGAAAATATGTATTGGAAGTGTAGGCATGTTCTGATGGCTCTCTCCACGAATGAAGAGTGGGTGGAGGGGTATATATAGCCTCCACACAAAATCTAACCGTTACACACAAATCACCAAACTTGGTAGGACCGAATCATTAAACTCGGTCGGACCGATTTGGTTCATAATGTGACCGTTAGGCATTTCGGTGGGACCGACTTGATAAACTCGGTGGGACCGATGTGCTAGGGTTAGGGTAAATCCAAAACTCGGTTTGACCAATTACTCAAACTCAGTGGGACCGATTTGGGTAGTAAGTGAAACAGAATGTTGGCCAAGCAAACTCGGTGGGACCGGTAGCAAATCTCGGTGGGACTGAAACTATTGCAACAGACAACAGAGAGTTTGCAAGCCCATCTCGGTGAGACCGAGATCCCATCGGTGAGACCGAACTGATTAGGGTTTCTTGCAGTGGCTATGTCAACTGAACTCAGTGGCTCCGGATAGAAAGGATCGGTGGGGCCGAGTTGGACTTTTTGGATTAGGACATATGTGGAAGTGAGAAAGTGGTTGAGGGCTTTGGAGCATATCACTAAGCATTTTGAGCAAGCAAGCCGTTAAGCAACTCCTCATCCCTTCTTAATAGTATTGGCTTTCCTATGGACTCAATGTGATCTTGGATCACTAAAATAGAAATTGTAGAGTCCTGAGCTTTGAGCTTGAGCCAATCCTTTGTCCTTAGCATCTTGAAGGGGTTCCACATCCTCTTGTCCATGCCACTCCATTGTTGAACTTATCTGAAACATACTAGGTAGAAGCATTAGTCCAACAAGAGATATGTTGACATTAATTACCAAAATCACCCAGGGAGCACTTGTGCTTTCAATCTCCCCCTTTTTGGTAATTGATGACAACATACATCAAAGCTTTAGATAAAGATATAGAGAGCAATAAGCAAAGCTTTGGAAAGACATGTAACATGCATAAGCTCCCCCGTCATGTATGCAATCATGTAAATATGAAACATAGGAGCATGTGAATGCATAAGCATGACAGAGTAAGCCATGTGTTACATGTATCTTGGCTATATGCATCAGAGCAAATGATGTGAATATAGGAAATGTACCTTCATGCCCATGAGTCCTTCTTGCAAACAGTATGTACATCAGCAAGAAATCCTCATACACATGACTGTGATGCATATACTTACCTTGTGGTCTTGAGTTGGCTTAGGAAGGAATGAACCTGAGTAAAAAAGGTTAGACAACATAGATACACCTACTAGCCAGAGCAAACAAAAGAAACCACAAGAGAACCAAGACTGGGATGACTTGTATAGAGTGAGTACTGAGTACCCCATTGGGTATAGACATGTCCCCAAAGGTAAAGATATGCAATAAAATCAGAGATTTCCTTCCCTTAGATGTCTTGCTCCCCCTGAATCTTGCATGGGATATTGGGATAAGATAGGGAAAATAGAAAAAAACATAATTAATGTAAGCAATCAAATATGATCAAATATGAACATGTCTTTCCCCTCTTAAAGACATGCAATTTCTCTCCTCTTGAACACCAAGCATCTGAGGTCTGAGGTTTCTTACACACACTCCCCCTGAGTATCCTCTCCCCCTATAGAAATGATTAAGCATAGAGCTTTGATGTGATCTCTCTCTCCCCCTTTGACATCAATTTCCAAGAAGGGCTCTTCTGGATTTTTGTGTTATTGTAGAAGGGTTTGGTCCTTGAGTCACAAAGCAAGTTGAATGTGATGCTGGTAGAGGACAAGAATCATTAAGTGGAGCTGGAGCAAAAGGACTGCAGGAATAAGTGGCAAGTTGTCTTTCCTGTAGTGAAATCGGTAGCACCGAGTTGTGTGCTTCGGTGGCACCGAGAGAATTCGGTTGGGCCGAAGAAAACAGACCGGTGTGACCGAGTTCATCACAGTAAAACACTTGTCACCTCAGCTCACTAGGCACTTTAAGATCTCACAAGGATTTGCAAGGAATTAGCTAAAAGATTTGCAATCAATTGGATGCAGAAAATGAAGAACAAGAAGAAATGAAAAGATCTAGATGAAGAACAAATATGCAAGAGACAAATGCAAAAGGAAACACAAGAGAACTTCATCTAGAAGTGGGCGGTGACAAAGTCACCTATGTTAGAGTATATTGACTTAGGAGTCAAGTGAGATCACTTGATCTTTGGTCATACTCATCGTTTAAGCTCAAAATGGGGTCACCATTTTTCGTTTAAGCTTCTTGATGTATTCACATCTTGTTGATTTGCTTTATCCCATGACTTGGAGTAAAGCTTCTCTAAGATGGAATAGCATACCTTGGGTGGTGGTGGTGTCGATCTTGATCATGTAGTCGAACTTGTGTGGGTTGCTCAAGGTTGATGTAGCTCATCAAGAGTTGGGAGCATCACTTGGAGTTTGAGTTCATCTTCCTACATGGGTTAGCTTTGGAAGGAAGAGCACTTGTGTATCCAAAATGACACATAGAATTCGTCAAAGGATATATTTGAGGGGTTTTGTGCTTCCTTGACTTCAACCACCATTGTATAGAGACTTGATGATGTAGAGATTGCTCAAGATGTGAGTGAGTTGCAATCTCATGGATTTAGTTTCATCCAAGTACCTACAAGGGTTAGATAGCATACAAGGGTGAAAAAGTATCCAAGACATATAGATAGCATCATGAAAGAAATATCAAGGATTAGTCAAAGACTCATGCCTTGCATGTATCCAAATGGAGTTCCTACTCCAAGTTTGAAGCATCAATGATGTTCAATTCGCCTCTCAAACGGCAAAAGACTTTCTCATCAAGCGGTTTGGTAAATATATCTGCTAATTGCTTATCAGTGCGAACATGCTTAAGATTAATGTCCCCTTTGGCAATATGGTCTCGAATGAAATGATGACGAACTTCAATATGTTTAGTTCGAGAATGTTGCACGGGATTGTGAGCAATCTTAATAGCACTTTCATTGTCACATAGCAATGGAACATGTTTCACATATATCCCATAATCTTTAAGAGTTTGGGTCATCCAAAGTAATTGAGCACAACATGAACCAGCGGCAATGTATTCTGCTTCGGCGGTGGATAAGGATACCGAGTTTTGTTTCTTGGAGGACCAAGATAGAAGAGATCTACCAAGAAATTGATAAGTACCCGAAGTGGACTTTCTATCAACCTTGTCTCCGGCATAGTCCGAATCGGAGTAGCCAACAAGATCAAAGGAAGACCTCTTAGGATACCAAATGCCAAAATTTGGTGTATGTATTAAGTATCTCACTATCCTTTTCACAGCCTTAAGATGACATTCTTTAGGTGCTGCTTGATATCGTGCACACATGCACACACTTAGCATAATATCGGGACGAGAGGCACATAGATATAACAATGAACCAACATAGAGCGGTAAACTTTTTGATCAACCAGTTCACCTTCTTTGGTCAAATCAAGATGTCCACTAGTAGGCATGGGTGTAGTCATACCTTTACATTCTGGCATATTGAACTTCTTGAATAAGTCCTTGGTGTACTTTGTTTGAGAGACAAAGGTACCTTCCTTAGTTTGCTTGATTTGCAAACCGAGAAAGAATGTGAGTTCACTCATCATAGACATCTCAAACTTCTCCGCCATTAGCTTTCCAAACTTCTCACTAAAATGAGGGTTAGTCGAACCAAATATAATATCATCAACATAAATTTGGCACACAAATAACTCTCCATTTACCCTTTTAGTAAAGAGGGTAGAATCAATTTTACCAATTTCAAAGCCTTTTTCAATAAGGAACTTGGTCAAGCATTTATACCACGCTCTAGGAGCTTGTTTAAGACCATAAAGGGCTTTGTGAAGTTTGTAGACATGATTAGGTTTCTTAGGATTGACAAAGCTGGGAGGTTGCTTCACATAAACTTCCTCCTCAATTTCACCATTTAGAAAAGCACTTTTAATGTCCATTTGGTACAAGGTGATATCATGGTGATTTGCATAAGCAAGTAAGATGTGAATGGACTCAAGTCTAGCAACGGGAGCATATGTCTCACCATAGTCCATACCTTCGACTTGAGTGTAGCCTTGGGCGACTAGGCGTTCTTTGTTGCGGACAACTTGACCATCTTCATCTTGCTTATTGCAAAACACCCATTTGGTACCAATGATGTTGTGGTTGTTGTCAGGCTTCTCGACCAATGTCCATACTTGATTTCTCTCAAAGTTGTGTAGATCTTCATGCATAGCGTTTATCCAGTTCGGATCTTCCAATGCTTCTTCAACCTTCATAGGTTCAATGCTAGAGATGAATGAGTAATGTTCACAAAATTAGCCAAACGAGTTTTAGAGCGAGTTATTCTCCCAGTTTGGATATCATTGTAGATTTGCTAGACGGGATGATCTATGGCGATTCTTGCTCGAACTTGTGGGAGCTTTGGCTTGGCTTGGGGTGGAGCATCTTCTTCATCTTGTTCTTCTTCTTGGCTTTCTTCATTGTTGATGTTGTTGATGTTCATCTTGGTGTGCTTCCTCATTTTCTTCGTCTTGGTGTGTCCCACTTGTGGATGCTTCCATATCAATTCTTGGTTCACCTTGTCGTGAGGTAGAAGCTTCCACTTGGACGGACGAGGTACTCTCCTTCACCTCCGTTGGACGAATCTTGCGAATAGACAAGTCTTGGATTGCTTCCGAAGGGTCTTTGTCTCCTACATCAATTGGCAATTGCTCTACTTGCAAGCCGTTAGATTCATCAAACTTCACACCTACCGTCTCTTCAACCTTTCGGGTGAAATGGTTGTAGACACGGTAAGTGTGAGAGTTTGAGCCATAACCAAGTAGGAAACCTTCATGAGATTTAGGAGCAAATTTAGAATGACGATGCTTATCAAGAATGTAGCATTTTGAGCCAAATACTCGAAAGTATCCAACTTGGGGTTTGTTTTTGATATGTTTTTTTTAATATTTACTGTGAGGCAAAGCCCCACAGCCCTTTATTAAAGAAAACATAACTGTACAAGCAAATTACAGACTATACAAAGAAAAAAGAAGAGAGCCTACCTATGACTAAACATCCGTACCTGCTTTACAACAAAGAATCAACCCAAGCCAAGAGTTTTGGTTTCATACAATCCTTCACCCTATGAGCAAGCAATGAAATATCATGGATGAATTTACACTTCCAAGCACTGAAAGTAGCTCTCTCAGCTCTGAAGGTTCTGCCATTTCTTAAAATCCAAATATTCCAGGCTGCTATCAGCATAACTTCAAAGAAGAAAGGGTGCCTGAAGCTGGATCTAGCATGCATGATACATTGCAGTATATCGGGGCCTCCAGACCAATCAATGCCCAAGTAGCTCCAGACTCTACAGCTGAATGTGCAATTAAAAAAGAGATGGATTCTATCCTCGTACACCAGCTCACTACAAATGAGACAGAGATTGTCATCTTGGCTTGAGCGCCAATGTCTTCGAACTAGCATGTCCTTGGTGTTGAGTCTGTCAAAGAATAACAGCCACCCAAACACCTTGATCTTCATAGTGCACCTACTCTGCCACAACCATTTGCAAGGTTGTATTGTAGGTAGGTGGGAGTGCATGATCATGTAGAAGATTTTGGCAGAGTATTCCCCTGATTTACCAGGCCATATCCAAACATCAGGTATAGTGGGGTCTCTGTCTAACTGCATGATCCAACCTTCCAGCATGTGTAACTCAGCAGCAGCCTCATGAGAAAGAGGCAAATAAAACATGGAGAATAGATCCTGGGATTGAAGAAATTCCTACACTGAGATCTTATCATTATTGACAAAAGAAAACAACCTAGGCAATCTGCAACATAGGGGTCTAGCAGAACCCCCAATGTGCCAAGAATCTGTCCAGAACAGAGCAGTGTCACCCATGTCGATATGAGCTGAGGCAATAGCAGTATAAGCCTCATGCAGTTTCAGAACATCCCTCCACCAAAAAGATCCAGCTTGAGCTGTGGCCTGTGGAACCCCATGATCATAGTAGTTGTTCCATATCAGGGTCACCCAAGGAATATCAACCTTGTTATAGAACTTGTGAAGATGCTTGATGAGGAGTCCTTTATTCTGGATGTTCAAATTAATAGCTCCTAAACCCCCTTTATCTTTTGGCCTGCAAACTAGCTCCCATGCAGCCAGAGTGTGCTTTGGAGCATCACTATTGCCCCTCCAGAGACATTGCCTGAAGATTCTATCTAGCTGCTTAATGATCCCTGGTGGAATATTGAGGCTGCACAGAAAGTATATTGGCAGAGAGGTCAGGACAGAGGTAAGAAGCTGCAAGAGAGAGCCTTGATTCAGCATGGAAGAGCTTACAGTTAACCTCCTCTCAAGACTGTCAACTAGAGGCATTAGGTCAATGATCCTTGGCCTAGTAGTTCCCAAAGGCAATCAAAGATAAGTAAATGGTAGCTGCCCAATTCTACAACCAAGAATAGCAGCAAGCCTAGTAGCCTCCTCATCACTCATATTCAAGAATCATTGAAGATTTAGCAAAGTTCACCTTTAAACCTGTGGATTGTTGGAAGGTAAGAAGCATGTTCTTTAGGGCAACAAGCTCATCATCCTTAGCTGCAAGAAATATAATCGTGTCATCCGCATATTGAATGATAGGAAAATCTCTGTCATGGGTTGGAATAGGCAAAGAGAGCGTGCCATGCTCCAACATTTGGTTGACCACAGACTGCAACAGATCCGCTGCGATGACAAACAAAAATGGTGATAAGGGATCACCCTGTCTGACCCCACACTTGCACTTAAATTGCTTTCCAGGAATTCCATTTAACAGCACAGACAAAGAACCTGTGGACAGTAATTGTTTAACCCAAAATATCCATTTGGCATCAAACCCTTTATGCTGCAACATCTGTAGAATAACCTCATGCTCGACAGTGTCAAAGGCCTTAGCAAAATCCAATTTAAGAATTATGATTGGACGCTTGGACTGTTTACATTGATGGATATACTCAAAACTCCAGGTCAGACAATCCTGAATTGACCTACCCTTAAGGAACCCATACTGATTTTTGTGGATACACTTAAGGATCACCTTCTGCAACCGGTTGGCCAACAACTTTGTTAGAAATTTTAGACAAGTGTTGGTGAGAGATATTGGCCGGAAATCATCAAGCCCTTCTGGTGAAATGATCTTGGGTATGAGTGTAATGAGGGAGCCATTAATGTTTTCCAACGAAAGCTTCCCCTCATAAAAATCCTGAATCATCCTCAAGAAATCCTTCTCAATTATAGGCCAACAACGCTTGACAAACATCCCATTAAATCCATTCGGGCCAGGTGCCCGATCCACCGGCAATTCTTTCAAAACTTTGTTGATTTCCTCATCAGAAAACGGCAAGGATAGCTCCTCCAGTCCCGGGATGGGCTGGATTAAATGGTTCAAATCGAAGCCCATATTGATCCCTTGGGCCTGGCCCATCCTTGATTTGAACGAAGCCCAAAGAATTCCCGCCATCTGAGCGTGATCAGTCACAGGATGAAGCATGGCATTGGTCTTCAGACTGGAGATTGAATTCCTCCTCATATGCTCCGAGGCCATGGCATGAAAAAATTTAGAATTCTCCTTGCCAAACTTTATATATCGAATAGTGCACCTCTGTTTCCAATAAATATAATGTATTTTCAACACGTGTTCATAGTGGAACTTCACTATTTTCCAAAAATTGAATTCCGGCCTTGTTAAAGGTCTCACTTCCTCCAGCTGATCAAAGTGTAGAATCACCTTTGAGCAATCAACAGTAAGTTTTTTGATGTATGATAACTTTTTGCTCCAAATTTTCAAATCATACCGCAGCCGCTTAAATTTCCTTGTGAGAACCGCAGAAGCAGACAGATCAGAGAATACCGGTGCATTCCAAGACTTGGTGACACAATCCATGAACCCCGGCATATCAACCCAGAAGTTTTCAAACCTAAAAATCTTGGCCGCAGGAATGGTAGTGTCAATGGACACCACACAAGGCACATGATCCGAGGCAGTTCTGGCCAGTGGGTTAACCACAGTGTTCAGATAATGTGAAATCCAATCAGCAGTAGTAAAGAACCAATCAAGCTGCTCAAGCAAGGGGTTTTGCTGCATATTAGACCAGGTGAAGCTACGGCCTATCAAGGGCAGCTCCAAAAGACCAAGGTGACCAATGATTTCGTTGAAGAGGAAAATATCATTAATATCACCACCCGGGAGGTTTCTATTATCCAATGACCTGACGAAGTTAAAGTCCCCCAACAACAGCCAATTTTCATCGAGAGGGATGTCTAGATGATATAGCCAACTAACAAAATCGTCCCTAGGCTGACCCTCACATGGCCTATATACAGAGGCTAAGGTCCATTTTTTGGAGTTCTGTAACGATTGGAAGGAGACCACAGCACCAAATCTCTGTATATCAACAAACTGGCCGGGAAAGATCGAGGAGTTCCAAATGACTAAAATCCCACCAGAGGCCCCAACAGAAGGCGAGAACGCGAATTGATCAAACCTCCTAGGACAAAAGGATCTAATCCTTCAAATATCAAAATTCTCACATTTAGTTTCCTGCAGACAGAGGACAGAACATCTGCTCTCCTCAATCTTAGCACGTAAATCACGCTGCCTAGCCTCAGAATTTAGCCCACGCACGTTCCAACAGAGCACATTCCAATTTCGATAATAACAATTATCCATAAAAAACAGCATTGAGAAGTAGTTGCAGATCCAGCTGCTTAACAGCGTGGACAAGGGCATAACAAAAGTGCAAACAGCAGTAACCGAGGAGTTCAGACAGGCACACAAACAGAAAGTTCTAACATAAAACGGACACAAAAATAAAAGTGCCCAACTCTCCATCAAGCTTCTTGGACCGTCAATCATCCTGTGAACCATCATCTCCTTCAGCAGGACGTGGAGAAGCCATAAGCTTCTTGACCGATAACTCAGACGGATCAATGACCAAAGCCACTCCGATTGCCTGCATTGTTGATATAGGCGTAGGGGGTGGGAGAGGAAGCTGGATGTGCTCATCGTCAAGACGAAGCTTCTTTGCCTTGGGGCGACGCAGGGGGGCAGACCTCGGAGGGATTGCAGAAACTGGCTTCATGCCCGTCCTTTTGGCAGAACTGCGCGTCATCCTTCTGGTGGGGAAGTCCAGAACTGGCTCCACAAGCGTGACAGAACGCCTGGAGCGTGCAGACTGACGTGGGTGCTTGCCCAACGGAGTTGGAGAGACCGAAGTAAACTGAAAATTCTCCTGAGAAACCTGTGAAGGAGAATGTGGAACCTGAGAACTGGAGCGCGAGAGATCATCAGATGGCAACTCTTCAATGACCACCGAAGAACTGATCCCAGGATTGGGGACACATTGCTTGGTAGTCAAGAGCAGAAATTTCTGTTGCAGATCAGCAGACCCAAATTTAACTTGCATCAACATCGCAGAAAACCCAGGCAGACAAGCTGGTATATCCCTGATGACAAATTCAGGCAGTAAGGATTTGAACGATCTCACCCAGATCATAGCCGGCGGAAGAACTGGCCGATAAAAGACCCTGACCATTCCAAGATGAATCGGATCCAACTGCACTAATGGTGGAGCTTGCAGAGGCTGCTGAACTTCAACCATATCCTCATCATCAGTAGAGTCCAAGGAAGGGTTCAAAATCATAGAATTTTGGTCTTGGACTGGTTGAACCTCTTCATGCTGCTGCTGCTCAGGCTGAGCTTGTTCCTCCCAGGGGCCCCATCCAGCCACATGTTGCACATTATCAGCCCATCCTGCCACATCATTCTGTCCTTGATTATGACCCGGTGGAACTGCATTCCATCCAAGAGCAGGGTATGGAGGCATCGCCCAAAACGGTTGCGGCAGATCAACTCCCGGCATCGGGTGAGGATTCCCATTAAGAGGCATAGGATCTTCATCCGCTGGGATCATCGCACCAGCAAATTCACCTGATAAGATATAACAACCAGCTGACCACGACACCATGACCTCACCCCAATTGGCAAATTCCCGTAAAGTCACCGAGCGAGGGACTAGTGCATTATCAGGGAACTCGTATGCCGTCTTGCCGAGTAGCTTGTGAAGATACAAGCGATTTGTTGCATGGCAAGCTGTCTCAACCGCTTCCGCCCAAAAGTGTTTTGGAGTCTTGTACTCATCAAGCATCGTTCTTGCCATCTCAATAAGAGTCCGGTTCTTCCTCTCAATGACTCCATTTTGTTGAGGTGTGTACGTAGCCGAGAACTCATGTGAAATCCCCTCTTCGTCAAGAAAGGTATCCACATTTGCGTTCTTGAATTCCGTTCCGTTGTCACTCCGAACCTTCTTGATCTTCACGTCAAATTGATTTTGGACCTTCCTAGCAAAGTTTTTGAAGATCTTTTGGACCTGCGATTTGTCATCAAGAAAGAACACCCACGTAAATCTTGAAAAATCATCAACTATGACTAGTCCAAACGAGTTACCACCGAGACTCTTGTAGGCATTTGGACCAAAGAGATCCATGTGAAGTAGCTCGAGTGGTCTTCTCGTGGTCATGATGTTCTTCGCGCAATGACTTCCTCCAACTTGTTTCCCTGCCTGACAAGCACTACAAAGTCTATCCTTGTCAAATATGACATCTTTTACTCCAAGGATATGATCACCTTTAATAAGCTTATCAAGATTTCGCATACCCACATGACCTAGCCTTCTATGCCACAGCCAACCCTTAGAAGATTTAGCAATTAAGCAAGTTCTAGGTTGAGCCTTTTTAGTGAAATCCACAATCTAAAGATCACCTCAACGTATATCGGTAAAGACCATTTTACGATTGTCTCTACGAAACACTTGGCAATCTACTTCAGTGAATAGGACATTGAAACCGAAATCAGCAATTCTTGAAACTGAAAGTAAATTGTACCCAAGAGATTCAACGAGCATAACATTTTGTATGGAGCTATCATGTGAGATGGACACCTTACCGAGGCCAACCACCTTACCCTTTGAGTTATCACCAAAAGTGACATATTTTCGAGGGCCGTCGTTTTCAGCAAGCTCACGGAACATATCTTTATCTCCGTTCATATGATCAGTACATCCACTATCAAGGACCCATTCCTTTCCTCCGGCCATGTAGCCGCGAAGATTTGCCATAAGACCAAAGTGTCTCATCGCATCATTAAGATCATAGTCACTATCATCATCCTCATCATAGTATCCATGTTCAACATCATCTTGTGATTGATCAATTCCTATAGAGGGTAATTCATTAGACAAATGATCATTTCTATGGTTATCTTTATGAATTCTAATAGCTTCCGAAATAATATTGCTAATGATCCCAACATCTCCTATGGCACGCAAGAGATTGGTAAGCTCAAATAAACAATCACCAAAGCTAGGATCACTTGAATTCATTTTACTCAAGGCAATAGACTTATGGAGAATTTCGTCTAAATTTTTCAAGGAATAATTTGGAAATCGTTCCTCAAGAAATCTCCATATGGTATAGCCACAATCAAGATTAGGTAAACTAGCAATCAAATTTTTGGGCAATCCTCTAATGATAAGGTTTATGGTTCTAAGATTGTGAATCATGTCAAGATCCTCTTCGGGTGTAGGATGCAAAGGATCAATATGAGGTGCACAAGGGCTAGTGATGTACTTGTTCAAATGATATTCATTGAAAATCTCAAGCATTTCATTTTTCCACTCATGAAAATATTCTCCATCAAGAATAGGCACTCTACGTCTAAGGCTCCCCAAAGTAGACACATCCATCTTCCTCCAAAGGTGTTTAAACCAAGGCAATGGAGACCAAAGCTCTGATACCAATTCAAAGGATCGAGAAGAGGTGTCTAGAGGGGGGTGAATAGACTCTAATCAAGAAAAGTTGCAGTTTTTAATTTCCCTTAGTTGATGTGAAGTTAGAGCACAAGTTTAAACATTCACAATACATATCAAGCAAACATGCAAGCATACAAAGAGTATATGAGCAGGGTAAAGTGAAGCAAGCAAGTTGCAAGAATGTAAAGAGATGGGATTGGAGTGTGCAAACGCAATTTGGAGACACGGAGATTTTTTATCCATGGTTCCGATAGGTGGTGCTATCGTACATCCACGTTGATGGAGACTTCAACCCACGAAGGGTAACGGTTGCACGAGTCCACGGAGGGCTCCACCCACGAAGGGTCCACGAAGAAGCAACCTTGTCTATCCCACCATGGCCGTCGCCCACGAAGGACTTCCCTCACTAGGGTAGATCTTCTCGAAGTAGGCGATCTGCTTGCCCTTACAAACTCCTTGGTTCAACTCCACAATCTTGTTGGAGGCTCCCAAGTGACACCTAGCCAATCTAGGAGACACCACTCTCCAAGAAGTAACAAATGGTGTGTTGATGATGAACTCCTTGCTCTTGTGCTTTAAATGATAGTCTCCCCAACACTCAACTCTCTCTCATAGGATAGGATTTGGTAGAAAGAAGATTTGAGTGGAAAGCAACTTGGGGAAGGCTAGAGATCAAGATTTATGTGGTTGGAATGGAATATCTTGACCTCAACACAAGTGTAGGTGGTTCTCTCTCAGAAAATATGTATTGGAAGTGTAGGCATGTTCTGATGGCTCTCTCCACGAATGAAGAGTGAGTGGAGGGGTATATATAGCCTCCACACAAAATCTAACCGTTACACACAAATCACCAAACTCGGTGGGACCGAATCATTAAACTCGGTCGGACCGATTTGGTTCATAATGTGACCGTTAGGCATTTCGGTGGGACCGACTTGATCAACTCGGTGGGACCGATGTGCTAGGGTTAGGGTAAATCCAAAACTCGGTTTGACCGATTACTCAAACTCGGTGGGACCGATTTGGGTAATTAGTGAAACAGAATGTTGGGCAAGCAAACTCGGTGGGACCGGTTGCAAATCTCGGTGGGACCAAAACTATTGCAACAGACAACAGAGAGTTTGCAGGCCCATCTCGGTGAGACCGAGATCCCATCGGTGAGACCGAACTAATTAGGGTTTCTGAAAGTGGCTATGTCAACTGAACTCGGTGGCTCCGGATAGAAAGAATCGGTGGGGCCGAGTTGGACTTTTTGGATTAGGACATATGTGGAAGTGAGAAAGTGGTTGAGGGCTTTGGAGCATATCACTAAGCATTTTGAGCAAGCAAGCCATTAAGCAAGACCTCATCCCTTCTTAATAGTATTGGCTTTCCTATGTACTCAATGTGATCTTGGATCACTAAAATAGAAATTGTAGAGTCCTGAGCTTTGAGCTTGAGCCAATCCTTTGTCCTTAGCATCTTGAAGGGGTCCACATCCTCTTGTCCATGCCACTCCATTGTTGAACTTATCTGAAACATACTAGGTAGAAGCATTAGTCCAACAAGAGATATGTTGACATTAAGTACAAAAATCACCCAGGGAGCACTTGTGCTTTCATTGGTTACAGATAGCTCCTCAGAGGAGGATTCAGAGACAGAATACCAGTCCTATTCCCCCCCCCGAGGTGCATGCTCTAACTTGGCTGGGTTATGTTTCTCATATCGTGCATATGGTATCTTGCATTGCTATGTCATTTGCTTAGTTTAGACATGATTTGTGTGAATGCCACCTGTTTAGTGTCTAATTACCATATATGTGAATTATGCAATGCCATCTTGTTGCAAGACATTATATATGTGAATTATGCAATGCTATCTTGTTGCAAGGCATTATATATGTGAATTATGCAATGCCATGTTGTTTAGCCAAGCGTCATATATGTGAATTATATCATGCCGTTCTTTTTTTGTATTTCTCATTGCTTTTGTCAATAATGTTTGTATATTCAACTGCTCTTCCTGTGCATCAGCCATTTGAATTGGTGATGGAGAAATCTGGAGTGAAAACAAGGTCTTCAGAGCAGACAATGCTACCTGCTGAAGCAGATATCTTGCTGGTTACAGATAGCTCTTCAGAGGAGGATTCAGAGGCAGATGACCAGTCCTATTATCCCCCTGAGGTGTATGCTCAAACTTGGCAGGGTTATATTACTCATATCATGCATATGTTGTATTGCAGTGCTTAGTTTTTACATCAGATACACGATATTGAATGCCATCTCTTTAGTTGACACATCATATATGCGATTGCCCTCTAATCACTTCCTTAGTATATAAATCATATATTTGAATTATATCATGCCATGATGTTTACATAGACAGCATGTATCTGAATTATGGCATGCCAACCCATTTTCTAAAGACATAATATAGTTATATCACCTCATCCTGTTTACATAGTCATCATATTTTGAATTATGTCATTCTATCCGTGAATTATATCATGCCATCATGTTTCCATCAACGACATGTTTGTGATTTATGGCATGCCAACCACTTTAATACACACATCGTATAGTTATATCATGTAATCATGTTTCCATAGTCATCATATTTTGAAGTATGTCATTCTATCCTGTTTAGTTAGCCATCATACATGTGAAATTGTGTCATGCTATCCTGTTTAATTAGCCATCATATATTTGAAATTATGTCCTGCTATTCTGTTTGGTTAGACAACATAAATGTGATTTATTTCATGCCCTGTTTTATTCCGTACTATCCATTGCACCTGTCTATCTTACAATGTCTGTACATTCAATTACTTTTCTTGTTTATCAGCCATTTCAATTGGAGGGTGTGATGGCAGTATCTGTGGGAGTAAAAACACGGTCTTCAGAAAAGATCGTGCTACCTATCGATGGAGATAGAACCACGGTTGTACTTGCCCAAGAACTAACCCCACCACCCATAACCCAGACTCATGCAGATTGTACCCCTACCCAGTTGGACAGAGAACCAGCTACACCCCTTCTAACCCCAACCCGAGCAGATAGTAACCCAGTTCCCGTTGACACAGCACCGTCTCCACCACAGAGCACCCCAACACGATTAGTTAGTAAGGCAACTGCAGTGCCCAAAGCACGAGGACCACCACTCCGAACCCCAAGTCAATGCTTAAAGCAGAAGAAGAATTGTTCTCAGGTCAGGTTCCGTAGCTATGATTCATACTACTTTGCTCTTGCATCACTGTATTTACTCATACCAACTAATTTCAAATTTGAAGGATGCAATTGAAAGTCCAATGGCGCAACAGGTATGTTTTAAACCTGTTTCTTTAACGTGTTTGCTGTTGTAACTTGCTCTATCTTGATTTCAGTTTCAATTGAATAAACAGTTATGTTCTCATGCCATGCACATTACAAGTGTTGTTATTGCCGTGTAGTTTCCCACACTTATATTCTGTCTATGCTGCTTTATCTTAAATAGATATGATTCGAACTGTATCTATCTTGATTTGGCAACATAAACTAGAATGATATAGACCATACAGTGACCATACTACATAGTTATATGTTTGTTTCATGTTGTTATCCTGTCCACCTTACTACTGAACTGGTTTACCAAAATGAGTTTCATATACTACATTGTAAACATGGGATGTGTTTGTTTGTTTCTCTTTTAGAACGCGGATAAAATATTGGAGAAGAGTACCCCGTTATGCAATGGTAAAGGAAGTAATGCACATAAGGTTCACGATAGTGAGACATCCCTGTTGTTCTCCAAGAAAGCTGATAAAAACTATATTGAAGACACTGAGACAACCCTAAAGTCATGTCTTGATGTAGTGTTCGAGTTACTGGCTACTACCGCTGGCACCAGCTCTTCGAACTCGCTGCCTGAATCAGTTCGGCTTCTTGAGTCCCAACTTCAAGTTGAAAGACATCGATCAGATGTTATGCGACAGGAAGCCGAAGGACTGAGGAAGTCCCTGCAGAATTCAGATGCATACTTTCTGGTGCAACAGCAAGTGCTGGACGATTTAAGCGCTAAACAAGAGAAAGTTAATAAGCTTGCTAAGCATCTTGCCAGCATTATGGGTACCCAGGATATTGTTTCTTGAGCTCTTCTGAAGTGGTTTCAGTTCTGGACTTGTTTTGCTACAGCGTTTATATGCTGCTTTGTTCCCTATATTTGCACTAGTGGCGAACTTTGATGCCCAGTGGATGTAATATGTGTAATAGCCGTGATAGCCTAGCGTAAGTTGCTTGCCTATTTATTTCCTTATTGTCTTGTTTATTTGTTTTCTTGTAGTCAGTGTAGTTCTTTTTCTGCGGTTTGCTAGTGGCCGCAATAACCTATTTTTTAAAACTAGGCCACATTAACCATGGGCTACATATTTACTGTAGTTAACATGGGCCTCCTACGGGCCGTAGAAACAATGGGCCTTCTAAGGGTCATAGAAACAATGGGCCTTCGACGGGGCGTAGAAACAATGGGCCTTATACGGGCCATAGACACAATGGGCCTTCTACAGGCCGTATCATCAATGGGCCTTCTACGGGACGTATGGTCGGTTGGCAAAACATGGGCCAATAACAGACCACATTATGGCCATAAATGGGATAGAGTTGAAATCGCCCGTTCATGGGCCGACCGTAACGGGCCGTCGTTAATCGGCCGTATTTGATGATGCTATGAAAACGGCCCAACGTATTAACGGGCCACAAACGGGCCGACTGTAACCACGGGCTGAATTTAGCCCACAAGCAGAAAATGACAGTAACGGGCCGAAAGTAAATGAATGCTGGAAATGAGCCCGAGAATAATGGGCCCTGAGAAGGCCGAAAGATAACATGGGCTGGAAACGGCCCAACAGAATAATGGGCCGTTAATGGGTATAAAGTGATACACTGTTCATTACGGGCCAGTTTTACCACGGGACATTAATGGGCCAATGGTTACTAAGGGCCTCATATGGGCCAAAAGATGTCATGGGCCATACATGGGCCGGAAGTTAAAACGGGCTGGAATTATATTGGACGGCCCAGATGACGCTACTGGGCCTAATTCAGATAGGGCGTAAACGGGCCCTGGGTTAGCGGGTTGTAAATGGGCTATAAGCGAACATGCCGTTAACAGGCTTGCCGTGGGTCGACCCGCCACCTTTTGACCAAGTCAAATGGGCCGGCCTTTTCACAGGAATGGGCCTCTAATGGGCCGTGCCACGTGTCGACGTATCATAGGCGCTTTGTGGCCAATGAGTGTATGACATCTGTCCCAACGGTGAGCCGACACGTGTTTCCTCTAGCCAATGATGATTTTACACGTGGAAAATCCCCATTGGTCGGGGCTGTTAACAGGTTAACGGATCCAAAACCGGACCCGATAGCTTAACGGCGTTCCGTTATGGTGGATGCCACATGTCGGTCACCCTTGACGAAAGAACTTCTGTGACGTGCGATTTATCGTCATGGAAGTGGACACTTCCGTGATGATAATTTTGGTAATGTCATGGAACACTTCTACGACAGCACAGGTATGACTATCTTGATTCTGTCATAAATTTGTCATGGATGTACATGCATGACAGAAAATGTGACCTACTGTGACAAACACGTATCATCACGGAAGTGTATTTTTTTGTAGTGTAATCTCAAGTGGAGCAACCAACAGATAACGTTGGTGCGGGGTGGCTATTTATAGTCGTGGCCTTCCCTGAAGGGGTATGACCAAATTGGACACGTGGCTCAACCAATGGTCGAACAACACATTTCCAACGATTAGATTCTAAGCACAACGATAGACCAAGTAATGCTAACTCCTCGGTCCAAAAGATATCTCCTACAACACCGAAGACAATTGTCTTCTGCTGACAGATAATCATTCAAAGTACAAAGAGATTTCTCTCAGTTGTTCATAGGTTTTGGCTAAGCATCACAGTAGACCAAAGCTTCGAGAACCTATACCCAATTTTAATATTACGGTGGTCCTATGACGCAAATAAGAGAAATAAGAACAACAAAAGGAATGCTATATCTCCACTTCGCCTTCAATCTTCTCGACTATAGTCATTCTTCCTTTGTAGCGACCCAACCCGAAAAATTGTCAAGTCTCTATGTATCTGTACCATCCCAAGATCATGCTAGCACACACGGTACATCAATCAAAATATATATCAAAGGGTAACACATGCTTTTATTACATCATATATCATATAGAGTCTTTATTACATAAATAATAAATTGGCTGAAGGGCAACTCATGAGATAACTACCATGGAAGACGTAGAAGATAGCGAGTCCATCCGACTCCAAGGGCATATCATTAAGCGTAGAACATAGCCTCACTCCTGGTCAGAATAAACCTCTGTAACATGAGACGTTGCAGCCATGTAGGTCAGCATCTTGAATATGCCAACAAATACACATGAGAGATGCCCATGCACGCGCCTGTCCCCGAGCCGGTGCTAGTGCCTGTCTCAGCTGCATGGCATGCCGCCCTCGACTGCTACCTTGCATCGCATGTGTCTGTGCGCGCGCGCTGGTGTCAGTGCCCGCCTCAGCGGCATGGGACACCGCTGTCCACCGCTGCTTGCATCGCTTGTGCTTGTGCGCGCGCCTATCCCGGTGTCGGTGATAGTGCCTTGCGTTAGCGGTATGGGATGCCGCCCTCGTTTGCTTCCTCACCCTCAGCCATGGTGTCATGTTATGGGTGCATGCACATTGCAACTTCTTCAGCTTGCGTTGGTTTTTCCTTTGAAGAGGTGATGTAGCAAAGTAGAGATAAGTATTTCCCTCAGTTTGAGAACTAAGGTATCAATCCAGTAGGAGGAACACACAAGTCTCCAATGATAGCACCTACACAAACAAACAAATACTTGCACCCAATGCGATAAAGGGGTTGTTAATCTCTTCACGGTTACTTGCAAGGATGAGATCTGATAGAGATAGGTATAAAAGATAAATAAAAGTGCAAAATAAAGTAAAGGTAAATAAATTGCAGCAAGGTATTTTTGGGGTTTTGGTTATATATATATGATAAGAATAGACCCGGGGGCCATAGTTTTCACTAGAGGCTTCTCTCTTGAAAGAACACATACGGCGGGTAAACAAATTACTGTTGAGCAATTGATAGAAAAGCGCAAAGTTATGACAATATCTAAGACATTGATCATGAATATAGGCATCACGTCTGTGACAAGTCGACCGACTCCTGCCTGCATCTACTACTATTACAACACACATCTACCGCTATCCAGCATGCATCTAGTGTATTAAGTTAACAAGAATGGAGTAACGCCTTAAGCAAGATGACATGATGTATAGGGATAGATCCAATCAATATGAATAAAACCCACATTTTTATCCTTAATGGCAACAATACAAATACGTTCTTCGCTACCCTTTCTATCATTAGGTGAGGACACCGCAAGATTGAACCCATTACAAAGCACCTCTCCCATTGCAAGAAAAATCAATCTAGTTGGCCAAACCAAATCAATAGGTCGGAGAGAAATACAAAGCTATCTTAATCCTGCATAAAAGAGTTCAGAGAAGACCCAAATAATATTCATAGATAATCTGATCATAAATCCACAATTCATCGGATCTCAACAAACGCACCACAAAAGAAGATTACATCGAATAGATCTCCAAGAACATGAAGGAGAACATTGTATTGAAGATCAAAGAGAGAGAAGAAGCCATCTAGCTACTAGCTATGGACCCGTAGGTCTGTGGTAAACTACTCACACATCATAGGAAGGGTAGCAAGGTTGATGTAGAGGCCCTCCATGATCGAATCCCCTTCCGGCAGAGTACCGGAACAGGTCTCCAGATGGGATCTCACGAGGACAGAAACTTGCGGAGGCAGGAAAGTATTTTTGGCGTGCCCTCTAGTATACAAGTAATATTTGGGTATTTATAGAGCTAAGCTTATGGTTAGAGGTGCCACGGTGGGCCCATAAGCTCGGGGGAGGGGGGGGCTATAAGGCACGCCTGGTGAGCTTGTGGCCCATCCGTGGCTCTTCTGGCCTCCTCCCGAAGCTTCCTAGGTGTCTTATGGTCCAAGAAAAATCGTCAAAAAGTTTTGTTACGTTTGGTATTGATTTTTGTAGAAGACAAAAACAAGGAAAAAAACAACAACTGGCACTATGCACTAGGTTAATAGGTTAGTCCCAAAAATGATATAAAATAGCATAATAATGCATATAAAACATCCAAGATAGATAATATAATAGCATGGAACAATAAAATATTATAGATACATTGGAGACGTATCACACATCATCTTTGAAGAAAAAAATAACCGAACCTCTTAATTGTAAAAAAACAAGGTAAACTTTGACATTCTCGCATGGTGCGGTACATGCAGTTGGTGAAAAAAACCTCATTTTGCATTTCAATTTGATCAGTGGTGTTGATCATGATTATGCCGCTGATTGTTAACATTACAAAATTCCTATTATTTAGAGAGATTAAATAAAATTGATCAAAAGTACAATAGTGAAAAAAGAGGCCTTGGGATATCAAACACACAATCATCACGGTTATATATTAGTGCCATTGCCATGCACGCTTTACAATCAAGTGCTGGTTTCCTGGGATTGTAATGTGTATTAAAGAAGTAGCTAATTCAGCACCCTTTCGCCCATCGAGTAGATGATGGACGCCTCGCCTATGTATGCCACCTCACATCCCTTGTCAACCACCTCCATTGTGTTCCCACTGCTTCAAGTTCGCACTGGTTCACAGTAGGTAACCACTCAATATAAGGATCGGTTCCATCTACAGTACTAGCGATTCCTAGAGAAAACCCAAAATCCCCTTTCCATCAATGATGGTGCACACGCACCCTCCCGCTGCCCCTATGATACGTCTCCAATGTATCTATAATTTTTGATTGTTCCATGTTGTTATATTATCAATCTTGGATGTTTTATAATTATTTTATAGTCATTTTATATCATTTTTTGGTACTAACCTATTGACAGAGTGCCAAGTGCCAGTTGTTGTTTTCTGCATGTTTTTTTACATCGCAGGAAATCAATATCAGACGGAGTCCAAATGCAACGAAACTTCATGGAGATTTTTTTGGACCAGAAGGAACGTAATGGGCCCTGGCTGCGCCTGGGGGGTGCCCCGAGGGAGGCACAACCCACTAGGGCGCGCCAGGAGGCCCAGGCGCGCCCTGGTGGGTTGTGCCCACCTCGGGTGCCCCCGGACCGCCTCTTTGCTCTATAAATACCCCCAATATTCCCCAAAACCCTAGGGGAGTCGACGAAATATTCATCCAGCCGCCGCAGAGTCCAGAACCACCAGATCCAATCTATACACCATCTCGGATGGGGTTCACCACCTCCATTGGTGCCTCTCCGATGATGCGTGAGTAGTTCTTTGTAGACCTTTGGGTCCGTAGTTAGTAGCTAGATGGCTTCCTCTCTCTCGCTGAATTCTCAATACAATGGTCTCTTGGAGATCCATATGATGTAACTCTTTTTTGCGGTGTGTTTGTTGCGATCTGATGAACTTTGAGTTTATGATCAGTTATATCTTTTTATATCCATGAAAGTTATTTGAGTTTCTTTGATCTCTTATATGCATGATTTCTTATAGCCTCATATTTCTTCTCCGATATTTGGGTTTTGTTTGGCCAACTTGATCTATTTATCTTGCAATGGGAAGAGGTGCTTTGTAGTGTTTCGATCTTATGGTGCTTGAGCCCAGTGACAGAAGGGGAACCGACACGTATGTATTGTTGCTACTAAGGATAAACGATGGGGTCTATCTCTACATAGATAGATCTTGTCTACTTCATGTCATCGTTCTTATTGCATTACTCCGTTTTCCATGAACTTAATACACTAGATGCATGCTGGATAGCGGTCGATGTGTGGAGTAATAGTAGTAGATGCAGGCAGGAGTCGGTCTACTAATCTTGGACGTGATGCCTATTTAATGATCATTGCCTGGATATCTTCATGATTATTCAAAGTTCTATCAACTTCCCAATAGTAATTTGTTTACCCACCATTTGCTATTTCTCTCGAGAGAAGCCACTAGTGAAACCTACGGCCCTCGGGTCTTCTTTCTCATATATTTGCCTTTGCGATCTACTTTTCCTTTGCATTTATTTTCAGATCTATTAAACCAAAAATACAAAAATACCTTGCTTTGTTTTATTTCTATTTATTTTATTTGGCATTCGATCTATCAATCTACTGCAATTTACCTCATGTCTGCTTGCCTATCTTGAGGCGCCATACCCCGGAAGGGATTGACAACCCCTTTAACACATTGGGTTGCGAGGATTTGTTATCTGTGTGCAGGGGATGTTTATGTTGTGTTGCTTGGTTCTCCTACTGGTTCGATAACCTTGGTTTCATATCTGAGGGAAATACCTACCGCCGCTGTGCTGCATCATCCCTTCCTCTTTGGGGAAATACTAACGTAGCTTCAAGCGACATCACCCTACATCTTCATGGCCGGTGACAAGCCACACATGTCACCTCAACCCCCCAATGGTGAGCTCGATCGAACCCACCCCCTCCTGCCTCTGACCCGACACCAGTCGGTGCTACGTCCGATCCGCCGCCCTCAGGAACGGCGTTGGGTCGGGCACTCCGCTCATCCTCGAGGAAGAGAAATCCCATGGCCAAGGAGATAAGCGACGATGACTGTTGGGGATATAACTATTGAGTATAAACCGCCCAGGGGGGGCCGAGTTATACTCATGGCGATTTATCAGTATTGAAGCCCATGAAGACATAGAAGATGGCGACTTACGAAGGAGATTTACTAAGAAGGCCCTAGCCCAAAGGCGGGTTAGGGCCCATAGATATAAACCGCCATATGTGTATCACTTGTATTGTAAGGTATGACAGAGTAGATACCGAGCCGGACACGTTTATGAACAGGTCAGGATTCTGTGAGCCGCGGGGCGTCAACCTGTGTATATAAAGGGACGACCCAGTGGCGGTTTAGGACAAGAAAGAAGAGATCGAAAGCTAGGTCAAGCATATTCGCTCCCTGGTAATCGAGACATAATCAATACCACCTCAAACTAGACTAGGCCTTTACCTTCACATCAAGGGGCTGAACCAGTATAACTTCCCTGTATCCTTTGTCCCGTTTAACCCCATTAAGCTAACCGGGTTGCGATGGCTCCACGACTAAGTCCTCACACTAGGACATCTGCCGTGACTATTCCACGACAGTTGGCGCCCACCGTGGGGATATCGCACGGTGATTTCGAGTTCTTGAAGGGCAACTTCGAAGGAATCAAGGGATATGCTATGGGCCAAATGACCAACAGTCGCCGTGGGAACTCTACATCGACGATGCAGGCTGCGGCTCCGATGCCGTCTCAATTGAGTATGGGTACCGGGTCCCCTTCGGCGGAATCCATTTCTTCATCGGCAAGATCGGTGAACCGGGCCCTGAGCCGGACATCTGCACCGACATCATCGAGACGGCTCAGCGTGCAAGACCCGCCCGAGTTCAACCCGCCATGAAGCGTGCCTTCGTTGGATTCATCCATGGGGGAGAATTTGAGGAAGGGTCTGTATCTGACGGTGAGACGGCCATCTATTCTGACGGTGAGTCTTCCACAGGCGAGACTACTTCATTGTATCAATTGCAGGACGGCAGGCTTGGGGGATGTTCCAATGGCGACAGTATTCTAGACCCCCACGAGCCGCCGAACCGGGTTGCGATCTTTATGGCCGGTACACAGTCAGTACAGAATTCTTCGACAGCAGCGGCGATGATTTCCGGATCAGCAGCGGCAACGGCAGCCGGGGCAGGAGGTCCTGCGCGCCTGCCGGCTCAGGTCTTGACCGACTTATCGGACAGTCTGATGACATTGTTAGCGGCAGGTGTTAATCCGGCGAATCAAGATTAGCACAATGCGGAGGTTGCAAAATTGCGAGATCAGATAGCTCAAGCCAAGGAGGACCTGGCAGCTGAGGATGCAAGGATGACAGCGGAACGAGCGGTTCTGGACGCTCAGGCACAACAGATCCAGGCTGATTCCTTCCGGCTTTCATTGGATCAGAATGCTTCAAACGACATCATGAGGAGAAGACACCGGACTCGTCTGCCTCCGGTTTACGAGGCGAGGAACCTCTTCAACACAACTGGTGCGGGGACCAGTGACCAGCCAAGGGTAAACCGGGCAATAGCCGCACCGGGGACTGGAGCGCCGGTTCTGTCGGCGTTCTGGCAACGGGGGTCCCCGGACTTGCCTGTCTGCGGCCCATGGCGTGGCTCTGTGAGCGGGCCCGTACGACCCATCTTCACCAACAAGCACTCAAGACCCTCGCGAGGGGCCAAGCCTCACGAGGCGGACGACACAAGACCTCCTCGGGAGCACCCTCACTAGGTTGGCTCATGAGGGGCGGAGAGATCAAGGCAAGGCAAACCTCGCGAGGTTCTCGTGACGTGAGCCATGAAGATCGAGACCAGGCGGGCGCCAGCGCACAGTGTCCTTGTTTCCTCTTTGGTGCTAAGGAGGCAAGCGCAGGCGCGGAGTATCGAGGCGTCAAGCAAAGGTTTCCATATTGGTGCAACGAGACCAAGACCAGCAGGACGGCAAGACGGAGGTCACCATGGAGCCCAAGGCGGCGTCACTAGCAGAGCCTTTTGCAGGCGAAGACAGCTTTTGTCAGGATAAGCTGTACTAGTTGTCCCCTTTCAAATTGGCCATTGTTGGCTCCCTTCTCGCTCTATATTTGGGGAGAGGACCAGGGCCTCTATAAATAGGATTAGCCACCACAGTAGGAGGCAACTGGTCTCGAACTCGTTCAGTTCATCCTCACACCCACCAAGCACAAGAACACCTTGCTTAGGAGGCTGTTCTTCCCCTTGTACTGTTCATCCTCAGCCCAAGAGGCAATCCACCACCACCACACTGGAGTAGGGTATTACACCACAACGGTGGCCCGAACCAGTATAAATCTTGTGTCCTTTGTGTTGCGAGTTCGTCGAGTTAGTCCTTGAGATCTTAGGAAACCTAGGGCGTGGATCGGTAGGAGGAGATCTTCGTGCGCACCCTAGTGTTCGAACCTTGAGGGTTTTGCCGGAACCCATGATCCGACATTTGGCGCGCCAGGTAGGGGTGCGCGGAAGCTTCCTCTCCGTCGCTCCGCCTCCCGTTGCTTCACCGTCTCCACGGCGGACGCTCGCCGCGCTCGCGCTGAGCGCCGGGCTGCCCTCACTGCCCGCGTTGCTCGGACGGCTCCCGTCAGCGGGCCACCCCGCCGTTCTCCGTCGCCTGCCGCCAACACCGCCATCGACCCGGTGGGGAACGAGCAGCAAGCATCCTCGCTGCACCCCTCGGTGCGGCGGGACGGCCACACCGCTACTCCATCGCTGACCCCGGCCGGTTCGTCATCCCACACTCGTCGCGCTCCTGTGGACGCGCAGGCCGCTCTGTGCATGGTGCGCGAGCTCCTGCGCTACCGCCCCGTCAACGACCTCTACGAGGACTGGCTCGACAGCATCGCCGAGCTTGTCAGCGCCGTAGGGGGCTCCCCTGCGCCGTCCCTCTCGCTGCCTCGCCCTCCGCTAGCCGCGGGCGGCGTGGCCCATGGAGCGCCTCCACCACCTCTGCCCCAAGATGGAGTCTTGGCGCCCAGGCGCGCGGCCCCACGGCGCGACCTGTCTCGTCCGGCGCCCACGCAAGAAGAAAGAAGCTGCCAAGAAATCCCTTGGCCACGAGAAAATGCCCCCACGCTCCCTGCGCCACCACGGCAAGACCGCGTGCCGCCTCCGGTGGCGGTGCGCGGACCCCATCAAGGACAAGTTCTCCACCATCGCAGAGTCCTGGTGACCCCGGCAGGCTGCCACACCTTCACCCCTGAGCTGCATAGCATCGCTTGGCCGGGCAAGTTCAAGCCGGATCTGCCTCCTCGCTACGACGGCACCCCTGACCCCACGGAGTTCCTGTAGCTCTACGAGCTAAGCATCGAGGCGGCCAACGGCGACAAGAAAGTCATGGAGAACTGGTTCCCCATGGCTCTCAAGGATGGTGCCCGCTCCTGGCTCCTGAACCTGGCTCCAGGCTTGATCTCCTCCTGGGACGAGATGCGCGACCGTTTCGTTGCCAACTTCCAGGGCACTTGTGACCGCCCACCAGCTGCGGGTGACCTATGCCGCGTCAAGCAACAACCAGGAGAGACCCTCCAGAAGTACATCCAGCGCTTCAACAATGTTCGCCTCAAGATCCCCAAGGTGACGGACGAGACCATCATCTCCGCGTTCTCTGGTGGCGTCCGCGACGTCAAGATGAAGGAGGAGCTCGCCATCCACGAGGAGTTGTGCACGTCTCTGGAGCTGTTTAACCTGGCGACCAAGTGCGCAAGATCTGAGGAGGCGCGCCTCTCCCTCCTCGAGCTCCCGGCTACGGACCCGGAGGAGAAGAAAGCCAAGGCCAAGGACGCGAAGCGCAAGGGAGCAGCCGTGCTCATGGCGGAGCCGGACACCAAGCGCGGCAGAGACCAGCCCGAGTCATCCAAGAGCAGCCGACCGTTCTGCGCCTTCATAACCTGCATAGCCACAACACCAGTGACTGTCAAAGAGCTCAGGGCCATTCGAGAAGGACACTTCAGTCGACGTCCCGAGCGCAACGACCAGGGCTACGACTGAGGAGGAGGACGTGGTGGAAGACGCTGGGATGACCGTGGCCTGCGCCAAGAGTGGTGCGACCGGCCTCGTGAGGACCACTGGCAGGATCAGCCTCGCGAGGGCGCCTGGAGGGATCAGCCTCGTGAGGATCGTCCTCAGGGCAACGCCGGTCTTCCTCCACTATGGCCACCACCAAGAAGGAATGAAGACCACCATCAAGACGAGGGGTTGGGGGCTTCCAGGAGCCGCGTGCCATCGCCTGCATCTTGGGCGGAGCTCAAGCCCCAGCCTCACAGCGTATCTTCAAAGAGTTTGCTCGTGAAGTGAATGCAGTCCTCCCCAAGCTCGAGGCCACGCGCCCGCTCAGATGGTCCAAGTGCGCCATCACGTTCAGCTCGGTAGATCAGCTCAAGTGCGCGGCTACCGCTGGCGCCCTCCCGATGCTGTGTTCACTAGTCATTAGCAACGTGCAAGTTACCAAGACCCTCATCAACGGTGGCATAGGGCTCAATGTCCTGTCCGTCGACACGTTCGACAACCTCCAAGTGCCGTATGACCAGCTTCAACCCACCAAGCCTTTCTCAGGAGTGACCAACGGCTCCACTACCCCGATCGGGCAGGTCCGCCTCCCCGTCACCTTCGGATAGCGCGACAACTACCGCACCGAGCTCATCGACTTCGACGGCGCCCACATCCGTCTGCCATACAATGCGATCCTCGGGTACCCATCCCTGGCCAAGTTTATGGCGGTGACCCATCACGGCTACTGTGTCCTCAAGATGCCAGGAATTGGCGGAATCATCATGGTTCTATGCGAGGAAAGACATGCGGTGTGCTCCCTCGAGCGTGCCGTCCAAGCTGTAGCAATCGACGACCCCGACAGCAAGGGCGAGCGCCTTCCTAAGGCCACCCCCAAGAAGAAGAAGCAGCTGCTCCGTATAGGGCCTTAGGCAAGCGGCACCACGACCGGATCGGCGGCCGCACCTGGGGCGCCTCCCTCCATCACATAGGAAAGCGCGCCCGGCGCTCTTCTCAGGCAGGGCTCGGGGGCTCTCTTCTGGAGGGCCTCAGACCTTGCCAACATCACGAGGGAGGCGCTCGGGCACCATCTGGAGGCGTGCTTTGCGGCACATCACCCTCAGGAGGACACAAGACGAGGAGCGCCTAGCGCTCAGGAGTTCATTACCAGGACCACCCAGGAGCTGCAAGATGCGAGGGCCATGCACGGCGATCGCTGTTCACCTGGCGCAGCCTCCCATCTAGGCGAGGATGCTGGGCTGCGCGTCTGCATCGACGTCCCAGGGCTCAACAGAGCCGCGTCTCAGGAGCCCTTCTGGCCTTCGCGCGTGGGACACTGCGAGGGCCCACCACACAGCTACGTTCGCATGCCTTTTGGCCTGCCGAGCGTGGCGTCTGCCTATCAGCGCAACCTGCGGCACGCCCTGGCGACTCAGGAGGCCAGGCACCACACCGTCCTGACGGAGATAGAGATGGTCCTCAAGGAACCGCCTGGACACCAGAGCCTCCCGAGGCTCAGGACCCCGGTGGCTCATGAGGTGCAACCCCTTCGCCACGTACCTTTAGCTTCCCCAACATCCCTTCATCGACAGAACCAGGTGAAATTTTCCAAGTTTATTTAGCTGGGAGCGCCCCCCGGGCTGCATCATTCCTAGGCCACGTGGGTCCGTCCCTGTGGCATGTATCCCTTTTTTATGTCTTTAGCTTACCTCGCTGGGAGGCGCCCCTCAGGCTGCATCATCCCCAAGCCGCTTGGGCCTGACCCAGTGGCATGTATCTTCCCTGCATTTACCTAAGCCAGTTTGCTTTCCATGCTTAATCTATCTATGACTATCACCTGCTCGATCGTCACCCACCATGGGAGCCGCGCGCCGGCCGTCTTTCTTCAGGATCCTTCGCGTGAGAGGGTTAGGCATGGCGTTTGTGCTTGGGCCCATCCCTGCAGTGTCGATAAATCAAACGGCTGAGCTCTGTTTAGCGGGCCGGCCCCGTTCACGTCACCTCCTGGGGCCGTTGGTGCTTGGCCTTCTCACGCGAATACCTCAGGAGATTCGTTCGGCGCAGGTTGCCTGGCCACCTAGGACTAGCACATCGAACAAAAACCAAGACCAGGCGCAACCCGCCTTGAGGTAGGGCCTCGTGAGTCCCGCGCTGACTCACGAGTGCCCAGACACACCTCGTCTAGCCCTGTCGTGCAAGCCACGTGTAAGGGCGGGGCTGTACACGCCCCGGGGGCTCTCCGCAGTAGGGAGTCCCCTCCCACGTACCAGTGGAAGCACCATGCTCCACGCTGGCCGTCGACACTGCCGAGGAGCGGCTATGCCCGTGCAAGTGCGGAAGCGCTATGCTCCGTGCTGGTGATAAACAACTGTGGGCGGCCCCATGGCCGCACCAACCTCAGGGAGCCCCTGAGCTCAGTCCGGCCTCACCGCAACAACTCCCCTCGGGACAGTCGCGCGAGGGGGCTAGGCACGGGGGCTGCGCTCGGGTCACGCCCAAGCGTACGCCACCCAACCGGGTCCCCTGGACCCGGTCGTCGCGCGCCCCTCCCGAGCCTCGGCGAGGGCAAAGGTATGAAGGTTGTTTGCACGTCAAGGGGGACTCCTGAGCATCGCGACTCAGGAGCCTAACTGGTCATGTAGCCCCTCACTCCTTGGGCCCGTCCTGGTCTCTGGTCGACCCAACGGCAGTTGAGGTATGCGCGGGGCCGGGCTCTGCCGACGTAGAACCTATAAGCTGTTCGCACGTCAAGGGGGACTCCTGAGCATCGCGACTCGGGAGCCTAACTGGTCATGTAGCCCCTAACTCCTTGGTTCTGTCCTGGTCTCCGGTCGGCCCAACACCGGCTGAGGTATGTGCGGGGCCGGCCTCTGCCGACGCGGAATGTAAAGCAAATAGGAGGAAAATCGCAAATTCTCAAAGCAAATATTACAAGACATATATCAAACGCAAGTTTAACGCCTCCACGAGGCATGATGTATGTTGTAGGAATAAAACAGGAAAGGAGCCGCAGGTCATCCCTGAACACCACCGACGCCCACGAGAGGCACTCCTCCCTTGACGACGTCGCCTTCGTCTTGGCCACCGGCCGGAGCTGCAGGAGTGGCGGCGTCCCCGGTCGAAGGCGCAGAAGCAGAGCCACGGAACTTCTTCAGCAGGGCCTCCACCTGACCTTTCACGGCTGCGGCGGCGGCTGTGCAATGTTCATCAGCCATAGGCTCCAGCAGCTCGTCAAGACGACCGCTGGGGTCGCGATGGTGCAGATGGCTGAAGACACGCGTCAGCGCAGCTGAAGAAAGGACACGAGCCTCTGCCTCTGCCATGGGACCGATGCCATCCACGACCTCCTCGAGCGCGTCAACCAAGTAGGGAAGCAGCTGAGCAGGGCCATCCTCGTCGGTGGTCAGCGGCTTTTCCAGGCCCTTCTCGTAAAGTGCTTTCAGCGCCACGTTTCTCAAGAAGCGTGAAGGCCGCATGATCCTCAGCCAAGACCTTTGCCTTGGCATCAAGATCGACCCCCTTCGCCTCCACCTTCCGCTCCTGCTCCTCCAGCCGGCTGCGTTCAGTGGCCTGCACCTTCGCCAACTCCCCCAGCTCGGCGTCGCAGTTCTTGATGGCATCCTTTCGGGCCCTCATCTCCTCCTCCTTTGCCTGGGGGCCGTGAGCTTCTTCTGCATGCTCATCACGCAGACTCTTCAGCTCGTCCTCCAGCGCCCGGTAGCGGTCGTGGGCGACTTCGGCGTCCTTCAGCGCCGCCTCGCGATCGGCCGCAGCTTGAGCGGCGGCCCGCTTCTCCTTCTCGGAGGTCGTCGCGGCCTGGCTCAACGTCGCTCGGACTGCTGTGTCAGACTGAAGGCAGCCGAAGGCCAGCTCCAGGGGCCCGACTATTAGGCGTGGATCCGCGCCCGGCTACTAGGCGCGGATTCGTGCCCAAGAGACCTTCCCGCAGCTGAGTCATCTCTGAAAGGGCACGCTCCAAGACAGCAGAGGAGGCAGAAGAACCTGGGAGTAATGGCGCAGCAGGAGGAGGAGGCGACGTCGTTACCAGGGCTTGGGAGACCAAGGGCTCCTGAGCCTTCGGGACCTCAGCAGCCGAACCGGACATCGGCACTTCCGGAACCAGCGGGGCCTCGGGGGCTGACTCTTCCGGACGACGCCCCTCCAGGCCTCGCGAGGGCGACAGGGCCGAAGATGTACGAGAGCTATCATTTCCTTTCTCCATGGAGGGGGGTGCGGCCGCTACAGATGGTTCAGTCCCAGGCGTGGCGCTGCATCCTCCTTCCTCTTCTTCGCCGAAGGCGGCAGCCTGGTCAAACAAGGACGAACGTCAGGAGGCAGCAGTATAAGCAAGAACAAGTTGAAGCTCAAGCACTTACTGGTCCACAACAGCGTAGTCCACCCTCCACTTGGTGAGCTTGAAGCCTGAGAGCTTCGAGGCCCGAGGATTGGGCGCGCAGACTCCGGGAACAGAAAACAACGCGACAGAAGGGCCGGAAGCAGCTTCAGACGAGGCTAAGACGGGACTAACACCTCGAGAGACTAGCGACGATCTGTCCCTCGTCGGGATAACGGGCAGCTCCCCCTCCTCCTGGCGGGCATCGGCCTCGTCGTCGTCAGGAAAGGCACAGAGGATGTCAGCTTTGCTCAAGGGGGAGGTCTCCCCATCCCTTCGGGAGTCACCTCCGATTCTTCCTCCTCCCCCTCTTCCTCCCCGTGGAACTCATCAGAAGACAGCTCCACCGGCTTCGGTGTCGCAGGGGCCCCGATTGGCGTCGGCGGCACCAGCCCGCGCCCGTCAAAAGTCGGCCTAGAAGCCACGACCTGCGCCCCGTCCTCACGGCGAAACAAGGGGGTGAAGATGCTCGGCGGGTACTCATGGTCGTCCCCAACCAAGAGACGGAGAACTGCGGCCATCTCGCCCTCGGATAAGGCTTTCGGGCTTAGGAGAACCTTGTCCTCTTCGTCCCCAAGCTCCCATAAGGGGCGCGTACGGGCCTGAAGCGGGGCTACGCGCAGCTTCAGGAATTCCCTCAGGAGCATGGCCCCTGTCACCTTCGCCGCCTTTGCATTGCCCGGCTTCAGGTCGGTCTTCATCTGCTCCAGCACCAACGTCGCCCGCCCGTCGGTGAGCTTCGTGCAAGACCAGCCCTTGTTAGACTGGGCATCTCCGTCGGCAGCGTCAAGCATGGGTGGACGCATTTAGCGTCCATCATGGCCCACTTGCTCCGGAAGCCTTCGGATTTCTTCCCCGTCTTCGAGAACGAGTTGGCCTTGCCGGCCGCGATGAAGTTGGCGCACCCGGAGGTGTGACCCTCCTTGACGTGGAGGAAGAAGAAGTGGCGCAGAAGAGCCACGGACGGCATCACGCCGAGGTCCGCCTCATAGTAGTAGGCGAAGATGGACAAGAGAAGGATGGAGTTGGGATGAAGATGTAGCGCTTGTAGCCCGTAGTGGCCGAGGACCACATAGAAGAAGTCAGAAAAAGGGGGAACTAGTCCTGCGGCGATGCTACTCGTGAAGAAGGGGAAGAAGGTGCTTCCTTTGGGCTCCAGCACGGCAGAGCCGACCCGGAGCTCAGTCTTCCCCCTCTCATTGCTTTCCCCTGCCTTCAGCAAGCGCGTGGCAGCGAGGTTCTTCTCTGAGATGTTGGGCGCATCGAGGGCTGGCTCGTACCAAGCCGGCGGTGAGGCAGACTTGGCCTTGCGCGGCGCCATTTGTCATTGATGCGGGAGAAGATGGAAACAGATCTGGGGATTTTGGAGGCAGGGCGCAAAAAAGGGGATCTGAGCAAGGCGAAAGGAAGTAGTGAAGGCAAGCGCTGTCTACGCCAGCCTTTTGACAGTCGAGCAGTTTCTGAGGCAGCGTGGGGAAGCGGAGACGCCCACGTCCAATCAACTGCCACGCGTCGACCAAGACCGCAGGCTATTGGGGCCCGTGGCGCTCCGCACTTGACCTTTGGCTTCGCCTCGAAGCCAAGCCCAAGCGCGCCTTGGGCCCGGGGGCTACTGTCGGTGTTCTGGGAATGGGGGTCCCCAGACTTGCCTGCCTGCGGCCCACGGCGTGGCTCTACGAGCGGGCCCATACGGCCCATCTTCACCAACAAGCACTCAAGACCCTCGTGAGGGGCCAAGCCTCGCAAGGCAGACGACACAAGACCTCCTCGAGAGCGCCCTCACTAGGTTGGCTCGCGAGGGGCAGAGAAATCAAGGCAAGGCAAACCTCGCGAGGTTCTTGTGACGTGAGCCATGACGATCGAGACCAGGCGGGTGCCAGCACGCACAATGTCCTTGTTTCCTCTTTGGTTCTAAGGAGGCAAGCGCAGGCGCGGAGTACCGAGGCGTCAAGCAAAGGTTTCCATATCGGTGCAACGAGACCAAGACAAGCAGGACGGCAAGATGGAGGTCACCATGGAGCCCAAGGCGGCGTCACCACCAGAGCCTTTTGCAGGTGAAGACCGCTTTTGTCAGGATAAGCTGTACTAGCTGTCCCCTTTCAAATTGGCCGTTGTTGGCTCCCTTCCCGCTCAATATTTGGGGAGAGGACTAGGGCCTCTATAAATAGGATTAGCCACCACAGTAGGAGGCAACTGGTCTCGAACTCGTTCAGTTCATCCTCACACCCACCAAGCACAAGAACACCTCGCCTCAGGAGGCTGTTCTTCCCCTTGTACTGTTCATCCTCACCCCAAGAGGCAATCCACCACCGCGACACTGGAGTAGGGTATTACACCACAACGGTGGCCCGAACCAGTATAAATCTTGTGTCCTTTGTGTTGCGAGTTCGCCGAGTTAGTCCTTGAGATCTTAGCACACCTAGGGCGTGGATCGGTAGGAGGAGATCTTCGTGCGCACCCCAGTGTTCGAACCTTGAGGGTTTTGCCGGAACCCGTGATCCGACAGGTTCAACCATGCACGACGGACCCGCCTCATCAGAACAATGTCCCACCGCAACATGTGCCGACACCACCGGGTCATTACTCTAACCCATTGGATAACATGATCGCTGCGGCATCACGATTGGCGGCCATCCCAGTTGAAGGCGAGTCTCCAGCTGCAGTTGAAACGCGGAGGGCTAGAGAGCTTCTTCAGACAGCATTGGTTCAGCAGGAGGCGTATTCTTACAGCCGTGAGAGGATCCATTCAACCCCCCGCCCAAGCTGGAGTTATAGCAGGCACATGGACTCCCCGGCGGTGTCAAGCAGTGAGCAGCGTCGTAACCCGCCCCATGGACATAACCTGCCCCATAACACTCAGGCCCTGATAGATCAGGAGAGAGCACGTCACGAGCCTGAGCCAGCAGCCCAGAATGCGGCTCGTCAGCCGTCTCCGGTTTATCCGATAGCTTCGGTGGAGTTAGGCGTGACCTCCCGAAGCACTGGTGTGCCATGTTTAGTGCCGGCTCTACGTAACGTACGTCTGCCCAAGGATTTCAAAGGTCCTCGTAAGGTGCCTAATTACACAGCTGACTTACCCCCTGAGACATGGGTCGAAAGTTATGAGATGGCGATGGAGTTACTGGACGTTGATGACGCTGCATGTCCTAAGTATTTCACCATGATGTTGGAGGGAACAGCTCGCACCTGGTTAAAAGGACTGCCAGCCAACTCCATTGGATCACGGGACGAGTTACTAGCCCAGTTCATACAACAGTTTAAAGACACGTGCAAGCAACCATTGTCGATTGTGGATTTGGCTGCTTGTGTTCAAGAAGAGGGTGAGTCGACAACCCACTGGGTGCGCCGGGTCTCAGCAATTCTGCATTCATCGGATCATATCAAGGCTGATTCGGCAGTCCTAATGTTGGAAAGCAATTGTCGTTTCATACCTTTGAAGCAGAAATTAGGGCGACTCAAACACCACTGCAATGACATGGGGACGCTCATGGCAGCTCTAGTTAAATATGCCGACTCGGATAGTACCAAGGACCCCGAGTCTGATGATGAAAATCTGGGAAAGGGAAAGAAGAGTGGCAACACCAAGGGTCAGCGTCATAATCCGGCGAGCCAGGGGGCAATGGTAAGCGTAAAGTGGACGGTAATTCGGATTTTGTGACCAATACTAATATGCGGAATAATAGTCAGCGCCATAATCTGACAGTCCTTCCAAAGCTACCTCCTCAGACAGGAGGACCAATTGTCAATCTTGAGCATCTGCTAAATCAGCCCTGTCCGAAACACGATCACGTGAAAGGCCATACAGTCACCTTTGGAAGGACTGTCAGATTATGAAGGAGTTTAAAAATTCTGATTTGTTCCGGAATGATCATGGGCCGGGCGGTGGCTCTGGCTCCGGTCCAGGTTATGGTGGCAGCGGTTCTCATGGACCGGGTTACGGTGGCGGCAGTTCTAATTCTGGCTTCCAGGGTCATCAAGGAAATCAAGGCAATCAGGGCGGTTACCATCAACAGTCTAGCTAGGGAAATCAACAGCAGCAATCTGGATATCAGAGTAACCCAAAGCAGTTGAATAGTGGGCAGTACCACGTCTTCACTACAAGTTTTTGCAAACGGAGTCAGAAGCTCCCTAAAAGGGCTGTGAACGTCGTTGAGCCGGCAGTTCCCCGTTACTTGCGCTGGTCTGAGCAGCCTATTGTGTGGAGTCAGGAGGATCACCCACCCCGGGTTGATAATCCGGGTCACCTGGCTTTGGTGCTGGCGCCTTAGGTGGGAGGATATAAAGTCACTAAGGTACTCATGGATGGAGGTAGCAGCATCAATATCCTTTATTATGAAACCTTCTGTCGCATGGGGCTGACCGATAAAAATCTTAAGCCATCAAACACTGTCTTTCATGGCGTGGTGCCTGGCAAGTCGGCATACCCGGTTGGGAAAATCGCTCTGGAGGTTGCATTTGCGGATGATCATGATTCCAGGTCTGAGACATTGACCTTTGAAGTGGTGAAGATCAAAAGCCCTTATCATGCTCTGTTTGGACGGCCGGCTTATGCCAAGTTCATGGCACGGCCTAGTTATGTTTATCTGCAGCTTAAGATGCCGGGTTACAAGGGGACCATCACGGTGCATGGGAGCCGAAACATAGCTTTGGAGTGTGAAGAAGGTGATGCGGCTTATGCTAAGTCAGTTTGTGCAACGGAGGAGTTAAAAATTTATAAGGACAATGTTGATCCGGCGGATATGACATATTTGAAAAAGGCAACTACAGAGCATGATCCGGCATTGAAGTTTAAATCAGCAGACGATACTAAGCTGGTTGATTTTATTCCCGGCGATTCATCTAAGCATTTCAGCATCAGTGCTAACCTGGATCCGAAATTGGAAAGCGCGCTCATCGAGTTCATCCGTGAGAATCGGGACATCTTTGCATGGAAACCTTCTGATATGCCAGGTGTACCGAGGGAACTCGCTGAGCACACTCGCAATATTGATCCGAAGTTTAAACCAGTCAAGCAATTTCTGCGTCGTTTTAACGAAGAAAGGCGTAAGGCTATTGCTGAAGAGGTAGCTCGGCTCTTGGCGGCCGGGTTCATTGTTGAAGTTTTTCTTCCTAAGTGGTTGGCTAACCCAGTGCTGGTACTTAAGAAGAACGGGACTTGGCATATGTGTGTGGATTACACGGATTTAAACAAGGCTTATCCGGCTGATCCTTTTGCTCTCCCTCGTATTGATCAAATTATTGATGCTACGGCGGGTTGTGAGCGTTTGAGTTTTTTGGATGCTTATTCTAGTTATCATCAGATCAAGATGGCAGTTAAGGACCAGGAGAAGACAACTCTTATCACTCCCTTTGGAGCCTTCTGTTATGTGTCTATGCCTTTTGGGCTCAAGAGTGCCCAGGCGACTTACGAGCGATGTGTGCAGAATTGTCTTCATAATCAGATTGGGCGCAATGTTCATGCCTATGCGGATGATATTGTGGTGAAACCCAGAAAGAAGGAAACCTTGATAGATGACTTGAAGGAGACTTTTGACAATCTCCGGGTCTATAAGATGATGCTTAATCCGGCAAAGTGTGTTTTTGGTGTACCGGCAGGAAAGCTTTTGGGTTTTCTGGTTTCAGAGCGGGGTATTGAGGCTAACCCGGAGAAGATTAAGGCTATCACTTCCCTGGCTAAACCGAAGTGTGTCAATGACGTCCAGCGCTTGGCGGGTCGGATAGCAGCGTTGAGCCGGTTCATAAGCCGCCTGGGGGAGAAGGCTATCCCTCTATATCAGATGATGAAGAAGACAGACGATTTCGTCTGGAGTAATGCTACTAATGAGGCATTTGAGGCACTTAAAAAACAACTGGCTGAACCGCTGGTTCTCGTTGCTCCTATTGATAAGGAGCCTTTGTTGTTATATGTGGATGCTAACAACCGAGCTGTCAATGTAGCTATAGTGGCGGAGAGGAAAGAGCAAGGAAAGGAGCATCTGGTTCAGTGTCTGGTTTATTATATCAGTGAAGTTCTCATTGAGTCCAAGCAGCGGTATCCACATTGGCAGAAGCTGGTATATGGAGTCTTTATGGCAAGCCACAAGCTCAAGCAGTATTTCTTTAGTCATCCCAGCACTGTGGTTAGCTCTGCTCCCCTAGGAGATATTATTCAGAACAGGGAAGCTACATGCCGAATCGCCAAGTGGGCCATTGAGCTTGGACCCCATGGTTTGAAATATGTGCCTCGCACAGCAATCAAATCTCAAGCCCTTGTGGATTTTATAAATGATTGGACAGAATTATAGATGCCTGAGGAGAAACCGGACAACACGTATTGGACTATTCACTTTGATGGGTCCAGACAGTTGGAAGGCTCGGGGGCTGGAGTTGTCTTAACTTCCCCACGAGGTGACAAATTTTGTTATGTTTTAAGTCTGATGTTCCCTTGTACTAACAATGCAGCTGAATATGAGGCTTTGCTTCATGGCCTCCGGATGGCTAAGGATATGAATTTAAGCCGAGTCAGGTGCTTTGGTGACTCGGACTTGGTAGCTCAGCAAGTTTCAGGTACTTGGGATTGTAAGGATCCACTCATGGCGGCTTAACGATGAGAGGTGGACATTATTGCTGGTCACTTCAAGGGTTATCAAGTTAAGCATGTTGATCGGAGGAAAAATGAAGCGGCAGATGCCTTAAGCCGGTTGAGTTCCCAACGTAAACCGATGCTGCCTAATATATTTCTTGACGTCTTGCATAACCCGTCGGTAAAATTAACTACAGAGGAGGATTTGGCTGTTCCTGACCTGGAGGCACAACTTGTGGCGGTTCTTCATGCTATTCCTGATTGGACGATTCTGTATCTGGCTTACATGACCCGAGGCGTGTTACCAGAGGATGAAACATTGGTCAGACAGATAACCCGGCGATCTAAGTCAATGACTATTGCTAACGGAGAGCTGCATCACCATAGTGTTACGGGGGCATTTCAACGTTGTGTTTCTCCCGAAGAAGCCCGTGAAATTCTGCGTGAGATTCATGAAGGAGATTGTGGTCATCATGTCGGTTCTAAATCTCTTGTAGCCAAGGCTTTTCGTCACTGATTTTATTGGCTGACGGCTCATGCTGATGCAGAAGACCTGCTCAGTAAATGTGATGGTTGTCAGAAGTTTTCACGATGAGCTCACGTGCCGGCTCAAGAATTGAGGATGATCCCGATTACTTGGCCGGTTGCGGTCTGGGGGCTTGATATGGTTGGGCCTTTTAAAAGGTCCAAGGATAAAAAGACTCATCTTTTAGTGGCAGTTGACAAATTCACAAAGTGGGTTGAAGCAGAACCGGTCAGTAAATGTGATGCAGCGACGGCGGTTCAATTCATCAAAAAGGTGATCTTTCATTTTGGTTTTCCCCACAGCATCATAACTGATAATGGCACTAATTTATCCAAGGGTGCTATGAAAGAGTTTTGTCAACATGAGCATATTCGGCTTGATGTGTCATCGGTTGCTCACCCCCAATCCAATGGTCAAGCGGAGAGAGCCAATCAAGAAATTTTGCGAGGCATCAAGCCCTGACTTATGGTTCCTTTGCAGAGGACGTCGGGTTGTTGGGTGGAAGAGCTGCCTTCTGTGTTATGGAGTATCAATACTACCCCCAACAGATCTACGGGTTACACGCCTTTCTTCATGGTTTACGGGGAAGAAGCGGTTCTCCCTAGTGACATCCGTCATGACTCGCCCCGTGTGGCGGCTTATGTTGAAGCTGATCATGAAAAAGCACGTGAGGATGCACTTGACCTATTAGATGAGGAGCGTGACATAGCGGCGGCTCGTTCGGCGATTTACCATCAAGATTTGCACCGTTATCACAGCCGCCGGGTTAATACCAGAACCTTTCAAGAAGGTGACTTGGTGCTCCGGCTTATCCAGGATCAAACTGATATGCACAAGCTATCCCCACCTTGGGAAGGACCCTTTGTGGTCAGCAAGAATCTGAACAACGGGTCGTACTACCTTATCAATGTTCGAGACCACAAGGACTCACGCACGTCGGAGGAGGAGACCCACCGATCGTGGAACATTGCTCATCTTCGGCCCTACTACACTTGAGCCATCGGCTCTTACAATGTATATATTTTCACAATGTACATATTATGATGATTATAATAAAGTTAGGCATCCCTGATAAAGCAGGGCCTCTGCCGTTTTATCTCCAAGAATAACAAGTATCTCTTTTTACTTCAAAAGGTCACTTGGGGGCTTCCTGATCGTATTCGAATCATAGCTGTGAATATCCCTCTTGATCGGCGCAATGCCACCCTTATGGTCACTTGGGGGCTTCCTGGTTGTATTCGAATCATAGCTGTGAATATCCCTCTTGATCGACGCAATGCCACCCTTATGGTCACTTGGGGGTTTCCTGGTCGTATTCGAATCATAGCTGTGAATATCCCTTTTGATCGGCGCAATGCCACAAACCACTCTGGGGCTTCCTGATCGTATTCGAATCATAGCTGTGAATATCCCTTTTGGTTGGCCTACGGCCACAACCCACTTGGGGGCTTCCTGTTCAAACATAGGTGTATTCACCAAAGAGAACATAGCGTTACTACCCATGTGAGCTGGTTTGGAACACCAGGTGTAAATCACCAAAACCGTCCGGGTTATCCTGCATTGTCGAAACTGTCACTCCGACCGAGTAATCTGGAATAGCAAGCCGGTTACTTGATAGACATATTTGAACTTATCACAGTTAAACCGACAGTCGTGTGAGGACAGATTCGCAATAAAAGGATAACTCAGTGGCTTGGCAGCCCATGACAGCCTCGTTTTTTCTTTACTTGATTAAATTTTTGTGCATCTTTTGGGTTTATATTTGGTGAATATTGACATACAGCTCTGGCCATATTTGAGTCTACCTGTGGTTCTTGATAAAAAATCCGCCTATGTTGTCTCAACATAGCCGGTCCCAAGCCCAGGTAAAGGAGGAGGGTTGTGATAGGCTTAGCGAGCCAACGTAAAAACTCAGCCACTCTTATGGAGATGAAACCCAAAAGATTTTTGTTGGGGCGTAACCCTCTCAGCGACGCGGCACATCGGAACCCGGGTGTGGTGGAAAATGAGCAAGGGCCGGGCCGTCACCCCCCAGGTGGCGTGCCATATCTTGATCCGGTACGGTGGCAAGTGAGAAAGGATCGGGTCGTCGCATCCTTAGTGGCGCGGTACATCGGCGCCCGGATGTAGTGGAAAATGAGCAAGGGTCTTCACATTTGACTCGACGAGTGCGAAGGGTAAGGAAGCTAGCCGAGCCTAGGAGGATTCGCTTAGGTAGCTGGAACGTAGGATCTCTGATAGGGAAGCTTCGGGAGCTAGTTGATGCAGCGGTGAGGAGAGGTGTTGATATTCTTTGTGTCCAAGAAACCAAAGGGAGAGGACAGAAGGCGAAGGAGGTGGAGGATACATGCTTCAAGCAATGGTACACGGGGACGGTTGCAAACATAAATGGCGTAGGCATCTTGATCAACAAGAGCCTCAGGTATGGAGTGGTAGACGTCAAGAGACGTGGGGACCAGATTATCCTGGTCAAGCTGGTAGTTGAGGACTTGGTTCTCAATGTTATCAGCATGTATGCCTCGCAAGTAGGCCACAATGACAACACCAAGAAGGAGTTCTGGGAAGGCCTGGAAGATATGGTTAGGAGTGTACCGATTGGTGAGAAGCTCTTCATAGGAGGAGACCTCAATGGCCACGTGGGTACATCTAACACAGGTTTTGAAGGGGCGCATGGGGGCTTTGGCTATGGCATCAGGAATCAAGAAGGAGAAGATGTCTTAAGCTTTGCTCTAGCCTACAACATGATTGTAGCCAACACCCTCTTTAGAAAGAGAGAATCACATCTGGTGACTTTTAGTAGTGGCCAACACTCTAGCCAGATTGATTTCATCCTCTCGAGAAGAGAAGATAGGCGTGCGTGCCTAGATTGTACGGTGATACCTGGAGAGAGGGTTTTACCCCAGCATAAGCTGGTGCTTGCTGACTACCGCTTTCGGATTCGTGTCCAGCGGGATAAGTGTGCCAAAGTCGCTAGAACGAAGTGGTGGAAGCTCAATGGGGTGGGTAGCTCAGGCGTTCAAGGACAGGGTCATTAAGGAGGGCTCTTGGGAGGAAGGAGGGGATGCGGACAATGTGTGGATGAAGATGGCGACTTGCATTCATAAGGTGGCCTCAGAGGAGTTTGGAGTGTCCAGGGGAAGGAGAAGCAAAGATAAGGATACCTGGTGGTGGAGTGATGATGTCCAGAAGGCGATTAAAGAGAAGAAAGATTGCTTCAGACGCCTATACCTGGATAGGAGTGCAGACAACATAGGGAAGTACAAGATGGCAAAGAAGGCCGCAAAGCAAGCTGTTGGTGAAGCAAGGGGTCAGGCGTATGAGGACCTCTACCAACGGTTAGGCATGAAGGAAGGCGAAAGGGACATCTATAAGATGGCCAAGATCCGAGAGAGGAAGAGGAGGGATATTGGCCAAGTCAAATGCATCAAGGACGGAGCAGGCCAACTCTTGGTGAAGGACGAGGAGATTAAGCATAGATGGCGGTAGTACTTCGACAAGCTGTTCAATGGGGAGAATGAGAGTTCTACTATTGAACTGAATGACTCCTTTGATGAGACTAGCATGTTTTTTGTGCGTCGAATCCAGGAGTCTGAGGTCAAGGAGGCTTTAAAAAGGATGAAGGGAGGCAAGGTGATGTGCCTATATTGTATCCCCATTGAGGTGTGGAAAGGTCTCGGGGACATAGCGATAGTATGGCTAACCAAGCTTTTCAACCTCATTTTTCGGGCAAACAAGATGCCAGAAGAATGGAGACGGAGTATATTAGTACCAATCTTCAAGAACAAGGGGGATGTTCAGAGTTGTACTAATTACTGTGGAATTAAGCTGATGAGTCATACAATGAAGCTATGGGAGAGAGTCATTGAGCACCGCTTAAGAAGAATGACAAACGTGACCAAAAACCAGTTTGGTTTCATGCCTGGGAGGTCGACCATGGAAGCCATTTTCTTGGTACGACAACTTATGGAGAGATATAGGGAGCAAAATAATGACTTGCATATGGTGTTCATTGACTTGGAGAAGGCCTATGATAAGATCCCGCGGAATGTCATGTGGTGGGCCTTGGAGAAACACAAAGTCCCAGCAAAGTACATTACCCTCATCAAGGACATGTACGATAATGTTGTGATAAGTGTTCGAACAAGTGATGTCGACACTGATGACTTCCCGATTAAGATAGGACAGCATCAGTGGTCAGCTTTGAGCCCTTATCTTTTTGCATTGGTGATGGATGAGGTCACAAGGGATATACAAGGAGATATCCCATGGTGTATGCTCTTTGCGGATGATGTGGTGCTAGTTGACGATAGTCGGGCGGGGGTAAATAGGAAGTTAGAGTTATGGAGACAAACCTTGGAATCGAAAGGGTTTAGGCTTAGTAGGACTAAAACCGAGTACATGGTGTGCGATTTCAGTACTACTAGGTGTGAGGAGGAGGAGGTTAGCCTTGATGGCTAGGTGGTACCTCAGAAGGACACCTTTCAGTATTTGGGGTCAATGCTGCAGGAGGATGCGGGTATTGATGAAGATGTGAACCATCAGATCAAAGCCGGATGGATGAAGTGGCGCCAAGCTTCTGGCATTCTCTGTGACAAGAGAGTGCCACAAAAGCTAAAAGGCAAGTTCTACAGGACGGCGGTTCGACCCGCAATGTTGTATGGAGCTGAGTGTTGGCCGACTAAAAGGCGACATGTTCAACAGTTAGGTGTGGCGGAGGTGCGTATGTTGAGATGGATGTGTGGCCACACGAGGAAGAAGCGAGTCCGGAATGATGATATACGAGATATAGTTGGGGTAGCACCAATTGAAGAGAAGCTTGTCCAACATCGTCTGAGATGGTTTGGGCATATTCAGCGCAGGCCTCCAGGAGCTCCAATGCATAGTGGACGGCTAAAGCGTGCAGAGAATGTCAAGAGAGGGTGGGGTAGACCGAATTTGACATGGGAGGAGTCCGTTAAGAGAGACCTGAAGGATTGGAGTATGACCAAAGAGCTAGCTATGGACAGGGGTGCGTGGAAGCTTGCTATCCATGTGCCAGAGCCATGAGTTGGTTGCGAGATCTTATGGGTTTCACCTCTAGCCTACCCCAACTTGTTTGGGACTAAAGGCTTTGTTGTTTTTGTTGTTGTGGTGGTGGTTCTTGATAAACCGCCCTGGCCATATTTGAGTCATACTTGGAAGCATGGCGCTCCAAAAAATTTGGGATATTACCCCTTACTGCATCGGTCTGATAAACCGGCAGTTAAATCACATGTCACAGGTATGATATTTGTTAACCTGGCCCTGGTTATGAATTATTTTGATTACCTATGATCACATATGGGGTATGATGACCCGTCCTGACGTAAACCGCTAGGACACTTGTAATCTGATTATATGCAAGAACAGATTCACATGGATGGTATTTTTAATTCAAAATGGCATATCTTAAGTTTCAAGGTCAACAGGGTCAGGCAATATAACTTATGCACGATGGCATATCAGCTCTGAGAGTTTCAGCTATGCCTATTACAAAAGCGTCTGGTGCCCAAAAGAATAATTGTTTAAACAAGTCTTGCAGAAAGCAGATGCTAAGCCAGCCTCCGGTTTATGAATCTTGGCCTGGTTGACTTGAAGGTTGTGGATCATCCAGCGCCGGTTCATCTTCCTCCTCTCTACCCAGTGGCTGGAAGTCAATGGTTGTCCAATCGATCCCAGTTAAGGCTTTGAATACAGCTTCATCACTTATAAGTGTGGAGGGGTCAACATCAAGGGCATAACTGTGCTTACGGATTGGAGGAGTAAGATTTGGAGCATCATAAGTTGGCGCTTTAATTCTCTTATTGTTGGCATCATAAACCAACTGATAATATGAAAGATCGGTCTCTTCAGCCAATTTACTAGCCAGTGGACGCATTTCCCTCATAATGGCAGTGAGGTCATCAGTATTGAAGTCTGACCCATCTTCCTTTATGCTTGGGAAGCCGTTTGCCAAATCGGCCGAATCAAGATCAGATATCCATGCTTTGGCCCGAGTCAGTGCGGTAAGAGCACCCGCTCTTGCAGCTGATTTCTTTAGTTCTTCAAACCGTGCAGGCATCATCGACAGCCTTTCCAACGTCTCCTTGATCAAGGTTGGGGGCGGTTTGTTATGGGAAGCAGTGCAGATAACCCATTGTACGCCGGTATATAACTACTCTATGAGTATATAGGCGGCTTTCAGTTTTTTCCGCATATGTGAGCCAAGATGAGCAACGCGGGTTCCTGCATCATCAAAGACATCTGTAAACCGGCAGTTTACTAGATAACACATGTTTTAAAGCTTATGAAGCAGCTATTTACCAAAAACCGCAGCAGTCATGGCATTTATCTGCTGTTTTAAACTAGTAAGTTCTGCCGATACCGGTTTAAGGTCCGTTTCAGCATCTTCAGCCCTCTTCAGCAGAGTTGACCTTTCTGTATCCCAACCTGCCCGATCATTCTTGAAGCTTTCTTTCAGCTTTTCCATTGCTGCCAAGGCACTGGTCAGTTCATCCTTGGCCTTGGAACTTTCTGATTGTTGAGATTTGATATTTTCTTGAAGGTCGGCGATTTGGGATTCCTTCTTGATAAGCTCAGTCTGCAAAAGACAAGCAATTTATGAGTTGACAATGCGTATTTGAAGTCCCAAGCAGATAACAAGTAATATACTTGGCACTTGGGGCTAATGTCTATTGCTTCTTATAAACCTTTTTACAAGTCCCAAGCCCAGTACAAGTATTATTCTTGACACTTGGGGGCTAATGCATATTTTCTCAAGACCATAGATTGTTATTTTTCCAACCATCAATTAGGTGGTAAACCGGTTTAAGAAGGTTCTAAGCGAGAATTTTGGGTCTTACATCATTAGTCTCAACTTAACATATTTGTTAAGTCGACCCTTGAGGGCTACACAGGCAAAATTGAAGTCTTATTATTATAAAAGTCCCGGTTCATATTGAAAGTATAAACCGGCCCTTGGGGGATGCTGGAGTTGATCTATATGGTTATTGGAAGTTTACAGCACATTCTATTCTCTTATATCCAATAAACTTGGCGGCTAAGGGAAGTATATTCATACAAAGTCAACATCATTTACCTCATACCGCTCCTTCGTCAGATTTAGTAAACCGGCTTCATAGTCACGGCTTGTATACAGACAGTTTAAAAACCCAGAATGAATATCTTGGGCACTGAGGTGGGAATAGCTTTCCAAGTCTACCTTCCACTTGCCTTTATCAACAGCAGAAATTTCTTCTTTGGCGCTGTGTTTTGACAGAGCAGTGGGCTTCCCCGGGGCTGTATAACTAACACCAGTGACCATAACGTCATCAGTCTTGTCATCAGCAGTTTTAGTTGGGCTTGGCGGTTTATCAGCATTGTCATCGGGTCAACTTCCATAGGCTCAGCAAAACTGCATGATCTTGCGGTGGTGGATCGTCAGGAGTGATTTCAGCATGTGGATTATAAGGTTCCGAGGTTCTTTCTGGATCAGATGGATTGGGGTCATCAACCGGTTTATTCAGTTTAGCCTTCTTGTTGGGTCTGGCCTGGGCCCTGAAAATAAGACGCAAATAAACAGGTTAGTATAATGATCAAAGAGAAGATATAAGGAGTCAAAAAACATGCTCATCCAGGAACAGTTTTGAGGGTTGGGATTTGTGTTCCTGTTGATTCGCCAGAGGAAAAGTGAGAAGTTCCCTGATAGTTTGAATCAGACGGGTTAAGAGGTTGTCGAAAATGACCCGCCTTGGGGTAAAGTATGTCAGAAATATGTAAGACCTCTGGACGGCGTTTGCGAAGCAGAGTGTTTGGTAAACCGGAAGAAGTGATCATGTTGCCGCTATGTCGGGTCGTGCGGCGAGCTTCATGTTGCTGTTTCTTCAAAAGAAAGTTTGGATCCAGGTGAGCTAGAGGGTGAGAAAATCTTACTTTCCGGCTTGCTTGTCGGGTTTTCTGTGTTCGCAGGGGTTCTGAGCCGGAGGAAAGAATAATTACCTCTGCGTCACCTGCATGGCTAGCCTCTACATCATCCTGATAACAATTATTGCCAATGAGATGTACGAAAAAGGAGCCAAGTGAATCAAGTTCTACCTCTGATTCAGGATTATGATCGTCGTCGTCAATGTTTAACTCCGCAGACTCGGCGGTTTTATTTTTGGTGGGCTTTTTATTGGCCTTGGTCTTGGCACGAGCTGTCTTGACCAGTTTATCCTGCGGTTTCCTCTTCCAGAATGGATCATCAGCCAGTTAAGATTAAAAAGATCATAAGGGAATATTAAGAATATGGATTAAGCTAGAGATGTATCTTGGCAGTAGAACCAAGTCTGATTCCAATCTTTGGGGTGGCTATGATGATTAGCGTGAGGGAAGCTGACATCTTTTCTCTTTTGAATTGAAACCCCGCCAAGTGCAGTATTGGGCCCGTCCACAAATTCCATAGGGCGGTTTAAATAGTAGAAATATCTGAACAGCTCAACTTGTAGCGACCCGACCTCAGACAGTCAAGTCTATGTGCCTAAGTGTCATCCCTAGATCGGTATGCTGACACACAGTACTCTAGGAGTTATAACAGCGGTAAATCACATGTATAAAGTAACATAAATACTATTACCTCAATCCATATAGCGGAAGTAACAACAAGGTTGTGGATTCCCATCAACACCAACGACAAAGTTGAGTGTAGAAATTGTAACCCTAACGTATCACTTACTCATCGTAAGATTTCTTGCAACATGAGACGTTGCAGCCATGTAGGTCAGTACATTGAATGTACTGGCAAATTCACACCATAGGATAATGATGAATAATACCTATCACTACATGCATATATGGCTGGTGGAGGCTCTATGGTTATTGTTTTTGCGTAAAGCCAATTTTTCCCTACTGCAAGGGAATATATTTTATTTAACTACAAAGTTTGCTGAAAACGTTGAGAATGGTAAATCCCCATCTCAATCCCAATTAAATATTAACAACCCAACAAATTAAATATATAGAGTGATGAGATCAATCAAATAATTCGAGTACCAGATACTCAAGATGTCCATAAGCGGGGACACGGCTAATCATGATTAGTTTGTACACTCTGCACAGGTTTGCGCACTTTTCCCCACAAGACTCGATCTCCTCCGTTTGATTTCTCGCACTACATAATGTTTGAGAAACGGATGACCGAGGCACAGTCTTTCCGAAGCATTAACTCTTTACTCTGGGTAGACAGTTACACCTACTTTCCCCTACATTTGCTAGCCTACCACTGAAAGAGGTCATGCAACATACTCAACTATGATAGAGCCCGTAATAGCTTGTGGCTGCACACGGAAGTTTCTAGCATGAATAATCTTATGACCCCTTTGAGCCTGGGTGGCATTCCATAGGATGATCACACGGGTACCCCGGGATCTCCTAGGACAACACTGGTATATCCCCAGGTGTCCGGGCAAGCCACTGGTATATCCCCAGGGTGCCCCAACCAATCCACCCAGATGTGTATTAAAGTAGCCACCTTAAGTTAACCCTTAATGATAACTCTCACATCTGTCATGAATACACTCAATGTTAAAGAAAAGCATTGGTAGAACTCAACGTTAAAGTCATCAAGACCAACACCTTTATTTACCTCCATCCAAAGAATATATCCTTAAGTTCCTCTAGAGAGATTCATCTGATCAAAAAATCCTTCTCCACCGTAGATAAAGTCTCAACCCAAGATCCATGACTAAGGAAGAAATCTCAGGTCACTAAAGAGGTTCCTATAAAACCCAGTGATTTTCTTTGAGATTTTCTTGCCCCTCAATCACACCTTCACCTTGGTTCAACTTAAGGATCAAATTATTCCAGTGACTACCATTTGCTTTTGCATGGTAATATTGAAGGAAATATGCCCTAGAGGCAACAATAAAGTTGTTATTTTATATTTCCTTATATCATGATAAATTTTTATTATTCATGCTAGAATTGTATTAAACGGAAACTTGATACATGTGCGGATACATAGACAAAACACAGTGTCCCTAGTAAGGGCCTGTTCGGCAACGCTCCAGCTCCCAGCTTCATGAACTCCACGCATGAAGCTGAGCCGAACGCTCTAGCTCCAGGAAGCTGGAATAGAGAAGCTGGCGGCCCGTCTCAGTGTAAAAAGGAAGGAGTTTGGGAAGCTGGTCCTTTCCAGATCCATGAAAACAGGGAAGTTGGAGTTAAGGCAAATTACATAGGATTGCCACCGCCAAGTGACATTCAGCATACCATTTCGATTTTCTATCGCTAACTCTCTCTCGCGCGTGCGTTGGCTATTGGCTTTGGGCCCCAACATGGCCTGCCAATCCATCTAAAGTTGGGCTTATTGCTAATCAAATGGCCTGTCAGACCCGTGCCTAACCACGGAAACCGGAAGTTGGGTGCCGAACGCTTTCCATAGCGCCAGCTGAAGTGAGAAGCCATACGAGAAGTTAAATCTAGGAAGTTTTGGAGAAGCTGGGCACTTTCAGAACACGCCCTAAGCCTCTACTAGACTAGCTCGTTAATCAAAGATGGTTAAGTTTCCTAACCATAGACATGTGTTGTCATTTGATGAACGGGATCACATCATTAGGAGAATGATGTGATGGACATGACCCATCCGTTAGCTTAGCATATTGATCGTTCAGTTTTATTGATATTGCTTTCTTCATGTCATATACATATTTCTTTGACTACGAGATTATGCAACTCCCAGATACCGAAGGAATACCTTGTGTGCTATCAAATTTCACAACGTAACTAGGTGATTATAAAGATGCTCTACAGGTATCTCCGAAGGTGTTTGTTGGGTTGGCATAGATCGAGATTAGGATTTGTCACTCGGAGTATCGGAGAGGTATCTCTGGGCCCTCTCGGTAATACACATCATAAGAAGCCTTGCAAGCAATGTGACTAATGAGTTAGTTGCGGGATGATGTATTATGGAATGAGTAAAGAGACTTGCCAATAACGAGATTTAACTAGGTATGAAGATACCGACGATCGAATCTCGGGCAAGTAACATACCGATGACATAGGGAATAACGTATGTTGTCATTACGGTACGACCGATAAAGATCTTCATAGAATATGTAGGAGCCAATATGATCATCCAGGTTCCGGTATTGGTTATTGACCAGAGAGGTGTCTCAGTTATGTCTACACGCAGGGTCCGCACGCTTAATGTTCGATGATGATTTGTTATTATATGAGTTATGTGATTTGGTGACCGAATGTTGTTCGGAGTCCCGGATGAGATCACGGACATGACGAGGAGTCTCAAAATGGTCGAGAGGTAAATATTGATATATAGGACGATGGTATTCGGACACCGGAAGTGTTCCGGGAAGCACCGGGCACTTATCGGGTCACCGGAAGGGGTTCTGGGCACCCCCGGCAAAAGATATGGGCCTTATGGGCCAAGAGGGGAAACACACCAGCCACAAAGGGGCTGGTGCGCCCCCCATATGGGCTGGCCAAATTGGAGAAGGAAAGGGGAAGGAGGAAAGGAAAAAGGGAATAGGATCCCCCCTTCCACCTCTTCCCTTCCTACTCCGAATAGGAATAGGAAAGGGGGGAGGCCGAATTGGGAAGTGCACAATTAGGATTCCTCCTACTTGGGGTGCCCCCTTGGCTGCCTCTGCTCCCCTCCAACCTATATATATGAAGGGGGGCACCGCTAGAACACACACCAACAATTCTTAGCAGTGTGCTGCGCCCCCTTCCACAGTTTACGCCTCCGGTCATTGTAACACCCACGATGCGGCTATATCTCCCACGTGTCGAGGCACGACTTAGAGGCATAACCGCATTATGGTTTTGTCGCAAGAAGGGTCATCTTCACACAATCCCATGTAATGAACAAGAATGAGATAAAGAGTTGGCTTACAATCGCCACTTCACACAATACATAAATAAATCATACATCTTTCAAGATACACACATAGACCGACTACGGTCAAAGCCAAAAGAAAAAGAAGATAACCCCAAATGCTAGATCCCTGATCGTCCCAACTGGGCTCAACTACTGATCAACAGGAAACGAAACATAGTAACGACCAAGTCCTCATCGAGCTCCCACTTGAGCTCGGTAGCATCACCTGCACTGGCATCATCGGCACCTGCAACTGTATTGGAAGTATCTGTGAGTCACGAGGACTCAGCAATCTCACACCCGCGAGATCAAGACTATTTAAGCTTAAGGGTAGGAAAAGGAGTAGGGAGGTGGAGCTGCAGCAAGCACTAGCATGTATGGTGGCTAACATACGCAAATAAGAGCGAGAAGAGGAGCAACGGAACGGTCGTCAACTAGTAATGATCAAGAAGTGATCCTGAACTCCTACTTACGTCAAACATAACTCAAAAGCCGTGTTCACTTCCCGGACTCCGCCGAAAAGAGACCATCATGGCTACACACGCGGTTGATGCATTTTAATTAAGTCGAGTGTCAAGTTCTCTACAACCGGATATTAACAAATTTCCATCTGCCACATAACCGCGGGCACGGCTCTCGAAAGTTTATACCCTGCACGGGTGTTCCAACTTAGCCCATTATAAGCTCTCATGGTCAACGAAGGATAAACCTTCTCCCGGGAAGGCCCGATCAGTCTCGGAATCCCGGTTTACAAGACATTTCGACAATGGTAAAACAAGACCAGCAAAGCCGCCCGATGTGCCGACAAATCCAGATAGAAGCTGCACATATCTCGTTCTCAGGGCACACCAGATAAGTCAAGCTACGAGTAAAACCAGGCCTCGAGTTCGGTTCGGACCAACACTCGAAGGAGCACTGGCCCGGGGGGGTCTAAAATAAAGATGACCCTTGAGTCTGCAGAACCCAAGGGAAAAGGGGATAGGTGGTAGCAAATGGTAAAACCAAGGTTGGGCCTTGCTGGAGGAGTTTTATTCAAAGCGAACTGTCAAGGGGGTCCCATTAATCACCCAACCGCGTAAGGAACGCAAAATCAAGGAACATAACACCGGTATGACGGAAACTATGGCGGCAAGAGTGGAACAAGACACCAGGCATAAGGCCGAGCCTTCCACCCTTTACCAAGTGTATAGATGCATTAATTAAATAAGAGATATTGTGATATCCCAACATAAACATAATCCAACATGGAGCAATCTTCATCTTCCCTTGCAACTAGCAACGCTATAAGAGGGGCTGAGCAAAAGCGGTAACATAGCCAAACAACGGTTTGCTAGGAAAAAGGTGGGTTAGAGGCTTGACATGGCAATATGGGAGGCATGATATGGCAAGTGGTAGGTAGCGCGGCAAAGCAATAGAGCGAACAACTAGCAAGCAAAGATAGAAGTGATTTCGAGGGTATGGTCATCTTGCCTGCAAGGTTCTCAGAGTTGTCGAAAGCTTGATCCTCGTAAGCGTACTCAACAGGTTCCTCGTTCACGAACTCGTCTCCCAGCTCTACCCAAAACAAGAACACAAGCAATGGAACCACAATCAAACACGGAAATGCACAAGCAACATGATGCAAAACATGTATGATATGCGAGATGTGATATGCGATGCATATGCGTGCTCCGGAAGAAAAATGATGAACAAGGCAGTAACTTGGCAAACCAAGCATGCCACTGGAAAGATGAGATGATTTCGGTCGAAATCGATATAAAGATCACCGGAAACGGATGCACGGTTTGCAAATGGCAAGCGAAACAAGAATGACACGAATCTGAGATTAACAGCATGATAGCACTTAGAATGCAACAAGTAACAAAGCTACAGCACTCCAACATAGCAACAAAGCATATGGCAGAAATATACAGAAGATGCTTGACAAAAGATGAACACTGAGCTACGGCTAGATCACAACATAACAGGTTCAAACAAGCATGGCAAAAGTGCAAAAGATATCAGGTTCACAGACTTAGTGAAATTACTGGACATGGCAGAAACAGTATCAGGTAGCAATGTTCAGAGCACGAAATCAACATGCTACCGGAACTTAGCATAGCAAAACAAGGCATGGCATAAATCTACTAAATGCATAGAACCAAAGTCCCTTACTGACCATAAGCAAAAAAGGAACAGAAGATATGATGGCACCCATGTAAATATAGCAAGTTTCGTTAACAGGTTTCAGACTTAGCAGAAAACAGAGCATGGCAGAAACAGTATCATGAAGGCATCTTTGTGAGCTTGATTCACTCATCAAAAAGCAATGCATGACAAAAAAACATACCTACAGCAAGATGGCATGTTTATGAAGCTATCCATGGCAAGAGAAAGTTCATAGCATGAAAGGATCAACTACAACAACCTTGGTAAAATTGATTATCATGTTAACATTCTGCCAGAAATATTTTATGGCAAAAGTAGAGCAAGATTAAGACATTCTACGGCACTCCATAATTTCAAACAGGGGCTTGGATCTCTCTGTAGCCACATGGATACACAACAACAAAATAACAGCAGAAACAGACTTAGTAAAATTACTAAGTCCCTGAAATCAGAAACATCACGAAGCCTAGTTTGCATGCTTGTGCTAGTCACCACAGAGATCACAAAACTACATGGCATACACCTCTGTAAAGATGACATGGCATACATCAAAACACATGTAGAGCTCATGCCCATAAGATGCACCCATTAAATGGAACAAAAATAACAAATCCTCAAGATCTGATAAGTAACAGCAGATAACAGCAACTAGCACTCTTGCACCAGAGGTCTGGGCATCAAGACGGACTCAAATGAATATGGCAGAATGGAACAAAATGAAGAGCATCACGAGGCAAACATTTCGATATATTACACGCATGAAATGGAGCTATATGCAGAGAGTTATGATGCGATGAACATCATCACATTATGCAAATATTTCGGGGACTTCGAATATTTGAGAGAGGGGAGAAAGTCAACCGAGATTTGACCCGATCGGATCTGGATCGGGGCGCGGCCGAAGCTCGCCGGGCTGCTCGCCGGAGCTCGGGGCGGAGCCGGCCGGAGGAGGGGGGGCGACGAGACCGGCAACGCGGGCTCGGGGAGGCGCTCGAGCGGCGGGGCAGCACGGAGGAGGAGCAGCGACGGGCGGCGCCGGCGGGCACCGAGGCGGCGGCGTTGGCGGACGGCGCCTCGGGCGGCGGCGCTCGGGCCGCGGGGGAGGAGACGGGCCTCAGGCGCCGGCTGCGGGCTCGCCGGGCCGCGGGCAGCGCGGGGGGACGCGGCGATGACCTAGCGCGCAGAGATTGGTCAGGCGCGGCGGCGGGTTTTGTCCGGCGGCGGAGGACGTGTCCGGCGGCGTGAGGGGAACGGGCTAGGGTTTCATCTGCGAATATTTTGGAGGGGGAGGTGATTTTATAGGTAGAGGGATCTAGGAGACTCCAAATGGAGCCCGGTTTTCGCCCACACGATCGTGATCGAACGACCTAGAGCATGGAAGTGACTTTGGGCTGTAACACACAAAAGGACTTTGCGGCTACCCGGTTAACCGTTGGAGCATCAAACGACCTCCAAATGGCACGAAACTTGACAGGTGGCCTACCGGTGGTATACCAAGGCCACTTGGCAAGCCTCGGTCCATTCCAAGAACGTTTAACACCCGCTCAGGAAAGGAAAACAAGAGGGGTGCGCCGGAGGAGGTGGGAGTGCCGGATTGCAAAACGGACAACGGGGAAAATGCTCGGATGCATGAGACGAACACATATGCAAATGAGATGCACATGATAACATGATATGAAATGCATGACATGAACAAAATGCAAAATGAAAAACAAAACCCGACCACGGAGGGAATATCATAACACATAGCCGAAAATGGCAAGAGTTGGAGTTACAAATACTGAAAGTTACATCCGGGGTGTTACAGTCATATCTTCGTAGTGCTTAGGTGAAGCCCTGCGCTGATCACTTCACCATCACCGTCACCACGCCGTTGTGATGACGGAACTCTCCCTCGACACTGATAACCCACAAGTATAGAGGATCAAAACAGTTTTCGAGGGTAGAGTATCCAACCCAAATTTATAGATTCGACACAAGGGGAGCCAAAGAATATTTGAAGGTATTAGCAGCTGAGTTGTCAATTCAACCACACCTGGAGATTAATTATCTGCAGCAAAGTGATCAGTAGCAAAGTAGTTTGATAGTTTTGATAATAGTGACAGCAGCAACGGTAACAGTAACAGTGATAGCAGTAATTTGTAGCAAGTGTAACAGTGATGATAGCAATAGTAACGCAGCAAGATCAATATAAATAAATTCATAGGCATTGGATCGGTGACTTGTTGGATGATATTCATCATGTGACAGTTATAACCTAGGGCGATACGGCACTAGCTCCAGTTCATCGATATAATGTAGGCATGTATTCCGTAAATAGTCATACGTGCTTTATTAAAAGAACTTGCATGACATCTTTTGTCCTACCCTCCCGTGGCAGCGGGGTCCATATTGGAAACTAAGGGATATTAAGGCCTCCTTTTAATAGAGAACCGGAACAAAGCATTAACACATAGTGAATACATGAACTCCTCAAACTACGGTCATCACCGAGAGTGGGCCCGGTTGTTGTCACTCCGGGGTTGTCGGATCATAACACGTAGTAGGTGACTATAACTTGCAAGATCGGATCTAAAACATGGATATAATGATGAATTCATAAACGGTTCAGATCTGAGTTCATGGCACCCGGGCCCAAAGTGACAAGCATTAAGCATAGCAAAGTCATAGCAACATCAATCTAAGAACATAGTGGATACTAGGGATCGGGCCCTAACAAAACTAACTCGATTACATGATGAATCTCATCCAACTCCTCACCGACCAGCGAGCCTACGAAGGAATTACTCACTCCCGGTGGGGAGCATCATGGAATTGGCAATGGAGATTGGTTGGTGACGACGGAGAACAAAGATCCCCCTCTCTGGAGCCCCAAACAGACTCCAGATCTGCCCTCCCGAAGAAGAACAGGGCTTGGCGGCGGCTCCGTCTTGTGAAACGTGATAATTCTTTCTCCCTGATTTTTTCTCCGAAAATAGGAATTTATAATGTTAGGGTTGAGGTCTGCGGGGCCACCAGGTGGGTACAACCCACCTGGGCGCGCTAGGAGAGGGGGGTGCGCCCTGGTGGGTTGTGCCCAGCCAGGGGCCCCTCTCTGGTGGTTGTTGGCTCCAAAAATCCTCTTTTATTCCATAAAAAATCCTCGCAAAGTTTCGTTTCATTCCGAGAACTTTTATTTATGCACAAAAACAACATCATGGTAGCTCTGCTAAAAACAGTGTCAGCCCGGGCTTAGTTTCATTCAAATCATGCAAATTAGAGTCCAAAACAAGGGGAAAAGCATGAGAAAAAGTAGATATGTTGGAGACGTATCAACTCCCCCAAGCTTAAACCTTTTCTTGTCCTCAAGAATTCAGTTGATAAACTAAAAGTGAGAAAGAAAAACTTTTACGAACTCTTTTGCTCTTGTTTGCATAAATAAGCTTAAACAGCACCCAGGTTTTCAGCCAGCATTATAACTAACCATATCAACAATAACATTTAAAGATTATATTAACTCATATCAATGACATAATCAGCTAGCGAGCGATAATAAGATATCTCAAACAGCAACACGTTGTCAAAACAACCATGATATAATATGTCAATAGTGGTATCTCGCTAGCCCTTTCTGAGACCGCAAAACATAAATGCAGAGCACCTCCAAAGTTAAAGCAGCAACTAAACATTGTAATTCATGGTAGAAAAGATCCAGTCATGATGCACCCAACATTAGCTATACACAATGCATAAATCATGACAGTTGTGCTCTACTCAGTTTCTGGCACTTGTTTTTAGAAGGTGATGGAACAACATAAAAGTAAATAGAAAGTCCCTTCGCAGAGGGAAGCAGTGATTTGCAGAGGTGCCAGAGCTCAATTTTTAAAACAGAGATAAATGATATTTTGGGACATGCACCCTTCTTATTCACTTCACGACCATCAGTTATCAACATCTTCCATGCTAAGCACGCTAGTGGCGGTTCCCAAGCAATAAAAGTAAAGGTTTACTCCCCCTCCACCATTAATCACACTCCATGGCTTGTCCAAAACAATGGGTGTCGTCCATACCAACATCAGCCCCGGGGAGTTTGTTTAATTATTTGCATTTTTGAGTTCGGGACTGGGAATCCCTATTACCGCCCATTTTCTCATGCGATGGCGAGTGAATAAACACTCGACCTGAGAATAACCTGCTTAGCACGGAAGATATCGACCACCTCCTATTGTTCCATGAACGATCCAGGCACACAAAAACGGATGGTTTTTTTTAGAAGTTTTTAGGGGTGACACATGCAAATTTACTTAGGATGGCAGGGTAATATCGTATATAGGTAGGTATGGTGGACTCATCTGGAATAACTTTGGGTTCAAGGTTTTTGATGTACAAGTAGAGTTCCCACTTAGTACAGGCGAAGGATAGCAATTAAGATTGAGAAGCGGCCAGCTAGAGAGCAACAACGATCATAACCAGGCATTATGCATAAGTAACATTGGACACTAGCATGAGTAGGATATGAACACCATGAACATAAATATCATAGAGGCTATGTTGGTTTTGATTCAACTACATGCATGAACATGTGCCAAGTCAAGCCACTCGAACATTCAGAGGAGGATACCATATCATCATACTACATCACAATCATTTTAACGCTATGTTGATATCCAAGATAAATCATTATCAACTCCTAGCTACTTATGCATGGCATGAGAAACTATAATCTCTAATTGTCATTGCAAACATGTTTAATCATAATGGGCTAAAGCCTGGATACTAGGTTAAACATATTTACACAAACAGAACAAGTTGAGTTCATCCCAGTTTTTCTTTGCCACGGCCAGTTCATCGAATATCGTCATTATTGCCTTTCACTTGCACGACCGAATGATATGAAAATAATAATAGTGCAAGAGTGCCATGGACTAAGCTGGAATCTGCAAACATTTTATTCAACAGGAGAAGACAAGGTAAAATGTGCTCTTTATTAGATGAACAGTTATTCATATGAGAGCCACTCAACATTTTCATCGTGGTCTTCTCCTCGGTAAGACTCGAATAAAAGGAAAAGAAATTCAGAGAAACACACTGAAATATTTTTGGAGTTCTTGGTTTTCTTGAACAGGCAAATAAAAGGGAAAAGCAAAAACGAGAAAAACTATTTACACGGGAAAGCTCCCAACAAGCAAAAGAAGAACAAGGAAATCTTTTTGGATTTTCTTTTTAGTCTACTACTAAGCATGAATAGAAAGTAAATTACTACAATTATTTTTTTTGGTTTTTCTAAAGTTTTTCAAACACACAAGAAGAAAGCAAGAAAATAAATTTAAACATGGATGATACAATGAAAAAGTGTGAACACCGACAAATAGAATGATGTGTGTGAACATGAATGTAATGTCGGTGAGAACACGTACTCCCCCAAGCTTAGGCTTTTGGCCTAAGTTGGTAATCGATCAGTAGCCTGGATCGTAGTAGGGATCCTGAGGAGTAGGCATCCACTCATCCCACTGCTGAGGCTCCTCCTGTGCTACCTCCGCTGCAGCCTGAGCATCCCGGTGATGATGTCCGCAAGCATAATCCGGTATCCGCCCCTGGCAGCAGAATCAAACAAAGCAGGTGCAAGCAATGGAATAACATCATGAGTTTTAACGCTAAAGACCATGTTATGAGGAATGGCGATGTTAGGATGATCATGTGCAAGAACGTGATGGTGTTCCATGGCTGCACGGTCTAGGTAAACCTTAGTCAGAGGGTAATCATGAGGGCGTATCCCAACATTGAAGTGGGCCGCCAAACGAGTAGCAAAAATCCCACCATGTATTTCCCCTTGGGATTTGTTAAGATGTAGGCGACGAGCCACAATAGCTCCCAAGCAATAAGTGTTGTCACCCTCCAGTGCCCCGCGTAAAACAACAAAGTCCGGTGTGCTGAGCGCATCACCTACTTTCTTTCTAGCAAGTAGAGACTTAGCAACAAATAAAGCGAAATAATGTGCAGCTGGAAAGTGTAAGCTAATAGCCGTGGTGGCTGACACCCCTCTCTCATCTCCCACAGTCAAAGTGAGACAAAATTCCTCAAACCCAGCCGGCCTAGGCTTAGCCAGGCTCCCATCATAAGGGATCATGCATATGTCACAAAATTTAGTAAGTGGTATCTCATGGTTTTCAGCATATAAATCAAAGCTCACTTCAAGAGGATTATTTCTAGGCAAGAAAGTAAATCTTTGAACAAAGAAGTTTGTGAGGATTTGGTGCTGGTCACACTCATCTGCGATGAAGTCGGTGAGGCCGGCATTAGCAATATATTGCATGAACTCCGGAAGAATTCCAGCCTCTTGCAGGAACGGGGTGTGCGGTCATTCGCACGGCCGTACCTCCGCCAACCTCCGAGGGTGGATATCACTGTTAGAAGACTCCCCAATAACACCCTCGGAGTTCTTCTTAGAGCCAAACTTCCTGAAGATATTCATGTCCACGTACAATTTCCCTATGAACAAAAATCTGAATTTTTAGTTCACAAAATTTTCTCAACAAAACTTCACAAAACTGATAGCAACTACTCATAGGGATACATAGAGGCCATAGCAAGCATTCAAACTACTTAGAACACTAAGAATTCAACATGCAAGATCATCTACAGCAACACCAAGAGTAGCTAATTATTCAAAGTATAAACCACTAAAACATAAATTAATTGGACAAACGGTGGAGTCACATACCAAGCAACAATCCCCCGAAACAGTTTCGGAAACGGAGCTTCGAGCAAAGAGATCGAAATCCGCGGGTTTGAGCTCGAGAACACGGGAGAGGGAGCAATGGAGATTTTTTTCTGGAGGTAAGTGGTGATGTGGGCTAAAGAGATAAGTGAGGGGGCCCGTGTGGGGACCACAACCCACCAGGGCGAGCCTGGGGGTCCTGGCGCGCCCAGGTGGGTTGTGCCCACCTAGTGCACCTCCCACGGGTATTATTTGCACCAAGAGTTCTTAAATATTCAGAAAAAAAATCGTATAAAATTTTTAGGGTATTCTAAGAACTTTTATTTTTGGGACATTTTTTATTGCACGGGAAATTCAGAAAACAGACTAAACATGGCATTTTATTTTATTTAACTAATAAAAACAGAGAACAAAAAGTAGGATTAGAAAGTAGTGCTTACTAAATTCATCAACTTCATACCGCTCAAATATGATTCATTAATAAGGTTGATCAGGTCTTATTAACAACCACTTTCGATTAGCATGAAACTGAAGAACTTTCGTAAATCACTAAGTTACCTCAATGGGGATATGCATCTCCCCACCAATAAGCATTTCATATTTCTTTTTGACAATAGGTAGAGGTATTTGAAAACTTCCAATAGTGATTGTCGGAGATTTTTCAATAACATTAATACCATTCACTTGGAATTGTTTCTTCGGAAAGTGCATCGTATGCTCATTACCATTAATATGAAAAGTGATCTTGCTTTTATTGCAATCAATAACAGCCCCTGCAGTATTCAAGAAGGGTCTACCAAGGATAATCGACATGTTGTCGTCCTCGGGCATCTCAAGTATAACAAAGTCAGTCAAAATAATAACATTAGCAACAACAACGGGCACATCCTCACAGATACCGATAGGTATGGCAGTTGACTTGTCAGCCATTTGCAAAGATATTTCAGTAGGTGTGAGTTTATTCAAGTCAAGTCTTTTATATAAAGAGAAAGGCATAACACTAACACCAGCTCCTAAATCACACAAAGCAGTTTTCACATAATTCTTTTTGATGGAGCAAGGTACAGTTGGTATTCCCGGATTTCCGAGTTTTTTAGGTACTCCATACTTGAAAGTATAATTAGCAAGCATAGTGGAGATTTCAGCTTCCGGTATTTTTCTCTTATTAGTGATGATGTCTTTCATATACTTTGCATAAGGAGGCATTTTCAAGATATCAGTAAAGCGAGTACGCAAAAAGACTGGCCTCAGCATTTCAGCAAAGCGTTCAAATTCTTCATCATCATTCTTTTTAGTTGACTTGGGTGGAAAAGTCATAGCTTTTTGAACCCACGGTTCTCTTTCTTTACCGTGCTTTCTAGCAACAAAGTCTCTTTTATCATACTTTTTATTTTTGGGTTGTGGGTTATCAAGATCAACAGGTGGTTTTATCTCAACATCATTATCTGGTTCCTTATCATTTGGTTGAGTGTCTTCATGAACATCAGCATTATGTTTTTCATTGTCACTAGGTGCATGTTCATTACCAGATTGAGTTTCAGCATCTGAGATAGAAGTTTCATTTTCATTATCAGGAGGTTTCTCTATTTCAGGTTCACTAGAAGCATGCAAAGTCCTATCATTTTTCTTTTTCTTTTTCTTTCTAGAAGGACTAGGTGCACTCGTGTTGTTTCTTTGTGAATCTTGTTCAATTATTTTTGGCTGTCCCTCAGGATAAAGTGGTTCCTGAGTCATTTTACCTCCTCTAGTTCCAACTCTAACAGCAAAGTCATGCATATTACTATTCATTTCATCAAGCAATTCTCTTTATGATTTAGCAACTTCTTCTAGTTGAGTTTGTACCATAGAAGCATGTTTTCCAACACCTCTAGCATAATTTGAGATTCTAAATAACAAGTCAGTCAAGCGAGGAATCATATCAGAGTTATATTTCAATCGTTTCATAACATTTGCATTGAAGTGATCTTGTTTTCTAATGTAATTTTCAAACTCATAAATGCATTGGCTAGGATGCATATTGTGAGCATTATCATTTTCATTGAATTTCATAAGAGAAATTACCTCTACCACCTTAGGCAGTGGTGGTCTATTAAGCTCATGTCTCTTCAATAGGGGGTAAAATTTTAACGTCCTCGGCTTTAGTACCTTTTTCCTTCATAGATTTCTTTGCCTCTTGCATATCTTCAGGACTGAGATATAATATACCCCTCTTCTTTGGAGTGGGTTTAGCCGGTGGTTCAGGAAGAGTCCAATCATCGTAATTTTTCAATATGTTATTCAATAATTCCTCAGCTTGAGCAATAGTCCGTTCCCTTAAAACACAACCAGCACAACTATCTAGGAAGTCCCTAGAAGCATCGGTTAGTCCATTATAGAAGATATCAAGTATTTCATTTTTCTTAAGAGGATGATCAGGCAAAGCATTAAGAAACTGGCAAAGCCTCCCCCAAGCTTGTGGGAGGCTCTCTTCTTTAGTTTGAACAAAGTTAAATATTTCCTGTAAGGCAGCTTGTTTCTTATGAGCAGGAAAATATTTTTTCGAGAAGTAATAAATCATATCATGGGGACTACGCACACAACCAGGAGTAAGAGTATTGTACCATGCTTTAGCATCACCCTTTAATGTGAAAGAAAATAATTTCAGAATTAATATCGAGTTTGCTCATCATGAGTAAAAAGGTTGGCTATGTCATTCAACTTAGTAAGATGTGCCACAACAGCTTCAGTTTCATAACCATGGAAAGGATCAGATTCAACCAAAGTAATCAACTCTGGGTCGACAGAGAATTCATAATCCTTATCATCAATAAAGATAGGTGATGTAGCAAACTTACAATCACATTTCATTCTAGCATTCAGAGATTTTTCTTTATACTTGCATAATAATTTCTCTAGATCATCTCTATCCTTACAAGCAAGAATATCTCTAGTTGTCTCCTCATTCATAACATAACCTTCCGATACCTTAGGCAATTCATATCTAGGAAGGCTAGTTCTAGCAAGTGTTTCAGGAGATTTAGTTTCAATCTCATCATCAGATTCAACAACATCATGTTGTATTACTCTAGCAATTTGTGCATCAAGAAAAATCAGCAAGTGGCACATCATCATTATCAAGCAAGGTACTAGCATCATCATAAGCATTATCCATAGCAGAAGTAGCATCATAAATAACTTGCGACATATTAGAATTGATAGCATGTGGTGGTGTTGCAAGTTTACTCATAACAAAAGGTGAATCTAAAGCAGAACTGGATGGCAGTTCCTTACCTCCCCTCGTCTTTGAGGGAAATCTCTTAGTCTTTGGATCCTTCAAATTCTTCATAGTGATAATATGATAATAATCCCAAGTGACTCAACAAATATTGCTATGCTCCCCGGCAACGGGTCTAGAAAAAGGTCTAGATAACCCACAATTATAGGGGATCACAACAGTTTTCGAGGGTAGAGTATTCAACCCAAATTTATAGATTCGACACAAGGGGACCCAAAGAATATTTGAAGGTATTAGCAGCTGAGTTGTCAATTCAACCACACCTGGAGATTAATTATCTGCAGCAAAGTGATCAGTAGAAAAGTAGTTTGATAGTTTTGATAATAGTGACAGCAGCAACGGTAACAGTAACAGTCATAGCAGTAATTTGTAGCAAGTTTAACAGTGATGATAGCAATAGTAACGCAGCAAGATCAATATAAATAAATTCGTAGGCATTGGATCGGTGACTTGTTGGATGATATTCATCATGTAACAGTTATAACCTAGGCGATACGGCACTAGCTCCAGTTCATCGATATAATGTAGGCATGTATTCTGTAAATAGTCATACGTGCTTTATTAAAAGAACTTGCATGACATCTTTTGTCCTACCCTCCCGTGGCAGCGGGGTCCATATTGGAAACTAAGGGATATTAAGGCCTCCTTTTAATAGAGAACGGAAACAAAGCATTAACATATAGTGAATACATGAACTCCTCAAACTACAGTCATCACCGGGAGTGGGCCCGGTTGTTGTCACTCCAGGGTTGCCGGATCATAACACGTAGTAGGTGACTATAACTTGCAAGATCAGATCTAAAACATGGATATAATGATGAATTCATAAACAGTTCAGATCTAAGTTCATGGCACCCGGGCCCAAAGTGACAAGCATTAAGCATAGCAAAGTCATAGCAACATCAATCCAAGAACATAGTGGATACTAGGGATCGGGCCCTAACAAAACTAACTCGATTACATGGTGAATCTCATCCAACTCCTCACCGACCACCGAGCCTACGAAGGAATTACTCACTCCTGGTGGGGAGCATCATGGAATTGGTGATGGAGATTGGTTGGTGATGACGAAGAACGAATATCCCCCTCTCCAGAGCCCCAAACGGACTCCAGATCTACCCTCCGGAGGAAGAACAGGGCTTGGCGGCGGCTCTGTCTCGTGAAACACGATAATTCTTTCTCTCTGATTTTTTCTCCTAAAATAGGAATTTATAGTGTCAGGGTTGAGGTCTGCGGGGCCACCAGGTGGGTACAACCCACCTGGGCGCGCCAGGAGAGGGGGGCGCGCCCTAGTGGGTTGTGCCCAGCCAGGGGGCCCTCTTTGGTGGTTGTTGGCTCCAAAAATCCTCTTTATTCCATAAAAAATCCTCGCAAAGTTTCATTTCATTCTGAGAACTTCTATTTCTGCACAAAAACAACATCATGGTAGTTGTACTAAAAACAGCGTCAGTCCGGGGTTAGTTTCATTCAAATCATGCAAATTAGAGTCCAAAACAAGGGGAAAAGTGTGAGAAAAAGTAGATACGTTGGAGACGTATCAGACACTTTGCTGGATCAAGAGTTCGAGGGACGTCATCGAGCTGAACGTGTGCAGAACTCGGAGGTGCCGTACGTTCGGTGCTTGATCGGTCGGAACGAGAAGAAGTTCGACTACATCAACCGTGTTGTCAAACGCTTCCGCTTTCCGTCTACGAGGGTACGTGGACACACTCTCCCCCTCTCGTTGCTATGCATCTCCTTGATTGATCTTGCGTGTAGGAATTTTTTTGAAATTGGATCCTATGTTTCCCAATAGTGGTATCAGAGCCAGGTCTATGCGTAGATGATATGCACGAGTAGAACACAAAGAGTTGTGGGCGGTGATAGTCATACTGCTTACCACCAACGTCTTATTTTGATTCACTGGTATTATTGGATGAAGCGGCCCGGACCAACCTTACATGACAACGTTCATGAGACTGGTTCCACCGATAGACATGCAACTAGTTTTGCATAAAGGTGGCTGGCGGTTGTCTGTTTCTCCAACTTTAGTTGAATTGATTTTGACTACGACCGGTCCTTGTTGAAGGTTAAAACAGCAAACTTGACGAAACACCGTTGTGGTTTTGATGCGTAGGTAAGAACGGTTCTTGCTAGAAGCCCGTAGCAGCCACGTAAAACTTGCAACAACAAAGTAGAGGACGTCTAACTTGTTTTTGCGACATGATGTAATATATGTTACTGTATGAGATGATCATGTTTTGTAGAAGTTATCGGCAACTGGCAGGAGCCTTATGGTTGTCCTTTTATTGTATGAAATGCAAACGCCATGTAATTGCTTTACTTTATCACTATGCGTTAGCGATAGTTGTAGAAGCAATAGTTGGCGAGACGACCACGACGCAACGATGGAGATCAAGGTGTCGATCCGGTGACGATGGAGATCATGACGATGCTTTGGAGATGGAGATCAAAAGCACAAGATGATGATGGCCATATCATGTCACATATTTTGATTGCATGTGATGTTTATCTTTTATATGCATCTTATTTTTCTTAGTACGGCGGTAGCATTATAAGATGATCCCTTCACTAAATTTTAAGGTATAAGTGTTCTCCCTGAGTATGCACCGTTGCGAAAGTTCTTCGTGCTGAGACACCACGTGATGATCGGGTGTGCTAAGCTCTACGTTCACATACAACGGGTGCAAGACAGTTTTGCACATGCGGAATACGTGGGTTAAACTTGACAAGCCTAGCATGTACAGACATGGCCTCGGAACAGTGGAGACCGAAAGGTCAAACGTGAATCATATAGTAGATATGATCAACATAGAGATGTTCACCATTGATGACTACTCCATCTCACGTGATGATCAGACATGGTTTAGTTGATTTGGATTGCGTATCATTTAGATGACTTGAGGGATGTCTATCTAAGTGGGAGTTCTTAAGTAATTTGATTAATTGAACTTTAATTTATCATGAACTTAGTCCTGATAGTATTTGCAAATTATGTTGTAGATCAATAGCTCGCAATGTAGCTCCCGTTTATTTTTGATATGTTCCTAGAGAAAAATAAGTTGAAAGATGATAGTAGCAACGATGCGGACTAGGTCCGTGATTTGAGGATTATCCTCGTTGCTGCACAGAAAAATTATGTCCTTGATGCACTGCTAGGTGACAGACCTATTGCAGGAGCATATGTAGACATTATGAACGTTTGACAAGCTCGATATGATGACTACTTGATAATTTAGTGTGCCATGCTTTACGGCTTAGAACCGGGACTTGAAAAATGTTTTGAACGCCATGGAGCATATGAGATGTTACAAGAGCTGTAATTGGTATTTCAGACTCATGCCCGAGTCAAGAGAGATGAGACCTCTCTCACAAGTACTTTGCCTACAAAATGGAGGAGTATAGCTCAACCAGTGAGCATATGCTCAGAATGTCTGAGTACTACAATCGCTTGAATCAAGTGGGAGTTAATCTTCTAGATAAGATAGTGATTGACAGAGTTCTCTAGTCACTATCACCATGTTACTGGAACTTCGTGATGAACTAGAATATGCAAGGGATGACAAAAACGATTCCCAAGCTCTTCATGATGCTGAAATTGACGAATGTAGAAATCAAGAAAGAGCATTAATTGTTGATGGTTAACAAAACCACTAGTTTCAAGAAGAGGGCAAAGGGAAAGAAAGGGAACTTCAAGAAGATTGACAAGCAAGTTGCCACTCCCATGAAGAAGCCCAAAGCTAGACCTAAGCCTGAAACTGAGTGCTTCTAATGCAAAGAGAATGGTCACCGGAAGCGGAACTACCCCAAATACTTGGCGGATAAGAAGGATGGCAAAGTGAACAAAGGTATATTTGATATACATGTTATTGATGTGTACTTTACTAGTGTTCATAGTAACCCCAGGGTATTTGATACCGGTTCGGTTGCTAAGATTAGTAACTCAAAACAGGAGTTGCAAAATGAACAGAGACTAGTTAAGGGCGAGGTGACGATGTGTGTTGGAAGTGATTCCAAGGTTAATAAGATCACCATCGCAAACTCCCTCTACCTTCGGGATTAGTGTTGGACCTAAATAAATGTTATTGGTGTTTGCATTGAGCATGAATATGATTGGATCATGTTTATTGCGATACGGTTATTCATTTAAGTCAGAAAATAATTGTTGTTCTGTTTACATGAATAAAAACTTCTATGGTCATACACCCAATGTAAATGGTTTATTGAATCTCGATCGTAGTGATACACATATTCATAATATTGATGCCAAAAGATGCAAAGTTGATAATGATAGTGCAACATATTTGTGGCACTGCCGTTTAGGTCATATTGGTGTAAAGTGCATGAAGAAACTCCATGCAGATGGGCTTTTGGAATCACTTGATTATGAATCATTTGATACTTGCGAACCATGCCTCATGGGCAAGATGACTAAAACTCCATTCTCCGGAACAATGGAGTGAGCTAGTGACTTATTGGAAATAATACATACCGATGTATACGGTCTGATGAGTGTTGAGGCTCGCAGTGGGTATCGTTATTTTTTGACCTTCACAGATGATTTGAGCAGATATGGTTATATCTACTTGATGAAACACAATCTAAAACATTTGAAAAGTTCAAAGAATTTCAGAGTGAAGTGGAGAATCATCGTAACAAGAAAATAAAGTTTCTACGATCTAATCGCGGAGGCGAATATTTGAGTTACGAGTTTGGCCTTCATTTAAAACAATGTGGAATAGTTTCACAACTCACGCCACCTGGAACACCACGGCGTAATGGTGTGTCCGAACATCGTAATCGTACTTTATTAGATATGGTGCGATCTATGATGTCTCTTACCGATATACCACTATTGTTTTGGGGTTATGCATTAGAGACAGCTGCATTCACTTTAAATAGGGCACCGACTAAATCCGTTGAGACGACACCGTATGACCTGTGGTTTGGCAAGAAATCTAAGCTGTCGTTTCTTAAAAGTTTGGGGTTGTGATGCTTATGTGAATAAGCTTCAGTCTGATAAGCTCAAACACAAATCGGAGAAGTGCGTCTTCATAGGATACTCAAAAGAAACTGTTGGGTACACCTTCTATCACAGATCCGAAGGCAAGATCTTTGTTGCTAAGAATGGATCCTTTCTAGAGAAGGAGTTTCTCTCGAAAGAAGTGAGTGGGAGGAAAGTAGAACTTGATAAGGCAATTGTACCTTCTCTCGAATTGGAAAGTAGCTCATCACAAGAAAACTGTTCCCGTGATGCCTACACCAACTAGAGAGGAAGCTAATGATGATGATCATGAAACTTCAGATCAAGTTACTACTAAACCTCGTAGGTCAAGCAGAGCATGTTCCGCACCAGAGTGGTACGGTAATCCTGTTCTGGAGGTCATGATACTAGACCATGACGAACCTATGAACTATCAAGAAGCGATGATGAGCCCAGATTCCAATAAATGGCTTGAGGCCATGAAATCTGAGATAGGATCCATGTATAAGAACAAAGAGTGGATTTTGGTTGACTTGCCCGATGATCGGCGAGCCATAGAGAATAAATGGATCTTCAAGAAGAAGACTGACGTTGATGGTAATGTTACTATCTACAAAGCTCGACTTCTCGTGAAAGGTTTTCAACAAGTTCAAGGAGTTGACCACGATGAGACCTTCTCAACTATAGCGATGCTTAAGTCTGTCCGAATAATGTTAGCAATTGCCGCAATTTATGATTATGAAATCTGGCAAATGGACGTCAAAACTGCATTCCTTAATGGATTTCTTAAAGAAGAGTTGTATATGATGCAACCAGAAGGTTTTGTCGATCTTAAAGGTGCTAACAAAGTGTGCAAGCTCCAGCGATCCATTTATGGACTGGTGCAAGCATCTCGGAGTTGGAATATATGCTTTGATGAGGTGATCAAAGCATATGGTTTTATACAGACTTTCGGAGAAGCCTGTATTTACAAGAAAGTGAGAGGGAGCTCTGTAGCATTTCTAATATTATATGTGGATGACATATTGTTGATTGGAAATGATATAGAATTTAGGGATAGCATAAAATGATACTTGAATAAGTTTTTCAATGAAAGACCTCGGTGAAGCTGCTTACATATTGGGCATCAAGATCTATAGAGATAGATCAAGGCGCTTGATAAGATTTTTCAATGACAAGATTTTGAAGGAGTTCAAAATGGACCAGTCAAAGGAGTTCTAGCATGTATTGCAAGGTGTGAAGTTGAGTAAGACTCAAAGCCCGACCACGGAAGAAGATAGAGAGAGAATGAAAGTCATTCCCTATGCCTCAGCCATAGGTTCTATAAAGTATGCCATGCTGTGTAACAAACCTGTTGTGTACCTTGCCATGAATTTGGCAAGGGGGTACAATAGTGATCCAGGAGTAGATCACTAGACATCGGTCAAAATTATCCTTAGAGGACTAAGGAAATATTTCTCGGTTATGGAGGTGATAAAGAGTTCGTCGTAAAGAGTTACGTCGATGCAAGCTTTCACACCGATCCAGATGACTCTGAGTCTCAATCTGGATACGTATAGAAAGTGGGAGCAATTAGCTAGAGTAGCTCCGTGCAGAGCATTGTAGACATAGAAATTTGCAAAATACATACAGATCTGAATGTGCCAGACCCATTGACTAAACCTCTCTCACAAGCAAAACATGATCACACCTAAGTACTCTTTGGTTGTTAATCACATAGCGATGTGAACTAGATTATTGACTCTAGTAAACCCTTTGTGTGTTGGTCACATGGAGATGTGAACTATGGGTGTTAATCACATAAAGATGTGAACTATTGGTGTTAAATCACATGGCGATGTGAACTAGATTATTGACTCTAGTGCAAGTGGGATACTGAAGGAAATATGCCCTAGAGGCAATAATAAAGTTGTTATTTTATATTTCCTTATATCACGATAAATGTTTATTATTCATGCTAGAATTGTATTAACCGGAAACTTGATACATGTGTGGATACATAGACAAAACACAGTGTCCCTAGTAAGCCTCTACTAGACTAGCTCATTAATCAAAGATGGTTAAGTTTCCTAACCATAGACATGTGTTGTCATTTGATGAACGGGATCACATCATTAGGAGAATGATGTGATGGACATGACCCATCCGTCAGCTTAGCATATTGATCGTTCAGTTTTATTGATATTGCTTCCTTCATGTCATATACATATTCCTTTGGCAATGAGATTATGCAACTCCCGGATACCGGAGGAATACCTTGTGTGCTATCAAATGTCACAACGTAACTGGGTGATTATAAAGATGCTCTATAGGTATCTTCGAAGGTGATTGTTGGGTTGGCATATATCGAGATTAGGATTTGTCACTCCGAGTATCGGGGAGGTATCTCTGGGCCCTCTCGGTAATACACATCGTAAGAAGCCTTGCAAGCAATGTGAATAATGAGTTAGTTGCAGGATGATGTATTATGGAACAAGTAAAGAGACTTGCCGGTAACGAGATTGAACTAGGTATGAAGATACCGACGGTCGAATCTCGGGCAAGTAACATACCGATGACATAGGGAATAACGTATGTTGTCATTACGGTACGACCGATAAAGATCTTCATAGAATATGTAGGAGCCAATATGAGCATCCAGGTTCCGCTATTGGTTATTGACCGGAGAAGTGTCTCGGTCATGTCTACATAGTTCTCGAACCCGTAGGGTCCGCACGCTTAACATTCGATGATGATTTGTTATTATATGAGTTATGTGATTTGGTGACCGAATGTTGTTCGGAGTCCTGGATGAGATCACGGTCATGACGAGGAGTCTCGAAATTGTTGAGAGGTAAATATTGATATATAGGACGATGGTTTTCGGACACCGGAAGTGTTCCGGGAAGCACCGGGTACTTATCAGGTCATCGGAAGGGGTTCCGGGCACCCCCGGCAAAAGATATGGGCCTTATGGGCCAAGAGGGGAAACACACCAGCCACAAAGGGACTGATGCCCCCCCATATGGGCTGGCCAAATTGGAGAAGGAAAGGGGAAGGAGGAAAGGAAAAAGGGAATAGGATTCCCCCTTCCACCTCTTCCCTTCCTACTCCGAATAGGAATAGGAAAGGGGGGAGGTCGAATTGGGAGGTGCCCAAGTACGATCCCTCCTACTTGGGGCGCCCCCTTGGCTGCCTCTCCTCCCCTCCAACCTATATATATGAAGGGGGCACCGCTAGAACACACACCAACCATTGTTAGCCGTGTGCGGCGCCCCCTTCCACAGTCTACGCCTTCGGTCATATCTTCGTAGTGCTTAGGCAAAGCCCTGCGCGGATCACTTCACCATCATCGTCACCACGCCGTCGTGCTGACAGAACTCTCCCTCGACACTTTGTTGGATCAAGAGTTCGAGGGACGTCATCGAGTTGAACGTGTGCAAAACTCGGAGGTGCCGTACGTTCGGTGCTTGATCGGTCAGAACGAGAAGAAGTTTGACTACATCAACCGCATTGTCAAATGCTTCTGCTTTCGGTCTACGAGGGTACGTGGACACACTCTCCCTCTCTCGTTTCTATGCGTCTCCTAGATAGATCTTGTGTGGACGTAGGATTTTTTTTAAATTGCATGCTATGTTTCCCAACAAATATTTAGTGTTTAAGTACCCCTCATGCAATTCCTTCTGCTCCTATGAGCACCTGCGAGAGACTGAGCCGGCATGTCATCTTGACATTTATGAAATCACCGTAGGCGCATAAATCCAGGAATAATGCGAGCACCAGGACTTGAACCCTGGTGGGCTGGGGATACCACTGTCCCTCTAATCATCCAATCATAGGTTGGTTCACGTCTGAGAATTGTTTTTGAATACAAAAGATGTGGGCACAAACACCACATCAAAACCAAAGGACGACGATAACTGCCACACGTGTGGCATCTAGGGGGTTGTGCCGCACGCCTTGTGTGGCCCGGAGACAACCCCGCCCGCACGATGGCATCCGGGCGCACGCAGCCACAGCCTGCACGTCCGGTGTGTGGCACAATCGCCCACATGTCCGGGCGATCGACTGCGCTGCCCGCACAACCTAACGCGCCCGTCGTCTCGGCCTTCCTTTGAACTCCAGTGCGACCTGCCACCGTCATCTCCTACCTCTCAATCCCCTACCTTCATCATCTTCCTTCTCTAGTTGCCATGGCAACCAGACCAGATCTCTAGTGCCACCCCACCCCCCCACCCCCCACCGCCCCCTCACTCTCTAGTTGCAACGACGAGCTAACTGGTCGATCTTCGTTCTCCTCCTCTTTCTCATCCTTCTTCTGTCCCAAAATAATTACAATTTTAGATTGCCCACGAAGATGGCGACTAGATCCACACTGTCATGGAAAACACACCATGGAATTGTGTTTATTCCCCTTTGCCCACCAACATACACAAGATCTGCCATGTTCTATCCTATATTTGAACTAAGCTTCTGGGTTGGGTTGTTGCAAGTAGTTGCTCTAGAAGGATGTGTAGGATTCACTAAACCAGGGGGAGTAAGGAGTAATTTGGGTGGTGCATAGGGAGGGAGGAAATTAATTGCCACCCATATATGACGTTAGTTGCCACCTATCTTTGCCGTTAGCTGCCACCATGTTATGTTGTTACTTGCCATCATATTATGTTGGTTGTTGCCATCGGTAAAAAATGGTAGTTGGCATCCAGATTTTAGAAAAAGAGAATGAATATGCATGTCCTACTTGCCATGATGTATTGGTTGTCTATGCAAGAAATGTGATAAGATTGTCGTGTTTTCTTGTATGTGCAAACAGCAAGAATGCATTTTCGAATATTCATGCGTTCTTGTTCATGCAGTGACTGAAAACACAGTGGGAGAAAAAGCGGAAAAATGAATCATGAAGACGGCACTGATCCTTGGTTTTCTCAAAGGCCGGAAGCGCCCCCTTGGGATGCAGCAGAGTACAATCAACTCATTTCCGCGGGGCCATTGCTGCCACTACTAGAGCAGTACGCGAACATCGGTACGATGCATGATCAAAAAGGGACAGTTGCCATGTTTGTGACGAGGAAAATGGCATTCTACTTATGTCCTACAATGTCATTTTTTGCAGGTTCTTATGACACAACCACACACACAGGGATACCATGGCATGTTCAAACACAGAGCGCTAACGCTGATAGATGTACGGGAGACCAACTTCAAGTAGCCAATGTGGCAAATTAAGGTAACGCATACGAAAGAAGCATACTGATGTGGCCATGAAATTAAACTTGCAAGGATGGCAAAGACTTATGAGTTTTATGGAAAAACGTAGGACCACCATGCAGCACGTGGCAACAGGCGGCAACCAGGTACCTGCCATCAACGTCGTACACAGGTCAGTCGTATGAAGTGATTTTGTGGACAGTGAATCAAGAGAAGGAACATAGGTTACATTGGTGTTTACGTGGTGTCTTGACAAAACGCAGTTGCCGTGTCTGGTCAACTACAGTTGCCATGTCTAATCAACTGTGATTGGAATGTCTAAACAACAGCGGATGCCAAGTGTGAACAAATTTGTTTGCCATGGTTGAACCACCACATGTGTCATGTTGTACAAACTACAGTTGCCATGCATTGACCAACTGCTAATGATCGCATGTTGTTATGGTGGAACCACATGTAACGCCCGGATAATCAAGCTCTAGTAATCCCACGCCAATGGTGCCACGTCACCACAGTTACTCTTGCTAAGCTACCATTAGGTCAAACCGTTTCAAAATTCAAATTCAAATTAATGTCAACAATAAAAGTTTTTCAAAATTTACAACAAAAATGTCCTGGAGGTACCATATTTTGCATAAGTAAATATGGTGTAGTAAACACATTTTTATAAAATGCCTAAATATTTTAAAATGATGTAAAACAGAAAAGAAAATAAATAAAAAGAAAAGAAAGCTAACAAAAAAAAGGAAAAGGAGCCCCCCACTGGGTCGTGGCCCAACTTGGCCAAACGGCCTCGGCCCACCAGGCCACCACCTAGGCCGGCCCACCCCGCCATAACCTCCCCCACTCCCCCAGTACTCCACCCCCACCGACACTCCCCCCCCCCCCACGAAATATCTCCCCCCTCTCCCCCGATTTGGATCGGGATCGAGGAGGAGACGACCGCGCCCCGCGACGACCGCCGACGCCTGGACCTCGCCAGAGCGCGTCCCCGCTGGCCTGCTTCTCCTCGTCACCATCGTCCTCGACCACCACCCCGACCCCCGCTGCCCCTGACCCTACGGCCACCGTGATCCGCACCCCTCCTCTCTCTCCCTCGCCCCGTGCTCGTCCCCTCCCCTGCTCGCCGCTCGGGACCGCGCCCCGCGCGCGCGCCCTCGCCTCGCCTCGCTCTGTCGCTCGTCGCCGCGACCACCGCACGCCTGCGCCCCCGTGCACGCCCGTCGCCGCGTTGTCCCACTACTCCCTCGTCCACCCCGGCCTCGCCGTCCTTGCCGCGCTCGACGCCCGCCCGCGCCGTTCGCGCCTCGCGCGTGGCCGCCCCCTGCTCACCTCGCGCCCCCTTCGCTCCCCCCGCTCTCCCTCTACGCGCGCGCACGCGCTCGCGCCCGTCTGGCTCGGCCACGGCCCCTCCCCCTCCACGCGCGGCCGTGCCCGACGCCGGCAGGCCGTCCTGGCCACTGGCCTCGCCCGCGCCGCACACGCGCGCCGCGGCCCCGCCCGCCTATGGCCCCTGGGCCACTGCCAGGTGGGGCCCCGCGCCCCTGAGCCACTGCCCCTGGGCCCGAAACCCCTATGGGCCACAGACAGGTGGGCCCCCGCGCCCAGAACAAAAAATATAAATAAAAAAAATTAATTAATTAAGTTAATTAGTCCTGTTTAAATTAATCTAATTAATTAGTTAATTTAATTAAACAGTAATTAGTTTAACTAAAAACTAACTAACCTAAAGAGGGTATGACAAGTGGGTCCCACTGGACCCACACGTCACTTGACCAGTCAACACCCCTGTTGACTGCTGACGTCATGATGACGTCAGCATGCACTGTTCTGGATAATGTTGTATTAAATAAATTAAATAAATGCTAAAATTAATTTAAATCTTTTAAAATTCATGTAAAATAAACCGTAACTCGGAGGGAAAAACTTTGTACATGAAAGTTGCTCAGAACGACGAGACGAATCCGAATACGCAGTCCGTTTCTCAGGCACACGTTCCTAGCATAGAGAACATAGAACTTTCCCCCTCCGGTCCGTGTGTCCGAAAACGCGAAACATCGGGAATACTTTCCCGGATGTTCCCCCCCTTCGCCGGTACCACCTACTGCCGCGTTAGGACACACCTAGCACCGCTCATTGTCATGTCACGCATCGTCATGCTTATGTTTGCATTGTATTTACTGTTTCTCCCCCCTCTTCTCTCCGGTAGACTACGAGACCGACGCTGTTGCTGCCCAGTTCGACTACGGAGTTGACGACCCCTCCTACTTGCCAGAGCAACCAGGCAAGCCCCCCCTTGATCACCCGATATCGCCTATTCTTCTCTATACTGCTTGCATTAGAGTAGTGTAGCATGTTACTGCTTTCCGTTAATCCTATCCTGATGCATAGCCTGCCCTTGCTTCTACTGTTGCTACCTTTACCTGCAATCCTACATGCTTAGTATAGGATGCTAGTTTTCCATCAGTGGCCCTACATTCTTGTCCGTCTGCTGTGTTATACTATCGGGCCATGATCACTTGGGCGGTGGTCATGGGTATATACTTATATACTCTATACATGACACATGTGGTGACTAAAGTCGGGTCGGCTCGTAGGAGTACCCGCAAGTGGATCTTTGTGGCGGAGCGACAGGGTAGGTTGAGACCGCCTAGGTGAGAGGAGGGCCTGGCCCTGGACGGCGTCCGCGGTTACTTCGACATAACACACTTAACGAGTTCTTGGTATTTGATCTGAGTCTGGCCATTTGGTCTATACGCACTAACCATCTACGCGGGAGTAGTTATGGGTATCCGGCGTCGTGGTATCAGCCGAAGCCTTCGTGACGTCAGCGACTGAGTGGCGCGCGCCAGATTGGACTGGAAAGCCACTAGGCTAGGTCTGCTTCCGGCCGCGTACGCAACGTGCAGGTGTGCAATGGGCGATGGGCCCAGACCCCTGCGTGCATAGGATTTAGACCGGCATGCTGACCTCTCTGTTGTGCTTACGTGGGGCTGCGATGTGTTGATCTTCCGAGGCCGGGCATGACCCAGAAAAGTGTGTCCGGCCAAATGGGATCGAGCGTGTTGGGTTATGTGGTGCACCCCTGCAGGGAAGTTTATCTATTCGAATAGCCGTGTCCCTCGGTAAAAGGCCGACCCGGAGTTGTACCTTGACCTTATGACAACTAGAACCGGATACTGAATAAAATACACCCTTCCAAGTGCGAGATACAACCAGGTGATTGCTCTCTAACAGGGCGACGAGGAGGGGATCGCCGGGTAGGATTATGCTATGCGATGCTACTTGGAGGACTTCAATCTACTCTCTTCTACATGCTGCAAGATGGAGATGGCCAGAACCGTAGTCTTCGATAGGATTAGCTATCCCCCTCTTATTCTGGCATTCTGCAGTTCAGTCCACTGATATGCCCTTTACACATATACCCATGCATATGTAGTGTAGCTCCTTGCTTGCGAGTACTATGGATGAGTACTCACGGTTGCTTCTCTCCCTCTTTTCCCCCTTTTCTTTCTACCTGGTTGTCGCAACCAGATGCTGGAGCCCAGGAGCCAGACGACGACTCCTACGACACTGGAGGTGCCTACTACTACGTGCAGGCCGCTGACGACGACCAGGAGTAGTTAGGAGGATCCCAGGCAGGAGGCCTGCGCCTCGTTCGATCTGTATCCCAGTTTGTGCTAGCCTTCTTAAGGCATACTTGTTTAACTTATGTCTGTACTCAGATATTGTTGCTTCCGCTGACTCGTCTATGATCGAGCACTTGTATTCGAGCCCTCTGGCTTGTATTATGATGCTTGTATGACTTATTTATGTTTTAGAGTTGTGTTGTGATATCTTCCCGTGAGTCCCTGATCTTGATCGTACACATTTGCGTGCATGATTAGTGTACGTTCAAATCGGGGGCGTCACAAGTTGGTATCAGAGCCGACTGCCTATAGGAATCCCCCTTTCCACACTCCTTGGCCGAAGTCGAGTCTAGACATTACAAAACTTTTACTAACATGGCTGTTTGTCTTACGGGCCCATGTCGCCATTGGGTGGTACTAGGATCTTTTACTCCTCGACCTTTACTCTGGGACTGTGAACTCTCTTCTACTCGGGTTAAACGAATTTACTAACTCTAACACTAGGATCCCGTGACCGCATTCACCCCAAAGTTGGATAAGCCATAGTTGTTTCTTAGAATAGTATTTTGAACAATTCACACACTGTCATTTGACTCATTTGAAACGTCTTTGCTTTCAGATGGAACCCACGAGGCAGGTCATGCGTCACACGACGGCCATTGGTGCCTTGGGATCACCTGTTGTGCTAGCTGAGATGATGACCTATCTGGGTTATCGCTGACACCCTGAGTACACCGTCTACGAGGAGTACCAGGACTTTAACCAGGAGCAGTACCGTGCCATCTTCCACCTCTACTCGCAGGAGTATGACTCCACTACTGTGCTGCACACCGCTCATGGTGTTGGAGTGACCATCGATATGGCTGTCCGCGATGCTGCTTATGCTGCTCTGACACGTCTTCGTGGAGAGTATCAGGAGTTGGACACCTCCCCTTTCAGGCACATTGCTATCACATCTGATGTTGGTGCGGAGGGATACTATACTGGTGCCTACTCCACTGTCACCCGAGAGCCCTTCTACCATCAGAACCTGGTTCTGCATGCTGATGGGCTGGATCGAGCTGACCGAGCTCTTCGCCACGAGTTGTACACCACCCGTCAGCACCTTTACCGTGCTCTGATGCTGTTGCACCCCTTTGTCCGATCTAGGGAGCTGCCCCGTTCTGCGATCTACCCAGCCAGGACTGTGATGCCCCAGGGTGTCGGCTAGCCAGATGTGGGAGGCCACTCTCCCGCACTTGGACCTCTTCTGCCACCTGAGCGTCAGGTTCTGCACCAGAGTATTCGCGGACCCCAGGTTGCTGACGTGGAGTTCCCGATGCGACACTACCAGCTTTCAGGCTACACCTACCTCCACAGTACCTCTTGGGACTAATGTAGGCTTACTTATTAGTGTTAGATGCATTCGCCGCGAGCCTGTGTGCCGCCTATGTTGTTTTAGTCTATGTACTGAACTCTGTGTACTGAACTCTATGCATGACCCCTTTTGTAAGTTATGCCGACTACTATGTACTAGCTATCGTGCTCCTTTCATTATGCATGTTTCATCATGAATGATTCTTGTCTTTGCAAATTTCTCAATGCTGAACTACCCCTGTTATATATTAGCAGGATGGTTAGACCAGGTGGTCGTGGTAGTGGTGGCAATGCCCCACCACCACCTGAGTACATGGCTGGTATGATCCAACAGTTTGAACTGAACCGCCAATTCATGGAAAATATGATGGCTCAGTTTCCTCGTCCCAATATGGACCAGCAATCAACTCCAGTAACTCTGCAGGATTTCATGCGCCTCAATCCAACTGTGTACCGCAGCTCAACTCAGCCTCTGGATGCTGATGACTGGCTCCGTGACATCACCTATGAGATGGAGTCTGCCGATGTAGCCCCTGCCAGCTATGTCAACTTTGCTTCCTTCTTTCTGAAGGGACCCGCAGCTCAATGGTGGGACAGCCACGGGCATACTCTGCCAGCTGGAACAATCATCACCTGGCCAGACTTCCAAGCTGCATTCCGTGCCCGCTTCATTCCTCAGGGAGTCATGGACCGGAAGAAGCGTGAGTTCCGCAACCTCACCCAAGGCAACAAAACTGTTGAAGCTTATCAGCGGGAGTTTCTGGACTTGTCTCGCTATGCTGAAGAGGACATTGCAACTGATGCACGCAGATAGGAGAAGTTCCGTGATGGCCTTCAAGCTGACATCAAGCTCGCACTTCTAGTGCATGACTTTGCTGATTTCGCCACCTTGGTGAACAAGGCCATCAATGTCGAAACTGGTCTACAGGAATACCAGAGCTCTCACATGCACAACCGTGACACGGGCTCATCTTTGGGCCCGCCCTCACAGAAGCGTAAGATATGGATCCCGAACAGCATGTACCGTCCAAATGCATCTGCCCCAAGGCAGACCTATGCTGCACCTCGTCTGCCTCCACCACCATCTAGGCAGTCAAGACTTCCAGCTCCACCGTCCCAAGCTCCTGTTCCCACTCCCAATAATGGCTTGTGCTTCAGGTGTGGTCAACCAGGACACCGTGCTAGAGAATGCAACCAGAACCAGAATCAACTGGCCCTTCCAGCAACTGGCCATGGAAGCAACCAGCCCCGCAGCAACAAGGCCAAGTCTTATGGTCGTGTTCATGCCAACCACGTTGATCTCAACGAAGCTCAAGACCAGCCTGCTACTGTGATGGGTACACTCCTCGTAAATTCAGTACCAGCATCCGTTTTATTTGATACAGGTGCATCGCATTCATTCATGTCAGAAGATTTTGCATACAAGCACGACGTTAAATGTGAGGAGATGAACACCTCGGTATTGGTCAAAACCCCCGTGGGACAGTGTCAAACCTCCCTGGTTGGCATCGATGTCCCCGTGGAAATCGAAGGGCTGGAATTCTATGCCTCTCCGATTATCCTGAAGTCGTCTAACATCGACCTCATTTTGGGGATGGATTGGTTGGAAGCGCATACTGCTTCTATAGTTTGCGCCACTAAGACCGTCCATCTACTTCACCCTTCAGATGAAATAGTTGCTTACCAAGCTCATCTGGTGCAAAATGCCGAGGCCAGGCTCTATGCATTGAATGCATCAAACACCGCACCACTCGAGGGCATTGAAAACATTCCCGTCGTGCGTGAATTCCTCGACGTCTTCCCTGAAGAACTTCCAGGGATTCCCCCTGCTAGAGCTGTCGAATTCATCATCGACTTGAAACCAGGCAGCACTCCTATAGCCAAGCGACCCTACAATATGCCGCCGCATGAACTCCTTGAGCTTAAGGAGGAAATCGACAAATCTCTTCGCAAAGGATTCATTCGCCCAAGTTGCTCTCCTTGGGGAGCACCTTCTCAAGAAGAAGGATGGGACAAACCGATTAGTTCAAGACTACTGTCCCATAAACCAAGCTACCATTCAGAATAAATACCCTCTTCCTCGGATCAATGATCTGTATGATCAACTGGCGGGTTCATCAGTGTTCTCTAAGCTCGACTTGAGGTTGGGTTACCACCAGATCCGTGTTCGCGAAGAGGATATCCCAAAGACCGCCTTCGTGACTCGATATGGTTCATACGAGTACACTGTCATGTCTTTCGGTTTAACCAATGCTCCAGCCACCTTCTCTCGTCTGATGAACTATATATTCATGGATTACCTCGACAAGTTCGTTGTGGTTTATCTGGATGATATCCTGGTATTTTCCAAGAACGAAGAAGAACATGCTGAACATCTTCGTCTTGTGCTGGAAAAGCTACGAGAGCATCAACTATATGCCAAATTCTCCAAATGTGAATTCTGGCTACTGGAAGTAACCTATCTTGGGCATGTCATCTCTAAGGATGGTATTGCCGTCAACCCTGAATGAGTCCAGGCTATCCTTGATTGGACTCCTCCCAAGAACGTTAAGCAAGTCAGAAGTTTTCTCGGTCTCGCCAGCTATTGCCGTCGATTCGTCGAGAACTTCTCCAAGATCGCCAGGCCTCTGACTAACCTGTTGCATAAGGGCGTCAAGTTCCAATGGACAGACAAATGTCAGGAAAGTTTCCAGGCACTCAAAGACAAGTTGACTTTTGCCCCAGTTCTAGCTCCACCTAATACTAAGAAGGACTTCGTCATTTACTGCGACGCTTCCCGTCAAGGATTAGGCTGTGTCCTAATGCAAGACCGCAAAGTGATTGCCTGTGCCTCTCGGCAATTGCGCCCTCACGAAGAGAACTACCCAGTTCACGACCTCGAACTTGCTGTTGTCATACATGCGCTGAAGCAGTGGCGACGTTACCTTCTCGGTAATCGTTGCGAGATCTTCACTGACCACCAAAGTCTGAAGTATTTGTTTACTCAGCCAGACCTGAACTTCCGTCAGCAGAGATGGATGGAGCTTGTTGTAGACTTTGACTTGGGTATTTCCTATACGCCAGGCAAGGCTAATGTAATGGTTGATGCCTTGAGCCACAAGTCTTACTGCAACCACCTCCAGGTTCACAAAGTTCAGCCTTCGCTTGTTGAAGAATTCAGGAAGCTGAACCTCCATATTGTTCCTCCGGGTGCACTCGCTCCCCCTCCTAAGGAGTTTTGCAAGATGAACCTCTGTGTTGTTTCCCAGGGTTCCCTCAATACCCTGGCCGTTGAACCAGATCTCTTGGACTCCATCAAGAGAATACAGGGATATGACTCTGAAGCCCACAAGATTAAGCGCTACCTCGCAGAAGGAAAGCCCTCATTCTTCACTATTGCTGAAGATGGCACTTTATACTTCAAGGGCCGCCTAGTGGTGCCATGTGCAGAGAAAAACCTGGATATGACACAGGAAGTTATGAAAGAAGCTCATGATACGCCCCTGTGTATCCATCCTGGTAGTACAAAGATATACCAAGACATCCATCAGATATTCTGGTGGCCTAATATGAAGCAAGACATTGCTCGTTATGTTGCTGAGTGTGACGTTTGCCGTCGTATCAAAGCAGAACATCAAAGGCCTGCTGGAACTCTGCAACCTATCTCTATTCCTGAATGGAAATGGGACCATGTTGAGATGGACTTCGTCATTGGATTTTCCAAATCACAGAAAGGTAATGATGCTATTCTTGTCGTCATTGACCGGCTTTCCAAAGTTGCACATTTCTTGGCGGTCAAAGAAACAATCACTGCTAGTCAGCTGGCAACGCTCTATATGTCCAGGATTGTTTCACTCCACGGTATTCCATTGGTTATCAGCTCAGACCGTGGCAGCTTATTCACTTCAAGATTCTGGGCAAGTTTCCAAGAAGCTATGGGAACTCATCTGTCATTCAGTACTGCGTTTCATCCTCAGTCGCAAGGGCAAGTTGAACGCGTCAACCAAGTTCTCGAAGACATGCTTCGAGCTTGTGTTATTTCCTTCGGCAAGAAATGGGAGGAATCTCTCCCGTATGCTGAGTTCTCTTATAATAATAGCTATCAAGCTAGTCTGAAGATGGCCCCCTTCGAAGTGTTATATGGACGAAGGTGTCGAACCCCTCTGAACTGGTCAGAAACTGGGGAACGTCCACTCTTCGGTCCGGATATTATCCAACATGCCGAAGAACAAGTCCGCATTATTCGTGAGAATCTCAAGACTGCTCAGTCACGTCAGAAAAGTCAGTATGACCGTCATCATAAAGACATGGTCTATCAACCTGGCGAAAAGGCTTATCTTCGAGTCACACCAATGAAGGGTGCTCACCGCTTCGGAATCAAGGGAAAACTAGCTCCTCGATATATTGGCCCATTCACTATTCTCGAAAGACATGGAAAAGTGGCATACCAACTGGAGCTTCCGCCGAACCTTTCTCAGGTTCACGATGTTTTCCATGTGTCACAGCTCCGTCGTTGCTTCAAGGACCCAATCCGAGCAGTGGATCATGAAGTGCTCGAATTGCAGCAGGACCTCTCCTATAAGGAGCATCCGGTCCGCATTCTCGACCAAGCAGAACGTCGCACACGTCAGAAGGCGATCAAGTTTCTCAAAGTCCAGTGGTCGCACCATTCTGAAGATGAAGCCACTTGGGAACGCGAGCATCGCGTGCGTGTTGAATACCCCACACTGTTTCCTTCTACCTCCTAAATCTCGGGACGAGATTTCTTGTAGTGGAGGAGTTTTGTAACGCCCGGATAATCAAGCTACAGTAATCCCACGCTAATGGTGCCACGTCACCACAGTTACTGTTGCTAAGCTACCGTTAGGTCAAACCGTTTCAAAATTCAAATTCAAATTAATGTCAACAATAAAAGTTTTTCAAAATTTACAACAAAAATGTTCGGGAGGTGCCATATTTTGCATAAGTAAATATGGTGTAGTAAACACATTTTTATAAAATGCCTAAATATTTTAAAATGATGTAAAACAGAAAAGAAAATAAATAAAAAGAAAAGAAAGCTAAAAAAAGGAAAGGAGCCCTCCCCCACTGGGCCGTGGCCCAACTTGGCCGAACGGCCTCGGCCCACCAGGCCACCACCTAGGCCGGCCCACCCCGCCGCCATAACCTCCCCCACTCCCCCCAGTACTCCACCCCCACCGACACCCCCCCCCAACGAAATATCTCCCCCCTCTCCCCCGATTTGGATCGGAATCAAGGAGGAGACCACCGCGCCCCGCGATGACCGCCGACGCCTGGACCTCGCCGGAGCGCGTCCCCGCCGGCCTGCTTCTCCTCGTCGCCGTCGTCCTCGACCACCACCCCGACCCCCGCTGCCCCTGACCCTACGGCCACCGTGAGCCGCGCCCCTCCTCTCTCTCCCTCGCCCCGTGCTCGTCCCCTCCCCTGCTCGCCGCTCGGGCCGCGCCCCCCGCCCTGCCCCCGCGCGCGCGCCCGAGCCTCGCCTCGCTCTGTCGCTCGTCGCCGCGACCACCGCACGCCTGCGCCCGCGTGCACGCCCGTCGCCGCGTTGTCCCGCTACTCCCTCGTCCACCCCGGCCTCGCCGTCCTTCCCGCGCCATTCGCGCCTCGCGCGTGGCCACCCCCTGCTCACCCCACGCCCCCTTCGCTCCCCCCGCTTTCCCTCTACGCGCGCGCACGCGCTCGCGCCCGTCTGGCTCGGCCACGGCCCCTCCCCCTCCACGCGCGGCCGTGCCCGCCGCCGGCAGGCTGTGCTGGCCACTGGCCTCGCCCGCGCCGCGCCCGCGCCCGCCTGTGGCCCCTGGGCCACTGCCAGGTGGGGCCCCGCACCCCTGAGCCACTGCCACTGGGCCCGAAACCCCTATGGGCCACAGACAGGTGGGCCCCCGCGCCCAGAACAAAAAAAATATAAATAAAAAAATATATAATAAAAATAAATTTAATTAATTAATTAACTAAATTAATTAAGTTAATTAGTCCTGTTTAAATTAATCTAATTAATTAGTTAATTTAATTAAACAGTAATTAGTTTAACTAAAAACTAATTAACCTAAACAGGGTATGACAGGTGGGTCCCACTGGACCCACACGTCAGTTGACTAGTTAACACCCCTGTTGACTGCTGACGTGATGACGTCAGCATGCACTGTTCTGGATAATGTTGTATTAAATAAATTAAATAAATGCTAAAATTAATTTAAATCTTTTAAAATTCATGTAAAATAAATCGTAACTCGGAGGGAAAAACTTTGTACATGAAAGTTGCTCAGAACGACGAGACGAATCCGAATACGCAGTCCGTTTCTCAGCCACACGTTCCTAGCATAGCGAACATAGAACTTTCCCCCTCCGGTCCGTCTGTCCGAAAATGCGAAACATCGGGAATACTTTCCCGGATGTTCCCCCCTTCGCCGGTACCACCTACTGCCGCGTTAGGACACACCTAGCACCGCTCATTGTCATGTCACGCATCGTCATGCTTATGTTTGCATTGTACTTACTGTTTTTCCCCCCTCTTCTCTCCGGTAGACTACGAGACCGACACTGCTGCTGCCCAGTTCGACTACAGAGTTGACGACCCCTCCTACTTGCCAGAGCAACCAGGCAAGCCCCCCCCCCCCTTGATCACCAGATATCGCCTATTATTCTCTATACTGCTTGCATTAGAGTAGTGTAGCATGTTACTGCTTTCCGTTAATCCTATACTGATGCATAGCCTTCCCTTGCTTCTACTGTTGCTACCTTTACCTGCAATCCTACATGCTTAGTATAGGATGCTAGTTTTCCATCAGTGGCCCTACATTCTTGTCCGTCTGCTGTGCTATACTATCGGGTCGTGATCACTTGGGCGGTGATCACGGGTATATACTTATATACTCTATACATGACACATGTGGTGACTAAAGTCGGGTCGGCTCGTAGGAGTACCCGCAAGTGGATCTTTGTGGCGGAGCGACAGGGCAGGTTGAGACCGCCTAGGTGAGAGGTGGGCCTGGCCCTGGACGGCGTCCACGGTTACTTCGACATAACATGCTTAACGAGTTCTTGGTATTTGATCTGAGTCTGGCCATTTGGTCTATACGCACTAACCATCTACGCGGGAGTAGTTATGGGTATCCCGGCGTCGTGGTATCAGCCGAAGCCTTCGTGACGTCAGCGACTGAGTGGCGCGGGCCGGATTGGACTGGAACGCCACTAGGCTAGGTCTGCTTCTGGCCGCGTACGCAACATGCAGGTGTGCAATGGGCGATGGGCCCGGACCCCTGCGCGCATAGGATTTAGACCGGCGTGCTGACCTCTCTGTTGTGCTTAGGGGGGGCTGCGACGTGTTGATCTTCCGAGGCCGGGCATGACCCAGAAAAGTGTGTCCGGCCAAATGGGATCGAGCGTGTTGGGTTATGTGGTGCACCCCTGCAGGGAAGTTTATCTATTCGAATAGCCGTGTCCCTCGGTAAAAGGACGACCCGGAGTTGTACCTTGACCTGATGACAACTATAACCGGATACTGAATAAAATACACCCTTCCAAGTGCCAGATACAACCCGGTGATCGCTCTCTAACAGGGCGACGAGGAGGGGATCGCCGGGTAGGATTATGCTATGCGATGCTACTTGGAGGACTTCAATCTACTCTCTTCTACATGCTGCAAGATGGAGATGGCCAGCAGCGTAGTCTTCGACAGGATTAGCTATCCCCCTCTTATTCTGGCATTCTGCAGTTCAGGTCACTGGTATGCCCTTTACACATATACCCATGCATATGTAGTGTAGCTCCTTGCTTGCGAGTACTTTGGATGAGTACTCACGGTTGCTTCTCTCCCTCTTTTCCCCCTTTTCTTTCTACCTGGTTGTCGCAACCAGATGCTGGAGCCCAGGAGCCAGACGCCACCGTCGATGATGACTCCTACGACACTGGAGGTGCCTACTACTACGTGCAGGCCGCTGACAACGACCAGGAGTAGTTAGGAGGATCCCAGGCAGGAGGCCTGTGCCTCGTTCGATCTATATCCCAGTTTGTGCTAGCCTTCTTAAGGCATACTTGTTTAACTTATGTTTGTACTCAGATATTGTTGCTTCCGCTGACTCGTCTATGATCGAGCACTTGTATTCGAGCCCTCGAGGCCCCTGGCTTGTATTATGATGCTTGTATGACTTATTTATGTTTTAGAGTTGTGTTGTGATATCTTCCCGTGAGTCCCTGATCTTGATCGTACACATTTGCGTGCATGATTAGTGTACGTTCAAATCGGGGGCGTCACACCACATCGGCAAACGTATCGTGGCAAGCTTCACCGTTGCAGGCCATCACTATTGCAGATAGAGCACAACAAATTGGAATGGCAGACCAGCTTCGATTAGCACATGCGGCACAACAAGGTAAAAATATGTGAACCAAAAAAAATAGTGCATTTGCTTTTGTGGAAAAGCATGGGGGAAAGTGGATTTGTCACGGTGGTGGCGGCAAACAACAAAAATGCTACCAAGTGGACATGTGCAAATAGTCATGTATTGTCTTCAGGATTTGTCAATTACTGTCTGCGTGTGTACAACATTCATGATTAACTCCATTTTTCCTAGTGGGCTCGTACCTAGAATGCAAGTTTTTATGTTAAAGATGCTGGTTGCCATGTCTTGGCAACAGTAGCTGCCATGTTTGTTGAACTGTAGCTGCCATGGCTGAAAACCTGCAGTTGCCATGCATGGCCAGATGCCATGGCTTGCTGTATGAATGATATCATGCCAAATCAGATGCAGTTGCTATATTCCATTACGATAAACCTACCATTCAAGCAATGCTTACACACGTACCTGTTTTTTTTTGCAGGACCTTCAACTACAATCAACAGCGACGCGGGGACATCTACTGCGGGAACCTCTGAGCACACGGAAGGAACGTTCCACCAGCAAGTCAACAATGCTGCCACAAACAATGCAGAATCAGTGTCGGAACTGGCAATCGTTCCAGCAATGACGACAAGCACACCTTTGCACACCAGCACAAGCAACACTCAAGCATATGAAACAACCGCCAATACTGAAGTGAATGATGAAACTGATGATGAAGCACAAGGGGATGAAGAAGATGGGCAATCAGAAATCATGATACCTCAACCACCATATGTTGGGCAGAGATTTGGTTTGTTTGAAGATGCCAAGGAATTCTACCAGAGATATGCAATGTTCCATGGGTTTGCGGTGAACACCGAATACCATAGGAAAATAAAAAAACTAACAAGTACAGCAGAGGTGAGATAAGGTGCTACAAGGCACAAAGGAACAAGAAGGGTAAAGGTGTTGCGGCTGTCGTGCCGGAACGAAAGAGAGGTATCATTGTTAAGACAGAATGCCCTGTCCGGTGTAAGCTAAACGCAGATGGAGCACGGTGGGTGGTCACCGAATATTTCGATGAACACAACCACGAACTCATAAAGAAGTTTGACCTGGTAAAATTTCTGAGTGCCCATAGAGGATTCAGCCCCCTCGATAAGAAATTCGTAAAATTGCTACATGATTGTAACATTGGTCCATCAAGAATGGTCCAAATACTATCCCTGATCCACAGTGGAGATGGTAGACTGGGTAGCATGTCCTACATACCAGCAGACGTCACAAACCTAAAGGCAAAGTACCGTAGAGAGAGCGGGTTGTGACATAGAAGACACAATAGCCTACTTCGAAGAGAAAGCAAAAGCAGATACTGATTTCTTCTATAGGATAAGATTGGACGATAAGGACCGTGTCAGAAACATGTATTGGGTGGATGGTGCTACAAGAAGAGCCTACAAACATTTCCATGATTGCATTTTGTTCGACGCGACATATCTCACTAATATGTACAAGATACCCTGTGCTCCATTCATAGGAATAAATAACCACAATCAGTCATTGCAGTTTGGTTGCGGACTCATTCGGAATGAAGATACGGATGGTTACACTTGGCTGTCCAAAACCTTCTTCGAGTGCATGGGTGAACTTGCTCCGATGAACATAATAACAGACCAGGATTTTAGCATGCGTGCAGGCATAGAGGAGGTCTTTCCGTTGGCAGTGCACAAGCACTGCAGGTGGCATATTATTAAGAAGGCTGAGGAGACGCTAGGACCATTCTTTGCTGACCGTCCAGAGCTACACAAGGCATTCGAGTTGTGCGTGGACCACAGCTTGACGGTGGAGGAGTTTCAATGGAGCTGGACGGCTATGATTGAAACATACCAAGTCCAAGACAACGAGACACTTACTAGCATGTGGGAGAAGCGAATGTACTGGGTGCCGGCCTACTTCATGTAGTGTTTCTTCCCATTTCTGTAGACTACTCAGTGTAGCGAGGGGTTCAATGCTGTTTTGAAGCGGTATGTGAGCCCTGGCAACTCATTGCTGCAGTTTGCCAAGCAATACACAACTTTGCAACAGAAAATACTGGGATCTGAGCTACAGCAAGAAGCAAACACCATGCTCAAGTAGCCTAAATTTGTAACATATTTACCGATGGAGAGGCAGATGAGCAAGATATATACCAACAATATTTTTAACAAGTAAGTGGATTATCTTACCGTCTTATTTGCACAAGCATGAAGATAGTAGGTCCCATATAGAATGCAATGCAGTTGCCAACTTTTTGACATGCTAATCTATTGAAAATAGCCACTCAGTACATTATAAGCATGATCTGTAGTTGCCATGTGAAATCAACTACAGTTGCCATGTGTGTTGAACTATAGTTGCCATGTGTAATGAACTGTAGTTGCCATGTGAAATGATATGTAGTTGCCATGTGAGACAAAACTGCATTTGCCATGTTTTATGAACTGCATTTGCCATGTTAAATAAACTGCATTTGCCATGTTAAATGTTATGCAGTTGCCATGTCAAATATCATGCAGTTGCCCTGTGGAAACAAACAACCCAAGAAAAATGTGGGAAAAAATAAGGATTTCCATGCCATCATTGATTTTAGATACGTTTGCTATGTTACGACCTACCTCAACATAAGGTGCTACAAACATCATATAAGAGTTTAGCAAAGCACAAAAACATGCAGATTCCAGGAAGAAATAAAGGGTGCCAGCATGTACACAGCTTACCAGGTGGACGAACATACGTTCAAGGTGTGTTCTCTCTTGGGCATGTCCGATTCCGAACCTGAAGACCCGGCTAAGGGAAGGAACTACTTTGTGAAGGCCTCGATAAACAAAGGCGAATACTGCTGCCAATGCTGCAAATTAGAACGGGACGGGATTGTGTGTTGTTACATACTGAAAGGAATGGACATGCACGCGGTAACGCGATTGCCCCGCCATGGCGGCGATGGACTTGGGACGCTGACGATGCGTTGGGGCCACAAACAAAAAATGCAGTTTTGGTTGTGCATGATGAGAGACCAGAGGCAACCATGGACGCCGTGAGGCACGTTGTGTTGACCAAGAACTATGCTGAACTAATAGATGAAGCATGCAAGAGTGATGAGACAGCGAGGGTGGCAGAAAAACACGGGAAGGCCCAGAAAAGAGAGCTTGATGAGATCAAAAAGAGGAAGGCTGAAGAAGACCTACACAGGTTCCCCCACACCTCAAGTGTGCCTTCGTCCATGGGTCCATCATCTGAAAACTCGGAGGTAGGGTCTAGAACAGCAAGCACGCAAACCCAGGTCAGGAACCCGCCCCGTTCCATCACAAAAGGGCGTCCAAAAGAGGTGAGATACAAATTGGGGTTGGAAATTCAAGAAAAGCACAAGAAAACAAAGAAAGGGATGGGCAATCCGTAAGCAACTGTGGAGGATTGTAACTTTGGTGTTGGTGACATTTTTGTAATGTAGATGGTCAAGATTTTAAAAAATGGGAGAATGACTGTTGCTGGACATCAGAATTTGAAGAAAATGCCATGTATGAATGACTAGAATTGCCACGTATGTGCTACTAAATCTGCCATGGAGCTTCCATCGAATCTGCCGTGTAATTTCTACCGAATCTGCCATCGCGTAGATTTCCGTTTTCAGACCACGCATTTTTTCCACACATATTGTATTGTATACATACTATGAACAAACTAGTTGAAACAATCACGTGCAAAAACATGAGATAACGGTTGCTTATGAACTACCATGCTAACCGATACAGTTAGCAATGCAAAAAACCCAAAAAACAAAAAACGGAATGATTACTTTCACTAACCGTGCCAGATCAACTATATTTCCCATGTTTCAGGCATCATAGACGCATTCAAACACCCAACTGGTACTCCCAACCACAAACACATAATAGTAGTGAACATAAACGTAGCTGTTGTCACACCTAAGCAGGTTCAGATCCACACATATATTACAAATATTCAATGGCACTCACACGCCACCACTATATACTAGACTACAGGGGATGCATTCATAACATAGCACACGGACATTTATACGTCTCCAACGTATCTAAATTTTTTTATTGTTCCATGCTATCATATTATCTATTTTGGATGTTTAATGGGCTTTATTATGCACTTTTATATTATTTTTGGGACTAACCTATTAACCGAAGGCCCAGTGCAAATTGCTGTTTTTTTGCCTATTTCAGTTTTTCGCAAAAAGGAATATCAAACGGAATCCAAACGGAATGAAACCTTCGCGAGGATCATTTTTGGAACAAACGCAATCCAGGAGACTTGGAGTGGACGTCAAGGAAGCAACGAGGCGGACACGAGGTAGGAGGGCGCGCCCAGGGGGGTAGGCACGCCCCCAACCTCATGGGCCCCTCATGGCTCCACCGACCTACTTCTTTCGCCTATATATACTCATATACCCTGAAAACATCCGAGAGCACCACGAAACCCTATTTCCACCGCCGCAACCTTCTGTACCCGTAGGATCCCATCTTGGGGCCTTTTCCGGTGCTCCACCGGAGGGGGAATCGATCATGGAGGGCTTCTACATCAACACCATAGCCTCTCCGATGATGCGTGAGTAGTTTACCACAGACCTTCGGGTCCATAGTTATTAGCTACATGGCTTCTTCTCTCTCTTTGGATCTCAATACAAAGTTCTCATCGATTCTCTTGGAGATCTATTCGATGTAATTCTTTTTGCGGTGTGTTTGTCGAGATCCGATGAATTGTGGGTTTATGATCAAAATTATCTATGAACAATATTTGATTCTTCTCTAAATTCTTATATGCATGATTTAATATCTTTGCAAGTCTCTTCGAATTATCAGTTTGGTTTGGCCTACTAGATTGATCTTTCTTGTAGTGGGAGAAGTGCTTAGCTTTGGATTCAATCTTGCGGTGTCCTTTCCCAGTGACAGCAGGGGCAGCAAGGCATGTATTGTATTGTTGCCATCGAGGATAAAAAGATGGGGTTTATATCATATTGCTTGAGTTTATCCCTCTACATCATGTCATCTTGCCTAATGCGTTACTCTGTTCTTATGAACTTAATACTCTAGATGCATGCTGGATAGCGGTCGATGTGTGGAGTAATAGTAGTAGATGCAGAATCGTTTCGGTCTGCTTGTCACGGACGTGATGCCTATATACATGATCATGCCTAGATATTCTCATAACTATGCGCTTTTCTATCAATTTCTCGATGGTAATTTGTTCACCCACCGTAGATTATGCAATCTTGAGAGAAGCCACTAGTGAAACCTATGGCCCTGGGGTCTATTTTCCATCATATTAATCTCCCGCCAATTTGCTATTTCTGTCGCTGTTTATTTTTGTAATCTTTACTTTCCAATCTATGCAACAAAAATACCAAAAATATTTATCTTATTATCTTTATCAGATCTCACTTTTGCAAGTGGCCGTGAAGGGATTGACAACCCCTTTATCGCGTTGGTTGCAAGGTTCTTGATTGTTTGTGCAGGTACGAGGGATTTGTGTGTAGTCTCCTACTGGATTGATACCTTGGTTCTCAAAAACTGAGGGAAATACTTACGCTGCTTTGCTGCATCACCCTTTCCTCTTCAAGGGAAAACCAACGCATGCTCAAGAGGTAGCAAGAAGGATTTCTGGCACCGTTGTTGGGGAGGCTTACACCAAGTCAAGTCAAGATTTGATCTCCCGCCAACGTGCGATTTCTGGCGCCGTTGCCGTGGAGATCTACGCACAAGTCAAGACATACCAAGTACCCATCACAAACTCTTCTCCATTGCATTACATTATTTGCCATTTGCCTCTCGTTTTCCTCTCCCCCACTTCACCCTTGCCGTTTTATTCGCCCTCTCTTTTCCGTCCGTCTCTTTTCGCTTGCTCCTTCTGTGTTTGTGTGTTGGATTGATTGTTTGTCACGATGGCTCAAGATAATACTAAGTTGTGTGACTTTTCCAATACCAACAATAATGATTTTATTAGCACTCCGATTGCACCTATTACCGATGTTGAATCTTGTGAAATTAATGCTGCTTTGCTAAATCTTGTTATGAAAGATCAGTTTTCTAGCCCTCCTAGTGAAGATGCCGCTACCCATCAAAACAACTTTGTTGATTTGTGCGATATGCAAAAGAAGAAAGACGTGGATAATGATATTGTTAAATTGAAGTTATTTCCGTTTTCACTTAGAGATCGGGCTAAAACTTGGTTCTCTTCTTTGCCTAAAAATAGTATTGATTCATGGAATAAGTGCAAAGATGCTTTTATCTCTCAGTACTTTCTTCCCGCTAAGATCATCTCTCTTAGAAATGATATTATGAATTTTAAGCAACTTGATCATGAGCATGTTGCACAATCTTGGGAGAGGATGAAATTAATGATACGTAATTGCCCTACACATGGTTTGAATTTATGGATGATTATACAAAAAAATTATGCCGGATTGAATTTTGCTTCTAGAAATCTTTTAGATTCGGCCGTGGGAGGCACTTTTATGGAAATCACTTTAGGAGAAGCTACTAAACTCCTAGATAATATTTTGGTTAATTATTATCAATGGCACACCGAAAGATCTACTAGTAAAAAGGTTCATGCGATAGAAGAGATTAATGTTTGGAGTGGAAAGATGGATGAACTTATGAAATTGTTTGCTAATAAGAGTGTTTCTTCTGATCCTAATGATATGCCTTTGTCTACTTTGATTGAGAATAATAATGAATCTATGGATGTGAATTTTGTTGGTAGGAACAATTTTGGTAACAACGCGTATAGAGGAAACTTTAATTCTAGGTCGTTCCCTAGTAATTCCTCTAACAATTATGGTAATTCCTATAACAACTCTTATGGAAATTTTAATAAGATGCCCTCTGATTTTGAGACTAGTGTTAAAGAATTTATGATTTCGCAAAAGAATTTCAATGCCTTGCTTGAAGAAAAATTGCCTAAGATTGATGAGTTGGCTAGGAACATGGATAGAATTTCTCTTGATGTTGATTCTTTTAAACTTATATCTATTCCACCTAAGCATGATATCAATGAGTCTCTCAAATCTATGAGAATTTCCATTGATGAGTGCAAAGAAAGAACCGCTAGGATGCGTGCTAAAAAAGATTGCTTTGTAAAAGCGTGTTCTTCTAGTTTTAAAGATAATAGTGGTGAAGATCTAAAAGTGATTGATGTGTCTCCTATTAAATCTTTGTTTTCCAATATGAATCTTGATAAATATGGGACTGGAGATGAGTCAACTTTAGTTAAAAGGCGTCCCAATGATTCGGAGTTTCTAGATCTTGATGCAAAAATTGGTAAAAGTGGGATTGAAGAGGTCAAAACTTTACATAGCAATGAACCCACTATTTTGGATTTCAAGGAATTTAATTATGATAATTGTTCTTTGATAGATTGTATTTCCTTGTTGCAATCCGTGTTAAATTCTCCTCATGCTTATGATCAAAATAAAGCTTTTACTAAACACATCATTGATGCTTTAATGCAATCCTATGAAGAAAAGCTTGAATTAGAAGTTTCTATCCCTAGAGAACTTTATGATGAGTGGGAACCTACTATTAAAATTAAAATTAAATATCATGAATGCTATGCTTTATGTGATTTGGGTGCTAGTGTTTCCATGATTCCAAAAACTTTGTGTGGTGTGTTAGGTTTCCGTGAATTTGATGATTGTTCTTTAAATTTGCATCTTGCGAATTCGACCATTAAGAAAACTATGGGAAGGATTAATGATGTTCTTATTGTTGCAAATAGGAATTATGTGCCCGTAGATTTCATTGTTCTTGATATAGATTGCAATCCTACATGTCCTATTATTCTTGGTAGACCTTTCCTATGAACGATTGGTGCAATTATTGATATGAAAGAAGGAAATATTAGATTAATTTACATTAAGGAAAGGCATGGAACACTTTCCTAAGAAGAAAATTAAATTACCTTATGAATCTATTATGAGAGCCACTGATGGATTGCATACCAAAGATGGTAATACCTAGATCTATTCTTGCTTTTATGTCTAGCTAGGGGCGTTAAACGATAGCGCTTGTTGGGAGGCAACCAATTTTATTTTTGTTTCTTGCTTTTTGTTTATGTTTAGTAATAAATAATTCATCTCGTTTCTTTTTAGATGTGGTTTTATGTTTTAAATTAGTGTTTGTGCCAAGTAGAACCTTTGGGAAGACTTGGGTGAAGTCTTTATGATCTTGCTGTAAAAAAACAGAAACTTTAGCGCTCACGAGATTAACTGCCATTTTTTACTGGAGAGTGCTTTTAGGTTGATTATTTTTTCAGATGATTAATAGAAAAATTCCTCACGTCCACCAATTTATTTCAGAATTTCTGGAGTTACAGAAGTATACGTTTGATACAGATTAGTACAGACTGTTCTGTTTTTGACAGATTCTATTTTTCGTGTGTTGTTTGCTTATTTTGATGAATCTATGGCTAGTATTAGGGGTATGAACCATAGAGAAGTTGGAATACAGTAGGTTTAACACCAATATAAATAAAGAATGAGTTCATTACAGTACCTTAAAGTGGTGATTTGTTTTCTTATACTAACGGAGCTCATGAGATTTTCTGTTGAGTTTTGTGTTGTGAAGTTTTCAAGTTTTGGGTAAAGATTTGATGGATTTTGGAATAAGGAGTGGCAAGAGCCTAAGCTTGGGGATTCCCAAGGCACCCCAAGGTAAAATTCAAGGACAACCAAAAGCCTAAGCTTGGGGATGCCCCGGAAGGCATCCCCTCTTTCGTCTTCGTCCATCGGTAACTTTACTTGAGGCTATATTTTTATTCACCACATGATATGTGTTTTGCTTGGAGCGTCTTGTATGATTTGAGTCTTTGCTTGTTAGTTTACCACAATCATCCTTTTTGTACACACCTTTTGGAGAGAAACACATAAATCGGAATTTATTAGAATACTCTATGTGCTTCACTTATATCTCTTGAGCTAGATAATTTCGCTCTAGTGCTTCACTTATATCTTTTAGAGCACGATGGTGGTTTTATTTTATAGAAATTATTGATATCTCATGCTTCACTTATATTATTTTGAGAGTCTTTTAGAACAGCATGGTAATTTTCTTTGGCTATAAATTTAGTCCTAATATGATAGGCATCCAAGATGGGTATAATAAAAACTTTCATAAAAAGTGCATTGAATACTATGAGAAGTTTGATACTTGATGATTGTTTTGAGATATGAAGATGGTAATATTAGAGTCGTGCTAGTTGAGTAGTTGTGAATTTGAGAAATACTTGTGTTGAAGTTTGCAAGTCCTGTAGCATGCACGTATGGTAACTGTTGTGTGACAAATTTGAAACATGAGGTGTTCTTTGATTGTCATCCTTACGAGCGATGGTCTTTTCCTACCAATCTATCCCCCTAGGAGCATGCACGTAATGCTTGGTTTTCGATGACTTGTAGATTTTTGCAATAAGTATCTGAGTTCTTTATGACTAATGTTGAGTCCATGGATTATACGCACTCTCACCTTTCCATCATTAGTAGCCTCTTCGGTACCGTGCTTTGCCCTTTCTCACCTTGAGAGTTGGTGCAAACTTCGCCGGTGCATCCAACCCCCATGATATGATATGCTCTATCACACATAAACCTCCTTATATCTTCCTCAAAACAGCCACCATACCTACCTATTATGGCATTTACATAGCCATTCCGAGATATATTGCCATGCAACTTTCCACTGTTTCATTTATTATGACACGCTTCATCATTGTCATATTGCCTTGCATGATCATGTAGTTGACATCATATTTGTGGCAAAGCCACCATGCATAATTTATCATACATGTCACTCTTGATTCATTGCCCATCCCGGAGGCACTCATATAGAGTCATATTTTGTTCTAGTATCGAGTTGTAATCATTGAGTTGTGAATAAATAGAAGTGTGATGATCATCATTAATAGAGCATTGTCCCAAATAAAAAAAAGAGAAAAAAAAGAGAAAGGCCAAATAAATAAATAAAGCCCAAAAAAAAGAGAGAAAATAAATAAAAGGGACAATGCTACTATCCTTTTTTTCCACACTTGTGCTTCAAAGTAGCACCATGATCTTTATGATAGAGAGTCTCTTACTTTGTCACTTTCATATACTAGTGGGAATTTTTCTGTATAGAACTTGGCTTGTATATTCCAACAATGGGCTTCCTCAAATGCCCTAGGTCTTCGTGAGCAAGCAAGTTGGATGCACACCCACTTAGTTTCTTTTGTTGAGCTTTCATACATTTATAGCTCTAGTGCATCCGTTGCATGGCAATCCCTACTCCTTGCATTGACATCAATTGATGGACATCTCCCTAGCCCGTTGATTAGCTACGTTAATATGAGACTTTCTCCTTTTTGTCTTCTCCACACAACCCCCATCATTATATTCTATTCCACCCATAGTGCTATGTCCATGGCTCACGCTCATGTATTGCGTGAAAGTTGAAAAAAGTTTGAGATTACTAAAGTATGAAACAATTTCTTGGCTTGTCTTCAGAGTTGTGCATGATGAGAGCATTTTTGTGTGATGAAAATGAAGCATAGCCAAACTATATGATTTTGTAGGGATAAGCTTTCTTTGGCCATGTTATTTTGAGAAGACATAATTGCTTTGTTAGTATGCTTGAAGTATTATTATTTTTATGTCAATATTAAACTTTTATCTTGAATCTTTCAGATCTGAACATTCATGCCACAATAAAGAGAATTACTTTGAAAATTATGTTAGGTAGCATTCCACATCAAAAATTCTGTTTTTATCATTTACCTACTCGAGGACGAGCAGGAATTAAGCTTGGGGATGCTTAATACGTCTCCAACGTATCTATAATTTTTGATTGTTCCATGCTATTATATTATCTGTTTTGGATGTTTAATGGGCTTTATTATGCACTTTTATATTATTTTTGGGACTAACCTATTAACCGAAGGCCCAGTGCAAATTGTTGTTTTTTTCCTATTTCAGTGTTTCGCAGAAAAGGAATATCAAACGGAATCCAAACGGAATGAAACCTTCGCGAGCATCATTTTTGGAACAAACGCAATCCAGGAGACTTGGAGTGGACGTCAAGGAAGCAACGAGGCGGCCAAGAGGTAGGTGTGACGCCCGGATAATTAGACTACAGTAATTCCCTGCTAATGATGCCATGTCACCTCGGTTACTATTGATAAACCCGCGTTAGTTCGAAACCGGTTCGAATTCAAATTCAAAATCAAGCAAACAATAAAAAAATTCAAATGTCCAAGCTAAAATGTTCTAAATGTGACAAATAAATCATATGTAATATTGGTGGAGAAACCACACTTTTGTAAAGCGTTTAAATGCACTATAATAGATAAATAGTGACAAAACAGTTATTCAAATGCGTTAAAATAATAAACAATTTAAAACTATTTTATTTCAGTGCTAAACGGTTTATGGCAGTGGCATAAATTGTAACACTATTTTAGGTGCCACTTTTGTATTTTTTTGAAACTAAAATAAAACGAATAAGAACTAAAAGAATAAATAAAAGAAAAGAGAAAATAAACAAAAAAATAAGAGACAAAGACCCCCATCCCCCTGGACCGTTCGACCCACCTGGACCAGGCGGCCAACCCATCAGCCGGCCGGCCCACCCCCACTCCTCCATAACCCCCACGACACCCAAACCCTAACCCACGTCGCCACTCTCCCCCTCCCGATCCGATCTGGATCGTGATCGATCCCATCGCCCCGACTCCCTTCGCCGTCCACCGCTGCCCGGAACGCCGCCCCGACCCCGCCTCCACGCCGGACTGCCTCGTCCCGCCACTGCTTCGCCGGAGCCGCCCACCGTCATCGTCGCCTTCTCGTCGTCCTCCTCGACTCCTCCTCGCCGGACTCCATCACCCTCGTCGTCTCCGTTGACGCGGTCGTCCCTGTCCTCCCCCTCGAGCTCGAGCCCACTGCCAATCCCCTACAGCCGCCGGTGAGGCCCCGGGCCTCCACTCCCCTCCTCTCTGTCCCGTGTACCGCACCACGCTGGTCGCCGTCGCCGCGGACGCCGCGCCCGCACGGCCATAGACGCGCCCGCTCGCCTATCCCGCATCACCACCGCGGATCTCGCCGCTCCGGCCACTCGTCCTACGCGCGCGCCCGCGCCGTGCTTGTCTACACCGCGCCGCTCGACGCCCTTGCTCCCCGCGCGCGCCCGTCGCGTACTCCGGCGCCCACCTCGCCCTCTCCCCTCCCCGGCAACCACCACGTCCCCTGCTTGCTCACCCTCGCCCGGGTTCTGCGCTTGCTCCACCAACCACGCCACCCGCCGCCCCGCCCGGCTCCAGCCACGGTCGCCGGCGCCGGGCCACGCGCTGGCCTCGTTCACCTCGCCGATGCCCTTGCCTGGCCTCGCCACTGGCTAAGCCAGCCGGGATCGCCCGGGTCCAGGCGTCCCCGCCCGCTGCGCCCTGCGCCCCGTGCCCGATCCATCGCCCAATGCCCGTTAAGCCCTTGGCCCTATGACAGCCAGGGCCCACGCCCCCTAGAACGTTTAAAAAAAGAATTAAAAAAATATAAATAAATAATAATAATAAAAATAATTAACTTAATTAACTTAATTAATTTTTATTAATTAAACTAAACAACTAATAAAACTAATTAAACATTAGTTACCTAATTAACCTAATTAGCTAATTAAGTAGTCAATGACAGTGGGGCCCACCCCTAATTAATTCTGATTAGGTTAATTAATATGTTTAATTAAAATGTGTCACTAACCAGTGGAACCCACTAGTCAGGTTGACCACTCAACCCCTGTTGACTGCTGACATCAGCATGACATCATGCTGATATCATAAATCCAGTTTCGAATTAAATTAAATAATTAATTAAATTCCAGAAATTAATAAATTCTTTTGAAAATCATATCTTTTAATCCGTATCTCGGATGAAAATACTTTCTACATGAAAGTTGCTCAGAACGACGAGACGAATCCGGATACGCAGCCCATTCGTTCACCACACATACCTAGCATAGCAAACACGTAACTTTCCCCCTCCGGTTCATTTGTCCGAGAACGCAAAACACCGGGAATACTTTCCCGGATGTTTCCCCACTTCGCGAGTATCACCTACTACTGCGTAAGGTCACCTCTAGCCCCGCGTATTGCCATGCTATGCTTTGTGATGCTTTGATTGCTCTGTTATTTATTGTGTTCCCCCTCCGTTACTTCTTTCCGGTAGACCCCGAGACTGCCGGCGACCCCCAGTCCGACTACGGTGTTGACGACCCCTCCTACTTGCCAGAGCAACCAGGCAAGCCCCCCCTTGATCACCAGATATCGCCTATTCTTCTCTATACTGCTTGCATTAGAGTAGTGTAGCATGTGACTGATTTCGGTTAATCCTATTCTGTTGCATAGCCTGTCATTGTTGCTACAGTTGTTACCCTTACCTGCTATCCTACTGCTTAGTATAGGATGCTAGTGTTCCATCAGTGGCCCTACACTCTTGTCCGTCTGCCATGCTATACTACTAGGCCGTGATCACTTCGGGAGGTGATCACGGGTATATACTATATACTTTATATACATGACACATGTGGTGACTAAAGTCGGGTCGGCTCGAGAAGTACCCGCAAGTGATTCTGATGAGGGGGGCAAAAAGGACAGGTGGCTCCCTCCCGGTAGAGGTGGGCCTGGGTTCCTGACGGCCCCCGACTATTACTTTATGGCAGAGCGACAGGGCAGGTTGAGACCACCTAGGAGAGAGGTGGGTCTGGCCCTGGTCGGCGTTCGCGGATACTTAACACGCTTAACGAGATCTTGGTATTTGATCTGAGTCTGGCCATTTGGTCTATACACACTAACCAACTACGCGGGAACAGTTATGGGCACTCGACGTCGTGGTATCAGCCGAAGCTCTTCTTGACGTCAGCGACGGAGCGGCGCGCGCCGGATTGGACTGGAACGCCTGCTAGGCTAGGTCTGCTTCCGGCCGCGTACGCAACGTGCAGGTGTGCAATGGGCGATGGGCCCAGACCCCTGCGCGCATAGGATTTAGACCGGCGTGTTGACCTCTCTGTTGAGCCTAGGTGGGGATGCGACGTGTTGATCTTCAGCGGCCGGGCATGACCCAGAAAAGTGTGTCCGGCCAAATGGGATCGAGCGTGTTGGGTTATGTGGTGCACCCCTGCAGGGAAGTTTATCTATTCGAATAGCCGTGTCCCTCGGTAAAAGGACGACTCGGAGTTGTACCTTGACCTTATGACAACTAGAACTGGATACTTAATAAAACACACCCTTTCAAGTGCCAGATATAACTCGGTGATCGCTCTCTAACAGGGCGACGAGGAGGGGACCGCCGGATAGGATTATGCTATGCGATGCTACTTGGTGAACTTACCATCTACTCTCTTCTATATGCTGCAAGATGGAGGTGGCCAGAAGCATAGTCTTCGACAGGATTAGCTATCCCCCTCTTATTCTGGCATTCTGCAGTTCAGTCCACCGATATGGCCCTTTACACATATACCCATGCATATGTAGTGTAGCTCCTTGCTTGCAAGTACTTTGGATGAGTACTCACGGTTGCTTTTCTCCCTCTTTTTCCCTTTCTATACCTGATTGTCGCAACCAGATGCTGGAGTCCAGGAGCTAGAGACCCCGAGGATGATTCTACATGGAGTTCGGCTTCGAGGAGTAGTTAGGAGGTCCCAGGCAGGAGGCCTTGCCTTTTCGATCGTTGCTACTTTTGTGCTAGCCTTCTTAAGGCAGACTTGTTTAACTTATGTCTGTACTCAGATATTGTTGCTTCCGCTGACTCGTCTATGATCGAGCACTTGTATTCGAGCCCTCGAGGCCCCTAGCTTGTATTATGATGCTTGTATGACTTATTTATGTTGTAGAGTTGTGTTGTGATATGTTCCCGTGAGTCCCTGATCTTGATCGTACACATTTGCGTGCATGATTAGTGTACGGTCAAATTGGGGGCGTCACAAGTTGGTATCAGAGCCGACTGCCTATAGGAATCCCCCTTTCCAACTCCTTGGCCGAAGTCGAATCTAGTCATTGAAAAAGTTTTTACTAACATGGCTGTGCGGCTTACGGGCCCACGTCGCCATTGGGTGGTAGTAGGATCTTTTATTCCTCGACCTTTACTCTGGGACTCTGAACTCTCTCCTATTCGGGTTAAATGATTTTGCTAAAAAGACTAACTGTAGGTTCCCGTAAATACTTCTCCCGGAGAGCCCCTTCCGGCCAGATGATCGCCTGCTGCACCAGAAGATTCTGAAGACACTTGTGCCCCGACCCCGCCTCCACGCCGGACTGCCTCGTCCCGCCACTGCTTCGCCGGAGCCGCCCACCGTCATCGTCGCCTTCTCGTCGTCCTCCTCGACTCCTCCTCGCCGGACTCCATCGCCCTCGTCGTCTCAGTTGACGCGGCCGTCCCCGTCCTCCCCCTCGAGCTCGAGCCCACTGCCAATCCCCTACAGCCGCCGGTGAGGCCCCGGGCCTCCACTCCCCTCCTCTCTGTCCCGTGTACCGCACCACGCTGGTCGCCGTCGCCGCGGACGCCGCGCCCGCATGGCCAGAGATGCGCCCGCTCCCCTATCCCGCATCACCACCGCGGATCTCGCCGCTCCGGCCACTCGTCCTACGCGCGCGCCCGCGCCATGCTTGTCTACACCGCACCGCTCGACGCCCTTGCTCCCCGCGCGCGCCCGTCGCGTACTCCGGCGCCCACCTCGCCCTCTCCCCTCCCCGGCAACCACCACGTCCCCTGCTTGCTCACCCTCGCCCGGGTTCTGCGCTTGCTCCGCCAACCGCGCCACCCGCCGCACCGCCCGGCTCTGGCCACGGTCGCCGGCGCCAGGCCACGCGCCGGCCTCGTTCACCTCGCCGACACCCTTGCCTGGCCTCGCCACTGGCTAAGCCAGCCGGGATCGCCCGGGTCCAAGCGTCCCCGCCCGCTGCGCCCTGCGCCCCGTGCCCGATCCATTGCCCAGTGCCCGTTAAGCCCTTGGCCCTATGACAGCCAGGGCCCACGCCCCCCCTAGAACGTTTAAAAAAAGAATTAAAAATATAAATAAATAATAATAATAATTAATTAATTTTGATTAATTAAACTAAACAACTAATTAAACATTAGTTACCTAATTAACCTAATTAGCTAATTAAGTAGTCAATGACAGTGGGGCCCACCCCTAATTAATTCTGATTAGGTTAATTAATATGTTTAATTAAAATGTGTGAATGACCAGTGGAACCCACTGGTCAGGTTGACCAGTCAACCCCTGTTGACTGCTGACGTCAGCATGACATCATGCTGATGTCATAAATCCAGCTTCGAATTAAATTAAATAATTAATTAAATTCCAGAAATTAATAAATTCTTTTGAAAATCATATCTTTTAATCCGTATCTCGGATGAAAATACTTTCTACATGAAAGTTTCTCAGAACGACGAGACGAATCCGGATACGCGGCCCATTCATTCACCACACATCCCTAGCATAGCAAACACGTAACTTTCCCCCTCCGGTTCATTTGTCCGAGAACGCAAAACACCGGGAATACTTTCCCAGATGTTTCCCCACTTCGCGGGTATCACCTACTACTGCGTTAGGTCACCTCTAGCACCGCGTATTGCCATGCTACGCTTTGTGATGCTTTGATTGCTCTGTTATTTATTGTGTTCCCCCTCCGTTACTTCTTTCCGGTAGACCCCGAGACTGCCGGCGACCCCCAGTTCGACTACGGTGTTGACGACCCCTCCTACTTGCCACAACCAGGCAAGCCCCCCCCCCCCTTGATCACCAGATATCGCCTATCCTTCTCTATACTGCTTGCATTAGAGTAGTGCAGCATGTTACTGATTTCGGTTAATCCTATTCTGTTGCATAGCCTGTCATTGTTGCTACAGTTGTTACCCTTACCTGCTATCCTACTGCTTAGTATAGGATGCTAGTGTTCCATCAGTGGCCCTACACTCTTGTCCGTCTGCCATGCTATACTACTGGGCCGTGATCACTTCGGGAGGTGATCACGGGTATATACTATATACTTTATATACATGACACATGTGGTGACTAAAGTCGGGTCGGCTCGAGAAGTACCCGCAAGTGATTCTGATGAGGGGGGCTGAAAGGACAGGTGGCTCCATCCCGGTAGAGGTGGGCCTGGGTTCCTGACGGCCCCCGACTATTACTTTATGGCAGAGCGACAGGGCAGGTTGAGACCACCTAGGAGAGAGGTGGGTCTGGCCCTGGTCGGCGTTCGCGGATACTTAACACGCTTAACGAGATCTTGGTATTTGATCTGAGTCTGGCCATTTGGTCTGTACGCACTAACCAACTACGCGGGAACAGTTATGGGCACTCGATGTCGTGGTATCAGCCGAAGCTCTTCTTGAGGTCAGCGACGGAGCGGCGCGCGCCGGATTGGACTGGAACGCCTGCTAGGCTAGGTCTGCTTCCGGCCGCGTACGCAACGTGCAGGTGTGCAATGGGCGATGGGCCCAGACCCCTGCGCGCATAGGATTTAGATCGGCGTGTTGACCTCTCTGTTGAGCCTAGGTGGGGCTGCGACGTGTTGATCTTCCGCGGCCGGGCATGACCCAGAAAAGTGTGTCCGGCCAAATGGGATCGAGCGTGTTGGGTTATGTGGTGCACCCCTGCAGGGAAGTTTATCTATTCGAATAGCCGTGTCCCTCGGTAAAAGGACGACCCGGAGTTGTACCTTGACCTTATGACAACTAGAACTGGATACTTAATAAAACACACCCTTTCAAGTGCCAAATATAACCCGGTGATCACTCTCTAACAGGGCGACGAGGAGGGGACCGCCGGATAGGATTATGCTATGCGATGCTACTTGGTGAACTTACCATCTACTCTCTTCTATATGCTGCAAGATGGAGGTGGCCAGAAGCGTAGTCTTCGACAGGATTAGCTATCCCCCTCTTATTCTGGCATTCTGCAGTTCAGTCCACCGATATGGCCCTTTACACGTATACCCATGCATATGTAGTGTAGCTCCTTGCTTGCGAGTACTTTGGATGAGTACTCACGGTTGCTTTTCTCCCTCTTTTCCCCTTTCTATACCTGATTGTCGCAACCAGATGCTGGAGTCCAGGATCTAGAGACCCCGAGGATGATTCTACGTGGAGTTCGGCTTCGAGGAGTAGTTAGGAGGTCCCAGGGAGGAGGCCTTGCCTTTTCGATCGTTGCTACTTTTGTGCTAGCCTTCTTAAGGCAGACTTTTTTAACTTATGTATGTACTCAGATATTGTTGCTTCCACTGACTCGTCTATGATCGAGCACTTGTATTCGAGCCCTCGAGGCCCCTGGCTTGTATTATGATGCTTGTATGAGTTATTTATGTTGTAGAGTTGTGTTGTGATATCTTCCCGTGAGTCCTTGATCTTGATCGTACACATTTGCGTGCATGATTAGTGTACGGTCAAATCGGGGGCGTCACAGTAGGAGGGCGCGCCCAGGGGGTAGGCACGCCCCCCACCCTCATGGGCCCCTCGTGTCTCCACCTACCTACTTCTTTCGCCTATATATACTCATATACCCTGAAAACATCCGAGAGCACCACGAAACCCTATTTCCACTGCCGCGATCTTCTGCACCCATGAGATCCCATCTTGGGGCCTTTTCCGGCGCTCCGCCCGAGGGGGAATCAATCATGGAGGGCTTCTACATCAACACCATAGCCTCCCCGATGATGTGTGAGTAGTTTACCACAGACCTTCGGGTCCATAGTTATTAGCTAGATGGCTTCTTCTCTCTCTTTGGATCTCAATACAAAGTTCTCCTCGATTCTCTTGGAGATCTATTCGATGTAATTCTTTTTGCGGTGTGTTTGTCGAGATCCGATGAATTGTGGGTTTATGATCAAGATTATCTATGAATAACATTTGATTCTTCTCTGAATTCTTATATGCATGATTTAATATCTTTGCAAGTCTCTTCGAATTATCAGTTTGGTTTGGCCTACTAGATTGATCTTTCTTGCAATGGGAGAAGTGCTTAGCTTTGGGTTCAATCTTGCGGTGTCCTTTCCCAGTGACAGCAGGGGCAGCAAGGCACGTATTGTATTGTTGCCATCGAGGATAAAAAGATGGGGTTTATATTATATTGCTTGAGTTTATCCCTCTACATCATGTCATCTTGCCTAATGTGTTACTCTGTTCTTATGAACTTAATACTCTAGATGCATGCTGGATAGCGGTCGATGTGTGGAGTAATAGTAGTAGATGCAGAATCGTTTCGGTCTGCTTGTCATGGACGTGATGCCTATATACATGATCATGCCTAGATATTCTCATAACTATGCGCTTTTCTATCAATTGCTCGACAGTAATTTGTTCACCCACCGTAGATTATGCTATCTTGAGAGAAGCCACTAGTGAAACCTATGGCCCCGGGGTCTATTTTCCATCATATTAATCTCCCGCCAATTTGCTATTTCTGTCGCTGTTTATTTTTGCAATCTTTACTTTCCAATCTATACAACAAAAATACCAAAAATATTTATCTTATTATCTTTATCAGATCTCACTTTTGCAAGTGGCCTTGAAGGGATTGACAACCCCTTTATCACGTTGGTTGCAAGGTTCTTGATTGTTTGTGCAGGTACAAGGGATTTGCGTGTAGTCTCCTACTGGATTGATACCTTGGTTCTCAAAAACTGAGGGAAATACTTATGCTACTTTGCTGCATCACCCTTTCCTCTTCAAGGGAAAACCAACGCATGCTCAAGAGGTAGCAGACATAGTTTTAAAAGAACAAGTTGATACCTTACATTCCTCTGCCACAGAATGTAAGGTATAGGCATGCGGTATGGAGCATCATGTGATCACTTGTATTTCTTGTTGGCGGTTTTGACAACTTCCTCTATGAACTCTCGTGCCTTGGCCCGCGTGTTGAAATCTTCATTCATCAACCAGTTCCATGTGTATATTTTACGGAAGTCGACGACCATTGCAACTGTGACGACAAGGACCCTTCGACCTTCCCACTTTACAAGGTATTCCAATGTGTGAAAGCCACAGTCATGCCTATAAAGAAAAGAATTAGGTGAACTCAAGAGAACAGAAAAAATCATAAACTTCAATGCAGAGGTGACAAGGTTTAGGATTGATGTGGAGGACACATGAAAAAGATAGTAATTACCGGTTTCCTTGATTCATAGTCGCGACATACTCGATTGGAAAATGACTGATCTGGACCTTTTTGTTTTCGTAGTGACGGTTCCATGTCTCCTTCAGGTTGTTGATAAAGAATTCAGCATGTGTAGTAAGGTCTTCATCATCTTCTGAACGCATTGAATCAAGCATCTCAAATCGTTGGTTCTTCAGGTCAAGGCAAATCCATAGTGGTGACCACACTTTTCATCTGGGTTGTCTGGTGCAAGCTCCTGGAACATGGGGAACATGACCTCCAAGTAAAATAAAGGAAAAAAAGCAGAGTTCACATCAAAAACAGAAATGATGTAATTGGAAAACTGATATGTAAAGATATTGCCGGATGCAGTAAGAGATACATGAATGACAAAGTAGCAAGGGTCCAAAAATGCGCCCACGGAGAATGTTAATTTTCCATGTGTAATTAAAAGAAGTTGCCATCCATGTATAAACAAAGTTGCCCAATATTTTAAGTGAAGTTGCCACATAAGTTGCATTAAATGGTCAAACATATTTTACATGGCAGCTGTTGCCACATATGAAGCATAGCTACTGACAAGACATACCATGGAAGAAATATGTACAACAAGAAGGAACACTCACATATTTCTTCAGTGTGAGCTTGAATTCACCATGCGCGGCAAAATGCTTCCTCAGGATTTTATGGTGGAAGTCACCATCCCATATTTTGCAGGTCACGCTGTCCTGCATGATCGTCTTGTTGGGACAAATATCCATATGCCTGTTGATGAAGTCAATCCCACACGCAACTACATTCTTCGACATTTTACCAAGTGGCCTCACAGACTCGGCAAGATCACCCAGGTCGACGTATGTCGCATCACATTGTATGATTTTGGTTCTGTCCAAACATGAGCTGTATGAAAATGATATAACATGAAAGAATCATGTCTACTAAATAAAATAAAACATAAAACATAAACAACACATGGCTGGAATAGCGAAGGAAAAATATCAGAGAAAAGCAAGTGAAAGGTTATGTGGTGTGGACATTACGCTTTCAGCTCCTTCATGTGCTTGTTGTTCGACCTCGCATTTCCAAAACGCTTGAAAATATCGTACGGATGGTTCTGCTCCTTTGTGGCCTTAACTTCTGTCGGTGCACAAAAGGAGGGGTCCTATTTTGTACCCCTTCACTTGTGCGTGGGCAGTTGGAGCCGTACATGCGGCCACACTTAGTGGGGCAGAGGAAGGAAGCAAAGCCACAAGACAACCAGAGCAACACCAAGCCAGAAACACAAGGAACAGAAAGGTGAGGTGGACTCCCTCGACAAGGCCCTTGTCGGGGAGGGCCTCCACAGCCCCGGCAAGAACCTTGCCGGGGCAACTCGTCCAACGCTAGTAGGGCTGCCACCCTTGAGCCTGAAGGTTCCAACGCCCTCAACCACATTGGAACCAAAGCTCGGGAGGCGCCTCTGCGGTGGCACGTAGATATTTGTGAAGACCAAGAACATGCAAGACTAGATGAAGATAAGAAGACGAAGATCCTCGACAAGATCCTTGCCGGGGATACCCACGAGCTCCCCCCCCCCCGGGTAAGACCCTTGCTGGGGACGCCCGCAACGCCGCGGCAAGACCCTTGCCGAAGACATCCGCGGAGTCACAACCAGGCCCGCATCTACCAAGACTCCACCGCCGTTCCCATGCAGCTGCCAGCCCACCAACTAGGCAAGCACCTGCGTGGCGACGTGCGGCCTCTAGGCCAACTCAGCAAGCACCTGCGTGGTGGTATGCAGATCTTCGTGAAGACTCTGTGTAACACCCCAAAAATTTAACCACAATTTTATTAAGTAAAATTTGGCTGAAAATGAATTTTTGAATTATACCAGGTCATTTATTCATTTGAGAGCCTTCTCTGTTCTCAGCTTTCCTAAAATTCTTCCCTCCATTTAGGTTTTTATTTTTAGTATTGTGGGATGTGGTTGTTTTCTTAAATCTTTTCTTTTCTATTTTAAATAAAAATAGGAAATATTTTCAGAATAAATTTGCCAACAAAATAGCATTTTCAATGCTTAAATTTGTCTGTTGCACTAAAACCATCTCAAATTCATTTTTTAAAAATTCCCTCAAACACCTCCCCTGCCCTATGTCACTACCCAATGCAATTTCTTCCACCAAAATTTTCTTTTACTAATTTAAATATTTTCAAAACTAACTAACACCACTTCTTAGCATCCTTTGAGTTTACAAAGGAACTCCTTTCTCCCTAACCTTTCTGACCTCACCAAAATTTCCAAAGCAAGACCTTAGTACCTACATTCAATTCCTCCAAGATTATTCAGGTCCATAGTTCAAATAATTCAAATTTCATTTGACTGAAAGTTGGACCAGATTTGGAATCCTTGCTCAAAATCATATCTCCCCTACTCCCAAAATTCTGAAATTTTTACACCAACTCAGAGTTGCATCAGAGAGACCCCACAACAAATTTCATATTTTTCAAAAATGCCTAGCTAGCATTGGCATTTCGTCGAACACCTTCTATGCATACTGTAGCACTATTAGAAAGTTCAGTAAATTCAGAAACGGACAGTAGGAGAGGGAAGCGGCGCTGTGCACTGCACTCCATCACCTCTCCTCCTCATCCACACCTGCATCCATCATTAATGGGTCTCTGGGGTCCCTCTGGTCGGCCGCTCACCGATGATAGCACAGTGGCTGGCCGGTGCACCTGCCACCGCCCTCGGCAGCGGCGGACGAATGGATCAGCTCGGCCGACCAGCGCCTTCACTCCCCAACTGCTCCCCTGCCTACCTTCTCTCCATGCGTCATCTCTTCTACGGCATTGACGCACCGTCCGAACTGTGCCGCCCGCCTGGAAGTCGCCGGAGACGGACACCGCCGCCAGACCCGTACACGAGCCGCGCCGTGGATAAGGCCGCAGGGCTCAAACCTCGTCATGCTGGCACTTCGGGAGAGCTCCACCGAGCTCTCTGATCAGACACCGACCACGCTCGCCGCCCAAACCAACGCCACCGACCGGAATTACTCCGGCGTGATCCACTCCGCTTCGACCACCCTCGCCCACCTATATAAAGGCCGCCCCGAGCCTCGTTTCGAACTCACCCCGCCTCCACCCATCCGAAAACACACACAAGAGGGATCGAACGGCCCCGGGGAGGTCTACTACCCCAACTCCGGTCGCCCAACCCGCCTCTGCTTCCAAGAAGCCGGCATCGTCCGTCCACCCCCACCTCCCAAATTTCACCAGTAGCCTCCTAATCCACTCGCTCGTCAGTCCCGCACGTCAATTTGACGATCGAAGGCTCCACCGATGAGATCCAACATCACCGGAAGCCGCCGTTCGTCGGAGTCGACGTCGTCGTTGCTGTGGTGCACGCCGGTGGCCAAATCCACCACCCACCGATGCGGAAAGGTTCCACGAGCACACCTGCACCATCGCCATCTCCTGATACGCCGTCGATCACCGCCGGTGAACTCCCCTTCCTTTTCTGTTTCGGCGCGAAGCACGCCCAAGTTCAAACCCCCGTCAGACTTCTTGTCTTTTTTGTTTAGCCCGAACGCGTGTTTTTAGAGAATACGCTTTATCTATATGTAGAGCGTATTCCAGCGGAACCGTTTTCTTTTTATGTTTTATTTAAAAACAGATTTGACCACGACTTTGACCGCCTCTAGTTTTTAAACCACAACTCCAAATCACTTGATTCTTTTTCTGACATCCCTCATTTTCAATTTAGTTTATTTTAGTATTTATTTCAAAAATGTGTGAAAGACTTTTTGGTACTATTTTGGAATTATGTGGTAATTGCAATATTTTTGAAAATAGGAAAGTGGAGGGAAGATAAAAATTTCAAAGTATTGGAGTGCACCCAATCTTTTTGCATGCTCAAGGCAAACATCTTGAACACTTGATATGATGAATGGTCGATTCTTTGTGAGAAATATTGGATCATGATTATGTTGAATTCAAATAAAACTTGCATATGGCCATTTTTGCATGCATGATCCATTTATATGTTGTTGCCCTCATTTAAACATATACTATAAGTGAGTATGGTTACTTTCCATGTGCCACACATGCTTATGTTGGTCCAGACTAATCTGCAGGGAGAAACAGTCACAAGAAAAGTGACCGTGAGACTGAAATCTCGTTATGACGAGAATAATCAGTGAGGGTATGTTGGGACATACCAGGTGGTGACCCTGTTGCGTAATGCCAAGGAATTATATTATGCTAACCACTACAGGAAAACTTAAACCTCCTGAGTTGACCATAGATCGAGTCTTGTTCCGCTAACCCCCATACTTGTTCCGTGCTACCACTTGTCCCTGCCACAGGCAGAGTATGGTTCAGTAAGTTGTTAACCCCTTTCCGTGCACACACTATATAGAGAGGCCATGGTGAAAGATACCAGAGGCCTCTGGTAGGCATGTCATCTGGTCAAGGGGCATGGGTGTATCCGGCTGGGCCGAGAGGGGGGCACCCCTTGTAATCCGCGTTGTCGTGGAATTGTCACGGCAGATGTCCTCGAGCTAGGACTTAGTCGTGGAGCCATCGCAGCTAGGAAGCTTGAGGGGGTTAATGCGGGACAAGGAACACGAGGGTTTATACTGGTTCGGCCCCTTACGGTGAAGGTAAAAGCCTACGTCCAGTTTGAGGTGGTATTGATTAGGGTTAAGATCACCAGGGAGCTAAACTGCTATGCCCGGCTCTCGATGAGATTGTTCTCGTCTCTAAACCGCTGCCGGGTTGTCCCTTTAAATAGGGAGGCGGACGCCCTGCAGCTCTCAGAGTCCCGGCCGGCTCATAAGAGTGTCCGGCTCGGACTCTCAACTATCCTTGCCTTACACTACAAATTCTACCATAACAATGATTGCAACTACGGGCTTTAAGCCATATCCGGGTCTTAAGCCCATCGTTGGCCCACCGTCTTTAAGCTCGGCGCCGGGCTTCGGGCAATGACCATATGAGTAACCCGGCCCCTCCTGGCGGGTGACTCTAAGGTCTATATCCTCAACATTAGGCCCCAGATTGATTTGAGCCGGCTCATGTCAATCTTCCATTCCTTCGACAGAAAACCTCCGGCTTACAATTGTGTGAAGGCCATAACCGGCGTGACGTCATCCTCTGGACTCCGGATAATCCGCCGTGACGTCATCTTCCATTAAGCCCGTTTTTTTACTCCGCCAGATCCGCAACGGATCTTTACCTTTACTGTCATCCCGAAAATCGAGGCATTTCGTGGGGAGATAACCACGCCGTGGTCTCCTTGATTCTCGCGCCCACTTACGAGCTCACCTTATAAATAGGCCGGCCCGACGGGCTTTCAGCCACTTCTCTCTCCTTCATCTTCTTCCTCGCGCCACTGCTCCCCTGCCCGAGCTCTGCTACTGCCGCCGCCGTCGCGCCCCCAGTCTTCGTCAACCTTGGCCGCTGCATCACCCTGACTCGGTCCAGACAATCGGCGGCAACCTCCGCTCCTCTTCAGCTCCGGTGAGTCCTCGCTACTCCGTAGGACAGATCCACACTAGGGCTTCATAGTTCTTCCTCTGTTCTTCGTAGTTCATCGCGGCCCTTAGTAGATTTGAATTTTACTGCCCCTTCTTGATCTTAGCTCTGTATAGACTCACTGCGGTAGATGTTTAAGACCCATTTCACATGCAAATAGCCCTCTTTTTACTGCATAAGAGCCTTGTTCGAGCTCAAGAACCTCCTCGCGTCTGTTTCTAGGTCTAGAAACTTTTCTTTTGTCCGACCATTTTGATCCAAAATATTCACTGCGATGTGTGAAACCTGTTTTACCACACTTAGTAAAAAACTGCAATCATTGAATCTCGGCGGTTTACATTCCCGGTTTAAAGAAACCACGCGCCGTAGAACCTTCCGGTTTAAAGAAAACCATGCGCCATAAAAATTTCCAGCTTAGCTGTGATAAGGCCTGTAGACAATCAAATTATTCTCAATCCCTCGGCGGCTTAAATAGCCCGATGCACTTAGGTGTATACCATTAGTCCCCTTCATAAACCGCCACCTTGACATTGAACTGTAGATTTCCTCCGGCTTATAATTAACCCGGACATTTTTCCTTTTATCATAGACTGCCGACTTTCACCATGCCTCCCAAAGCTCCCAAAGCCTCCATTACTTGCAACTGGATGAGGTCCAATGTCACCAATGAGACCCTAGCAGATTTTGTCAAGTCTGGATATCTTCCCAAGAAGGACGTCATGTCCTACCGTGCCCCTGACCCGTCAGAGGAGAGACCACAGCCAAAGGACGGGGAGGTAGTGATTTTTGCGGATCATATGAGCCGGGGCTTCGCACCGCCCGGTTCAAAGTTTTTCAGAGACGTTCTGAATTTCTTCGATCTGCGGCCTCAGGACATAGGACCCAACTCAGTGTCCAATATCTGCAACTTCCAAGTGTTCTGCGAGGTTTACCTTGGAGAAGAACCTAGTCTGCTGCTCCTCAGAGAGCTTTTTTACTTGAACCGTCAGAATGAGTGCGCCAATGGGCCAAGTCTAGAGCTAGGTGGCATCTCCATTCCGCGGCGAAGGGACTGCCTTTTCCCTTATGCAGAGCCGCCCAGCCACCCCAAGGACTGGAATCTGACGTGGTTTTACTGCCAAGACACGTCGCCGGCTGATGAAAGTCCGTTGCCCGGTTTTCGCCCCTCACGTCTGGAGCCGACTCACCCACTATCAGACAAGCTGACTCAAGCGGAGCGCCAACCTCTGCTCCCCACTATCAACAAGATCAAGGCTCTCCTGGGCAATGGTCTAAATGGAATCGATCTGGTCCGGTTCTGGATCTCGTGGCGGGTGATCCCATTGAGCCGCCGCCCCGGCTTAATGTGTGAGTACACGGGCCGAAAGGACGACCCTCAGAGACACAGCCGCAATGATCTTCCTGAAGACGTTGCAAAGGAGATGACCAAGGCTCTCTTGAACGAGAGCCTGGCAGACTGCGGAAGAACCGGGTTAGCCCCCTTCTGCAAGACCAACCCAGCCCCAGCGGTAAGCTGCTGATCTGAACATCTTATCTGTACATAACATTCATCTGAATCATTTTAAGAAAACCTCATTGTATTCTTTCAGGCTGGTGACAAATTCTGGCGGGTCAAATATGACCACGAAGCGGCCAAGAAGGCCAGAAAGGCGAAAAAAGCCGCCAAGAAAGCCGCTCCCCGCAAGAAGGGGAGTAGGCCAACTGCTTCGGAGCTGATGCAATTAAGCGACAGCTCCGAGTCAGAGGTAACCCCTGAACCTGTAAGCTCTTTGTTGCGTTTATTGTTTATTTCTTGTCCGCCTTACCAACACTTGTTCATCAACAGGATGACACCGGATCCAGTAACCCGGTGGTTGAAGAGGTAATGTCACTTTCCTCCGACTCGGAGCCCTTGCCAAGGCTGAAAGTCCAAAGGGTAACCCGGAAAGTAAGCTTTTCACATCCTTTAGCTTATCAAGATCCTCAATTTATTTTGAAGCGACAGGTTCATGAGAGCCGGCGTCACACCCGGACCAACAAGGACACCGACCTCTCCTCCGGGTTACCTGACGCATCGAGGAAGCGCCGAACTGAGGTTATTTCCCACTTGTACCCTTTTCATCCGTTGGCGGGTGTTATCCGTCAGCCACTCAATTCTTCTGACTCAAATTATCAGGAGACCTCCCCCTCTTCGGGCGACTCTATGCAGTCGAGTCTTCCGGCTTTCAAGACCGCGCCCGGGTAATGATAACCATCTCATGTTATACTTGTCTTTACTTACCCTTTTTGTGCTTAACGTTTCTGTCCTTTCAGTGCCCAAGCCAAACTCACCAAGAGGGCGAAGAAAGCCAAGCCAATCGAAGAGCCGGAGTTGCCTGAGCCGGAGGCAGCAGATCAAGAACCGCCAGCTGCCTCCGCTCCCGAAGCCGCCGCTCCAACTAACAAGGCAGCTGCCGAAGTGTCTGCTAACCCGGAGGCCTCCGGCTTGGCTCAACCAGCAAATGATCCGGACGTGGTAATCACCCGGACGGAATTTGTTGAGCCGGGGAGACCTACCGCACTAGCTAAGTGCTCCGCTAAGGGGGAGTTGCTGCAGCCCCACCGGGTGAACTTGGACCTCTCCGACTACGCCAACCTGAGCATTGGAGAGCTCGTCTCTGGCTACATCAGCCAAGTGCACAAGAGCCGGGACGCAGAGGTTGCCATGGTGAACCAGATCCAGCAGAAATCTGAGGTATCATTCTGCTGTCCTCGTACTTACTGCATAGTTACCTTTATCATGCTAGCCCCCAAGTCGACGACTTATGATTGAATATGCTGTAGACTTAGGTTCCGGCTTACCCAATTGAACTGGCCATTTGTAGATAGAAACGTTCAATATGCATTAGCCCCCAAGTGCCAAGTGTCTTTGCTTGGAAAATGCTTGGGACTTGAAATTTATATAGTAACTGTTCGTGTCATAAACCGGAAATGTATGCAGGCTGCTGGCAAGAAGCTAGAGGCTGACATGGCTGATCTCAAGAATCGGCTGAAGACGCAAGAGATGGAGACCCGGAAGGCAAATGCCAAATTTGTGTCTAGCATCGCCGCTCAAGAGAAGCTGAAGACGGAGTTTGACACTGAGCGGAAGGCGTGGGCCGAAGAGAAGGCCGCATTGGTGAACCGGGCTGAACAGGCGGAGAAGGCTCTCTCCGAGAAGACCGCCGAGCTCTCCGGCCTAAAGCACCAGGTGTCCCAGATGGTGGCCGCAATCTTCGGTAAGTCGCCTCACCGGCTTTCATCAAGCTTAGAATTTTTTGTTTATCTCATAATTCATCCTTGTCGGCGGCTTATCTGATTCTGTTAAACAGGTCCCAGAAGTGCCAACCTCAACCAGAGCGTGGTAACCAAGCTGAAGGCCGTGTATACCCTGGTGGAACAGCTCTACACCGGGTCACAGCGTGCCTTAGCTGTGGTGGCCCTATCCAACGAGGTGCCGACTCACCTGGCAGAAGTCCTTCGCCAGCTCGCTGTTCTGCCTGAACGGATCCGAGAGCTGCGACGGGCCTCTGCAAGAGCCGGAGCGATCGCCACGCTGAGCCGGGCCAAGGCGTTCCTGCCGGAGTTAGACCCGGCGGACCTCGCCCTTGGCTATCCAAGCCTGAAGGAAGACGGCTCCGCTTTCGATCAGAAGGACTTTGCAGCTTGCGTGAAGGCCGTACGCCCGGTGGCCACTCTGATTGGCAATGATACAGATCTGACTAAGTATCAGCCGGGCTACGATACAGAAAATCAGAGGATCCCTACTCCACGCTATGAAGCCCTCAACTTGATCCCGCCGGCTCGTCAGCACACCTTCGCCCCAGAGATTGACCCGGCCGGGTTAATTGACGAGGAAGCCCAATTCGAAGCTCTCAGCGGCATCGACTGGAAGTCATCAACTTTCCAGGTCTTGGGATCAGCCGGAGGAGAAGATAGGAACGAGCCGGAGACTTCAACTCAACAAGCGTCGTAACTCGGCTGGCGGCTTAACAAGCAATGCCTCATCCTTTTGGACTCAATGAGTCTTGTAATAGAATAGGACCAACACTTTATCTGTGTCGTGCCATCGTGCACGCCTTGAATGCTGAAGTCTGCTGAAATTGTCTCCTTTATGTTTCTCCGGGTCATAATTAATCATTTGTTTTCCTTACTCTCAAAATAGTTACCTGTAACTATCCTACAGAGAAAGACAAATCACAAGCCTCGAGGCGGCTTACCGCCTTAGCGGCCTGCAAGCATACTTCCGGCTTAGATAACCCGGGTAGGAAGGTTGGTACCGCAATTCCGGTTTACCTGTCTTAATAACACCCATTGTGGTCAGCTAATACTGTAAACCAAAGTTAAGCCGGCAAAGTGAGACCCGGCCGTACACACTTGGAAATAAACAGACGGAACTTACTATAAAACAGAGGAACTTAAGGTCTTCCGGTTCGAATACGACCAGAGACCCGGCCCAAAGGGGTTATGCTAGGATTCGAATGCGATCATATAGCCCCCAGTGGGTGTGGCGATGCCAATCAAGAGGGTACCGACAACTATGTTCTCTTCGGTTCGAATACGACCCATGTTTGAACAGGAAGCCCCCAAGTGATTTTAAGAATTGTTTAACGACGCTGATTCGAATACGATCCATGTCGGTTCTCAAAGGGGTTAAACTATGATTCAAATATGACCAAAGAAAACCTCCCAATGAGCTCGGCACTTTGCCAATCAAATGGGTATCGACAGCTATGTTCTCTTTGGTTCGAATACGACCCATGTTTGAACAGGAAGCCCCCAAGTGACCTTATTGCTTACAGCTAGATTCGAACACGATCATAAACTGGATCCTCCTTCAAGTTATCATGTAATCTTGTAATGAAAAACGATACGTACATATTTGGAGGAGGAAAGAGGACAGAGGTCCTGCTTTATTGCTTATCATAATATATACATGGCTGAGAGAAATATGTACATCATGAGAGCCGGTGGCTCAAGTGTAGTAAGGCCGAAGCTGAGCTATGTTCCACGGCCGACGGGTCTCTTCCTCCGACTTACGTGAATCTTTGTGCTCCCGAATGTCAATGAGGTAATATGACCCGTTGTGCAAATTCTTGCTGACCACAAAGGGCCCTTCCCAAGGCGGGGATAGCTTGTGTGCATCTGTTTGATCCTGGATGAGCCGGAGCACGAGATCACCTTCCTGGAAGACCCGGGATTTAACCCGGCGGCTATGATAACGGCGCAGGTCTTGTTGGTAAATCGCTGAACGGGCTGCTGCCACATCACGCTGTTCATCCAACAAGTCAAGAGCATCTTGGCGCGCCTGTTCATTATCCGCCTCAACATAAGCCGCCACTCGAGGTGAGTCATGACGGATGTCACTGGGGAGGACTGCTTCTGCCCCATAAACCATGAAGAAAGGCGTAAAACCTGTAGACCTGTTAGGAGTAGTGTTGATGCTCCATAACACGGAGGGCAACTCCTCCACCCAACAACCCGGCGTCCGTTGCAAAGGGACCAAAAGCCGGGGCTTGATGCCCTTCAGAATCTCCTGATTAGCTCTCTCAGCTTGACCATTGGATTGAGGATGAGCCACTGAGGAAACATCAAGTCGGATATGCTCTCGTTGACAAAACTCCTCCATGGCGCCTTTGGAGAGATTGGTGCCATTGTCAGTTATAATGCTGTGTGGAAAACCAAAGCGAAAGATCACCTTTTTCATAAACTGAACCGCCGTGGCTGCATCGCACTTGCTAACTGGCTCCGCTTCAACCCACTTGGTAAACTTGTCAACTGCCACCAAAAGGTGGGTCTTCTTATCCTTGGATCTTTGAAAGGCCCAACCATATCCAGCCCCCAGACCGCAAAGGGCCAAGTAATTGGGATCATCCTCAGCTCTTGAGCCGGTACATGAGCCCGTCGCGAGAACCTTTGGCAACCATCACACTTACTGACCAAGTCCTCTGCATCAGCATGAGCCGTCAACCAATAAAAACCATGACGAAAAGCCTTGGCCACAAGAGACTTTGAGCCGGCGTGATGGCCACAATCCCCTTCATGGATCTCACGCAAGATCTCTTGCCCTTCCTCAGGGGAAACACAACGCTGAAACGCTCCCGTAACACTGCGGTGGTGCAACTCACCATTGATAACAATCATTGACTTAGCCCGCCGGGTTATTTGCCTGGCCAAAGTTTCATCCTCAGGCAACTCGCCCCGGGTCATGTAAGCCAGATAGGGCATTGTCCAGTCTGGTATGATATGGAGAGCCGCCACCAGTCGTGCCTCCGGGTCGGGGACAGCCAAGTTTTCCTCTGTAGGCAACTTAACAGAAGGATTATACAGGACATCCAGGAAAGTATTAGGCGGCACCGGCTTTCGCTGAGAGCCTAGCCGGCTTAAAGCATCAGCCGCCTCGTTCTTCCTGCGATCAATGTGCTCTACTTGGTAGCCCTGAAAGTGCCCAGCAATGGCATCAACTTCGCGGCGATAAGCCGCCATGAGAGGGTCCTTAGAGTCCCACTTGCCTGATACTTGTTGAGCCACCAAGTCTGAGTCACCGAAACACCTTACCCGGCTCAAGCTCATCTCCTTAGCCATCCGAAGACCGTGGAGCAAGGCCTCGTACTCAGCCGCATTGTTAGTGCAAGGAAACATCAACTGTAGCACATAATGGAACTTGTCACCTTTAGGGGAAGCCAATACAACTCCAGCCCCCGAGCCCTCCAACTGCCTGGACCCATCGAAGTGAATAGTCCAATATGTGTTATCCGGCTTTTGCTCGGGCACTTGTGACTCTGTCCAATCATTGATGAAATCCACCAGGGCCTGAGATTTAACAGCAGTGCGTGGCACATATTTGAGACCATGAGGTCCGAGCTCGATAGCCCACTTAGCCACTCTCCCTGTGGCCTCTCTGTTTTGAATGATATCACCAAGAGGGGCAGAACTGACCACGGTTATGGGATGACCCTGGAAATAATGCTTAAGCTTCCGGCTTGCCATGAACACACCATAAACAAGCTTCTGCCAATGTGGATACCGCTGTTTGGACTCGATAAGCACTTCGCTGACATAATAAACCGGCCGCTGAACCGGATGCTCCTTACCCTCTTCCTTGCGTTCCACCACCACAGCCACACTAACGGCTCGTGTGTTTGCCGCCACGTACAGTAATAAGGGCTCCTTATCAACCGGAGCAGCAAGGACTGGGGGCTCTGCCAGCTGCTTCTTCAAATCCTCAAAAGCGGTATTAGCCGCATCATTCCAGACAAAGTTATCAGTTTTCTTCATCAACTGATATAATGGCATGGCCTTCTCACCCAAACGGCTTATAAACCGGCTTAAAGCAGCGATGCGACCCGCCAAACGCTGAATGTCATTTATACACGCCGGCTTAGCCAGGGAGGTGATGGCCTTGATCTTCTCCGGGTTAGCCTCAATGCCTCTGTCAGAGACCAAAAAACCCAAGAGTTTGCCTGCAGGGACACCAAAGACACACTTGGCCGGGTTAAGCATCATCTTGTAGACCCGGAGATTATCAAAGGTTTCTCTCAAATCATCTATCAGGGTTTCCTCCTTTATGGATTTAACCACAATATCCAGACAGTTCTGCACGCAACGCTGATAAGTCGCCTGTGCACACTTGAGTCCAAAGGGCATGGATACATAGTAGAAGGCTCCAAAGGGAGTGATGAACGCCGTCTTCTCCTGGTCCTTAACTGCCATTTTAATCTGATGATATCCAGAATAAGCGTCCAGGAAACTTAACCACGCACAACCGGCCGTAGCATCAATAATTTGATCAATACGGGGAAGGGCAAAAGGATCAGCCGGACACGCTTTATTTAAGTCCGTGTAGTCCACACACATCCGCCAAGTGCCGTTCTTCTTGAGTACGAGCACCGGGTTAGCTAACCATTCTGGGTGGAAGACTTCAACAATAAACCCGGCCGCCAAGAGTCGGGCCACCTCTTCGCCAATGGCTTTCCGCCTCTCTTCATTAAACCGCCGAAGGAACTGCCTGACCGGCTTAAATTTCGGATCAACATTGAGAGTGTGCTCAGCGAGTTCTCTAGGTACACCTGGCATGTCAGAAGGTTTCCATGCGAAGATGTCCCTATTCTCACGGATGAACTCGATGAGCGCGCTTTCCTATTTTGGATCCAGATTGGCACTGATGCTGAATTGCTGAGATGAATCTCTTGAAACGAAATCAACAAGTTTAGTCTCATCAGCCGACTTAAATTTCATTGCCGGCTCATGCTCCGTAGTCGGCTTTTTCAGAGAGGCCATATCTGTTGGGTCAACGTTGTCTTTGTAAAACTTCAACTCCTCTGTTGCACAAACAGATTCTGCATAAGCTGCATCGCCTTCCTCACATTCCAAGGCCACCTTCCGGCTGTCGTGAACCGTAATGGTCCCATTATGACCCGGCATCTTGAGCTGTAAATATACGTAACACGGCCGTGCCATGAACTTCGCGTAAGCCGGCCGCCCAAATATGGCATGGTACGGACTTCTTATCTTGACCACCTCAAAGGTCAATTTTTCCACCCTGTAGTTGTTCTCATCTCCGAAGGCCACTTCCAACTCGATCTTGCCGACTGGGTAAGCCGACTTACCAGGTACTACACCGTGGAAAATAGTGTTTGATTGGCTGAGATTCTTATCAATCAACCCCATACGACGAAATGTCTCATAATAGAGGATGTTGATGCTGCTGCCTCCATCCATGAGTACCTTAGTGAACTTATATCCTCCCACCTGAGGAGCCACCACCAGGGCCAAATGACCCGGATTATCCACCCGGGGAGGGTGATCCTCCCTACTCCACACTATAGGTTGCTCTGACCACCGCAAGTAGCGTGGAACCGCCGGCTCAACAGCGTTCACAGCCCTCTTATGAAGCTTCTGATCTCGCTTACACAGACTGGTGGTAAACACATGATACTGCCCACCGCTAAGCTGCTTTGGATTGGTCTGATAACCTCCCTGCTGCTGTTGATGACCCTGGCCAGACTGCTGATTAAAGCCCCCTTGACCGTTCTGAGGGTTAGAATTTGAGCCGCCGCCCGGGCCATGAAAGCCGCCGGCGCCCGAGCCGCCGCCCGGGCCATTGTAACTCTTAAAGGCCTTCATGATTGCACAATCCTTCCATAGATGAGTTGCTGGCTTCTCTCTAGAGCCATGCCTTGGACAAGGCTCATTCAATAGTTGTTCCAGCGTCGGGCCTGACCCGCCGCCTCGGGGAGGGGGCCTCCCCTTACGTCGCTGGTTATTCCCTTGTGAGCTGGCGTTGGCCACAAACTCTAGGCCGCCGTCGGCCTTGCGCTTGCCTCCTCCTTGGTTCCCGGGGTTATGCTGAGGACCCTTGCCATTGTCGTTCTTCTTTCCCTTCCCTGTCCTTTCATCCTTTGAAGCGGGGTCCTTGGTACCATCAGAATCGGCGTACTTGACAAGAGCCGCCATCAGTGTACCCATATCATTGCAGTCGCGCTTAAGCCGCCCGAGTTTCATCTTTAGGGGCACAAAACGACAATTCTGCTCCAACATTAAGACTACAGAGCCGGCGTCCATCTTATCTGAGGAATGTATTATCTCCTTAACCCGGCGAACCCAATGTGTCGTAGACTCACCCTCCTGCTGCTTGCAGTTAGTCAAATCCACAATTGACATAGATTGCCTACAGGTATCCTTGAAGTTTTGGATGAACCGGGCCTTCAACTCAGCCCAAGACCCAATGGAATTCAGTGGTAGCCCTTTCAACCAAGTGCGGGCAGTCCCATCTAACATCATGGTGAAGTACTTAGCCATGGCCGCCTCACTGACCTCCAGCAGTTCCATAGCCATCTCGTAACTCCCGATCCAGGCTGCGGGTTGTAAGCCTGTTGTGTAATTAGGCACCTTCCTAGGGCCTTTGAAGTCCTTGGGTAGACGTTCGTTGCGGATAGCTGGCACTAAACAAGGGACACCCCCAGTCCTGGTAGGGATACCCACGTCGACGGAAGCCGTCGGATAAGCTGGGGGAGTCTGGTAAGCCGTCAGCTGGGGCACCTGCTCCGCCTCTTTCCGTGCTCTGTCTTGATCTGCTGCGTGAAAGGCTCCGTTATGAGCCGGGCCATGGCCAGGGGGCGGGTCATGGCGTCGGACGTTACTTGGGCCGGTCGCTGAGACCATGTGCCTGCTGTAACTCGGGCTCCGGCCCGGGCGAGGGGTCGAGTGGATCCTGTCACGGCTATAGGAGTACGCCTCTTGCTGCGCCAGTGCTGTCTGAAGGAGTTCCCTGACCCGGCGGGTTTCAATAGCCGTTGGAGAGTCGCCGTCAACTGGGAGAGCCGCCAGCCGTGCCGCCGCGGCGACCATGTTCTCCAGCGGGTTATTATAATGACCCGGGGGTATTGGCACGTACTGAGGCGGGGCTGGGGGCACCTGGGGAGGCCCCATCACTTGTGGCTGAATTGGGGTCCCAGACCCGGGCACTATGACCCCTGGCGGGTTACTAGACCCTGCACCTGGCGTGTTGAAGAGGTTTCGTGGATCGTAAACCGGTGGGAGTCGAGATTGGGCCTTTTGATGCCTCCTTCTCAGGACCTCATTGGACGCGTTTTGATCCATCGTGAGCCGGAAGGACTGCGCTTGAATCAACTGGGTTTGGGCGTCGAGAGCCGCCCTTTCCGCAGCCATCCTGATCCCTTCTGCTGCCAGATCCTCCTTAGCTTTCACTAGATCCAATTTTAACTGCGCCACCTCCGCATCATGCTGAGCTTGATCTGCCGGGTCAACCGTGGCGGTTAACAGAGTCGTCATCTTGTCCGTGAGATCCATTAGTACCTGAGCCGGCGAAGGCACCGGGTTTCCCATTCCAGCGGTGGGGTTCTGCACAGACTGGGCACCGGCCATAAAGACTCCAACCTGACTTGGCGGCTCAAACGGGTCCGGAATACTGTCACCATCGGAACAACCCATGAGCCTGCCATCTTGAAGTTGATACAACGAGTTTGACTCGTCGGTGGACGACTCGCCGTCAGAGCCGGCGGCCGCCTCATCACCAGATCCAGATCGATCAGAGGGCCCTCCATGGATACATCCCACAAAAGCATGCCTTAAGGCAGGCCGGGCCCCGGCGGGTCGTGCACGCTGAGCCGTCTCGACGAGATCGGCGCAGAGACCCGGCTCAGGGCCCGGCTCACCAATCTTGCCAATAAAGACATGAATTCCGCCGAAGGGGACCCGGTACCCGTACTCAATTGAGCCGGCGTCGGGGCCCCAGTTTGCATCGTCGATGTAGAGCTTGCCGCGACGACTCTTGGTCATCCGGCCCACAGCGTATCCCTTGAGCCCTTCGAAGCTGCCCTTCAAGAACTCAAATCCACCGTGCGCTGGCCCCACAGTGGGCGCCAACTGTCGTGGAATTGTCACGGCAGATTTCCTCGAGCTAGGACTTAGTCGTGGAGCCATCGCAGCTAGGAAGCTTGAGGGGGTTAATGCGGGACAAGGAACACGAGGGTTTATACTGGTTCGGCCCCTTACGGTGAAGGTAAAAGCCTACGTCCAGTTTGAGGTGGTATTGATTAGGGTTACGATCACCAGGGAGCTAAACTGCTATGCCCGGCTCTCGATGAGATTGTTCTCGTCTCTAAACCGTTGCCGGGTTGTCCCTTTAAATAGGGAGGCGGACGCCCTGCAGCTCTCAGAGTCCCGGCCGGCTCATAAGAGTGTCCGGCTCGGACTCTCAACAATCCTTGCCTTACACTACAAATTCTACCATAACAATGATTGCAACTATGGGCTTTAAGCCATATCCGGGTCTTAAGCCCATCGTTGGCCCACCGTCTTTAAGCTCGGCGCCGGGCTTCGGGCAATGACCATATGAGTAACCCGGCCCCTCCTGGCGGGTGACTCTAAGGTCTATATCCTCAACACGCGTGTTATGAAATAGTGATCCCATGCTATTCGAGACGATGGTCTCCCCGTCTTAGAGTTTTTCTTGAACGATGCTTTGGGTGATTCCTGGCATCTGGAGAGTTAATCTGGTGTGTGCTGGTCAGGTGTGTTTTCAACCCAAAAGGCCATAACAGAAATTAGTCAACGTCTCAGCGTTGGCTAAAGAAACCCTATATACGTGGGTAAAGAGTACACCCTCTGTAGAGTTATATCTATTCGAATAGCCATGTCCATGGTTAAGGACTACAGTCTGGGTTGGTCAAGTGTCGGTCTTAGTGTCAGTCTCCAGAGGAAATAATTAAATTGATCATGGTTCGTTTTGCAGGATAATTATTGCCACTGCTGGTGCAATTACGAATATTATTGTTGACATGGATATTGTTGTGGACTAACCTTTTCCTCTTATGTGCAATCTTGAGTATCTCTTGGGATGGCTAGACTACCCGGGATACTCAAGTTTATTTTTGTTTGTGAGTATCACTTGGGATGACTAGTCCACCTGGATACTCGTGTTATTATTATCTTATAAGCCCTTTATGAGGCGTCGCTCAGACACCCGACTATGGCATGTATTTTCAAGACCTCTCGAGGCGTCGCTTTCAGACACCCGTTTGGTGTTTCTTTTCAAGACCTCTCGAGGCGTCGCTTTCAGACACCCGCTTGGCATTTTTCTTGGAATCCCTCGGGCGGTCCAACGCCCGATGTTCCACCTCATTTTCTTGATTTACTACTAACATGATTTATTTATCTATCTGCACCATATGAATATTTGTCATGCCATGCCTTAATTCCTAGTCAGCACATGCATATAATTTAAGTTAGCATGAGCATATGCATCCGGTATATCTGTTGTTCATCATGTTTGCGAGTACATTCAAACGTAGTCACTGGCTTGACCCTGGCTATTGTCTTGGCCAGATCATGATACAGAGAGGAGCACTACAATGACACCCCGCAACTTAGGATTCAAGGATAGCAGCCACACGAGATAGGAGTTATCCGGGTCAGCCGTTCCCATGGGAATGGAGTCCCATCAACGTTGGAGATCCACGAGTCGCTTCCGTCATCCACCACTAGAGATCCTTGCTGCATTCTTTGGACCTGTATGGTCTTCTACTCAATATGTTGTAATTGCTTGGAATGCTGTATCAAGGAAGTGTCCACCAGCAAACAGTAATCCTGGGGCTGGTGATGACACAAGGGTCATTTGCTGGGATTTATGTCCTGGAAATCCGGCCCCTACAACCTTGGAATCAGAGCCAGGCTGACCATTGGCTAATCCTATCTTAGCCTGGTCGCTATCCCTAGATTTCCACACTATCCACACCCTTAGGTGTCCATAGTCACTCATGTCCTATCTGACAGCCTTAAGGGGCCAGCCGACACCATTCAGTAGTCGGTGCCCAACCTACCACCCTAACCGACAATCACAGTGATTTTGCTGCCGTGGTTTCTAATCGATTTTTTTCACCCTTAACAAATCTCGGGTTGAGATTTTATTAAGGACCACCGCAACAAATATTTTTTTCTCAACACAGAGTTAATTCTTGCACCGCCGCAACATCTGGCTTATAGCCACACTCACTTCACCACATGCACTAAGTGCAGAGACCACACACCCTTGGCACCTAATCATACATCTCGTTTGCCAGATCACTAACACCGCGCCACAGGTTTTCCATACATAAAAGAACTTGTGGGTTTTATTTTTGCAAAACCTACCGCCACACACGCTAACAACCACTCGCACCCAACACCGATCACTAATCCTCATATCCACCACGGCCACGGAGAGCCTGCGTGGCGATGTGCGGCCTCTAGGACAACTCAGCAAGCACTTGCGTGGTGGTATGCAGATCTTCGTGAAGACTCTGCCACCGCACCAACTCAGCAGCCAGCTAGCCAGCATGGCGCTACACGCCTCGTCAGCTCGGACGTGCGTCGAAGCCAGGCGAGGCGGCGACAGCTGGGACGAGCTTCCTTGCCGTCCCCGATAAATCAAGAAGGGCACTTCGGTAGCGCATTAAATGCGTTTGTCCTACAGTGCCAGGAGATAGACTCGACTACTGTACAACTTTCCACCTCTTGTGTGCCACTGTGGCAGCCCCTTTGACTATAAAAGGAGGCCCGCGGCATACTTAAGAAGGATTTGGACTTTTTGGACCCTGCACGCTTTGTAGCTAGTCCAGGAACACCAGATAAACATAAACCAGCAGGAGTAGGGTATTACGCATCACTTGCGGCCCGAACCTGGATAATCCCGCTGCGTTGATCTCTCAATCCCGCTCTTTCCACAGCCCCGCGCCCGCCAACCGTAGCAAAAGGGATTCCTCGTGATCCCGTAGGTGTCGTTTCCCCCGACAACTTCCAAAACGCTTGGTTTTGTCTCTAGGATTGTGTTTGGTCACACGTGTAGTAGTCTTCTTCACCCTGCAAGAAAGCACATGAAGAGTATAAAAAAGTGAGTAAAATAATTGCCATTCCCACCGCCGTTCCCATGCAGCTGCCAGCCCACCAACTAGGCGAGCACCTGCGTGGCGACGTGCGGCCTCTAGGACAACTCAGCAAGCACCTGCGTGGTGGTATGCAGATCTTCGTGAAGACTCTGCCACCGCACCAGCTCAGCAGCCAGCCAGCCAGCGTGGCGCTACACGCCTCGTTAGCTCGGACGCGCGTCGAAGCCAGGCGAGGCGGTGACAGCTGGGACGAGCTTCCTTGCCGTCCCCGATAAAGAAAGAAGGGCACGTCAGTAGTGCATTAAATGCGTTTGTCCGTCGGTGTCACAACCAGGCCCACATCTGCCAAGACTCCACCGCCGTTCCCATGCAGCTGCTAGCCCACCAACTAGGCGAGCACCTGTGTGGCGACGTGCGGCCTCTAGGACAACTCAGCAAGCACCTGCGTGGTGGTATGCAGATCTTCTTGAAGACTCTGCCACCGCACCAACTCAGCAGCCAGCCAGCCAGCCAGCGTGGCGCTACACGCCCCGTCAGCTCGGACGCGCGTCGAAGCCAGGCGAGGCGGCGACAGCTGGGACGAGATTCCTTGCCGTCCCCGATAAAGCAAGAAGGGCACATCGGTAGTGCATTAAATGCGTTTGTCCTACGGTGCCAGGAGATAGACTCGACTACTGTACAACTTTCCACCTCCTGTGTGCCACTGTGGCAGCCCCTTTGACTATAAAAGGAGGCCCGCGGCATACTGAAGAAGGATTCGGACTTTTTGGACCCTGCACGCTTTGTAGCTAGTCCAAGAACACCAGATAAACATAAACCAGCAAGAGTAGGGTATTACCTATCACTTGCGGCCCGAACCTGGATAATCCCGCTGCGTTGATCTCTCAATCCCGCTCTTTCCACAGCCCTGCGCCCACCAACCGTAGCAAAAGGGTTCCTCGTGATCCCGTAGGTGTCGTTTCCCCCGACATCTTTGGCGCGCCAGGTAGGGGGCGCAAGCCGTGGGAACATGGTTTTGGAGCCGACGCATCGACTCTTTCATGGGGATGGCTTGAAGGGAGAGGGTGACGTCGATCAGCCGCCCTCTGGTGTCGTCCGCAGCTTAGACAGCCATCCGCGTGGCCCTGAAAAGCTAAGTCATGCAAAATTTTGGCTAATTTCATTTATATAAGTCTGTCTTCCTCGGAAGATCCCGTTCCTTGTATGGGAAACCTGCACGCAATGGGACCCTTCCGCTATTGGCAACGCCCTTGTCTCTGTCTCGAGTCCGCTCGACAGTTCATGCGGCAGTGCTGAGAACGGCAAGGTGGCCTACCCGCTACTAGCCGTGCTCTTGTCCTGTTTTGAGTCTGCTCGACAGTTCAAGCGACCGCGCTGGGAGCGGCAAGGTGGCTTGCCCAGCAGCAAGCGCCTCCCCGGCAGGCTGCTAAGGATCCGTCCTCGAAGCACCCCGGCATGGATTTACGCGCCAGCGGCCTTATCCAACCAAGCGTAGGGTGCGAACACACAAAGAAAGATCTAACAGGAAGATAGCATGGTCGATCTTAAAGTACTGCAGAGTTATATTACATCAAATAATCGCTGCAGTTCTAACTTAAGATAAAATTGTCTTGGTCTTGAACTCGCAGCGGCGATGAGAAACGGGGTGCCTAGTCCCGGCGCTGGCCCTCCACCCTCTCAACTCCGTCGACGCAGTCAATGATGGGCTTGATACGCTCCTTGAGCACCGCGAGGTCCGCCTCCTCCGGCAAGCTCTCCAACGCGTTGGCAAAGTTGACGGTGGGGTTCCAGAATGCCACCTTGGTGAGCACCTTGGTCAGGGCGCCCCGACAGAGTCTCTGGGACTCGTTGGCCAGATAAGTTGCCCGGTTGGAGCGGAGCTGCTCCAGGGCTCCAAGAACGCCCTCGAAGAACAGGGTCAGCTTGGCATTGGGACTCACGTTCGGCTCCGGGGCGTACCTCACGTTCGGCACCCCCATGGCAGCTAGCTTCGTGGTGGTCCTACCGGCGACGTCGGCGAGGCGGCTGACCCAATGGTTTATGCCCTCCGCGTACTCCTTGTGTTCGGCGGCGTCATTCCTCCGTAGCTGACTCTCCACCTCCAGGTCCTTTGTCAGGGTCTCTTCCCGGGCCCTGACCTCCGAGAGCGTCCCCTCAAGATCCTCCAGCTTCAGCTTCAGGTCTTTGATGGAGTCGTTGGCCTTGGAGAGCAGCTCGGCCTTGCCAAGGACTGCAGCCTGTGCCTCCACCAGAGCACCGTTGATCGTGTCCTTCTCCTTCGCCAGCTCTAGGACCTGTTTCTTCAGCCCATCCCCCTTCACCTCCAGCTCCTTCACCTTGTCGGCATGGACCAGGGCTTGAGCATTGAGTTCCTCCTTGTGCCTCTGCTCCAGCTCCTGAGTCCGCTGCGCGACAAGCTTTCCAACCTCCTCATCCTTGCCGCGGAGTGTGGCGGCGAGCGCCTCCTCACGAGCGGCAAGGTCCTCCTCCTGGGAGTTCAGCTCGGCCTGGTGCTGGTGCCGAGCGGCTTCGTCCTTGGCGGCCTGTTCCTTCGCACCTCCTGGGCCTTCTCGACATTAGCCTGCTTCAGGACAAGCTCCTGTTTGCACTCGGCCAGCAGATCCTGGGCAACCTTAGGTTCTTCGTGGGCCTGGCAGAACGAGGCCTGTGTCTCGATGACACGCCCCTCGAGATCCGCCTCCGCCTTGTCCACCGCTGCCATCCTGGTTTTTGCCTTGTCCAGGCGGTCACAGTGAAGGCAGCTGCTCCTCTTGGAAACCGCCGCCACTGGCGCTCGGTTCGTCAACAACCTCGAGCCCGCCAGCGCCGAGCGCCTCGTTGTCGAACACCTCCCCCTCGGTTGGCGCCCTGGTGCTCGCCGTTCCCGGGAGGTGGACGAACAGGTCGTTGGCCACCTTCAAGTATTTGCCCGAGCCAGAGGCAGCAGAGGAGGAAGGTTGGTCGTCAACCACCCCCTCCCCGACAGCGGCCTTGCCGGCCTCCTCGGCAGCGGCCTAGCCGGCCTCCCCGGCAGGCCCCTTGGCGGCATCCTCAGCAGCGGTCTTGGCGGCCTCCTTGGCGGCGATCTTGTCAGTCTCGGCCTCAGCGTCCCTGGTGACCTCCTCGATGATGGTGTCGATGTCCCCCCGGTCCGCCGAGGAAGGGTATGGATACCAAGAAGGGGAATGAGGCGGAGGCAAGGGCGAGGTTCAAAAAGAAGAAGAAAGAACAGGGACAGAAAGCAAATAACTTACCCACACCGGGCCAGGAAGACGTGGCGCCCTCCCCGCCAGCATTCGTTGCCGGGGCAGAAACCCCGGCACCAAAGTTCGCCTCCTCCTCCTCCTCCATATGCGTGGGCTCGGTGGTGGATGCCCTTGCTGGGGACGCCCCTCGGGGCAGCATAGTCGAGAGGGGCGGCGTGTTGGGGGTGGCCCTCGGCAGCTCCTCCTGCTGCCGTTCTTCTCCTGCAAACCTGGCAAGATCAGCGTCAAGGATTCACACCCCAAAGTTCATCAATGGAGGGGTGAGTGGTGAGCTTACGCTGGGGGCTGAAGCGGGGGCTACGTCGGGGGCTGCTATCCGGGCTGCTATCCACCAGCAACGGCGTATGCGAAGTACCCGCCGGGTGCTTGACGCCCGTCGAGGCCTTGGCCCTCTTCGCCACCCTCTGGGCCAGCATCTCCACGTCCCTGTGAAGATAACATCAGATCAAAGAAAGATAACACTGGAGCAAAGTTGGGAGATGATGTGGGGGGCGAAATACTTACTCTTCCTCCACTAGCTTCCTCTTCCTCGTCGGGCTGAAAGATCCGAGGTCAAACTCGGCCTCCAAGGTGCTGTCCGAAGGGGAAGGAGATGGGGTCTGGTACCGCTTGGACGAGGAGGAAGCAGTCGCCTTCCTCTTCGCCACCGCGGCCTTCACCACCTCCGTCGCTGCCGCGGCCTTCATCGCCCTCGTCTCGCGCACGAGCTGCTCCTGGGGCGGCTGCCGCTGCGAGGTCCTGCCAGGCCGGACCGGCACACCAGAGCTGGCCCGCCGCAGGACGCGCTCCCTCCCCGCGACCGGGGGGTCGTTCACCACGACCTCCTCTTAGGACGACTCGTCGCCCGCGTCTTCAACAAGCGGGGCCTTAGTGTTGGCGCCGCTGGCCTCCCCGGCAGACTCCGCCCACTGGGCGAGCTTCGTCTCCTCCGCGGCCGCGTCGGCCTCGTCCTTCACGGCGCCAACGCTGCCGGCCTCCCTGGCAAGCGCCGCCTCCGCCGCCCTGGCGGCGATGTAGTCAAGTTCCGCCTTGGTAGTGTCCTGGATGAGCAGCAGCTCGTCACGGACATAGCTCTCCGACAAGGTGTCGAAGAACTCCTGCACCTTCTCCGCTGGTGGCTCGGCCCAGGACGGGTCAATAACATGCGCGTTGAAGTCCGGCATCATGGCGATGATGGCGGACTGGCGAGAGTTGTTGCTCAGCGGGACCACTCCCGTCGGCAACCCAAACAAGGGCCCCTTGACGGCCTTGCCGGCCTTCGTGGGCGTGCCGGTCCTCTCAGCCTTGCCGTCGCTGTCCATGTCGAGCTGAAAGAGCCTTCCCATCACCGTGAAGTTGTGCTTCAGTCCAGGTCGGAGCCTCATGATGTCGGCCGCGTTCCTGAAATCCCAAGCTGGCCTCCCCTTGTTGTGCAGCGGGCGATTCGGCGACGAATGAAGTCGGCACCGATCATCTCGAGGGTGAGCCTAGCCATGGTGAGGCGATTGATCCTGGTGGTGGCGACCGTGAGCTTCTTGTCATTGGCGTCGAGGTCGCTCCAGTCCTGGTGGCGGGACGGCGGGCTCTGACAAACCCGGCAGAACTCGTGCGGGTCCTTCTCCTCGATCCAGCACCACCGGCCCTACCACTCCTCCCACCTCTCCTTCTAGGCACCCTCTGGGTACGTGCCTTTCTCCTGGGTCCTCGGGATCCAGGCAATGCTCCCAGAGATGGCGCCCCCTGGTTGGAGGTGAGGGTAGAAGTAGTGGGGGAAGAGCATCGTGCTGGGGAGCACCCCGGCAAAGCCCTCGCGGAGGTGAGCAAAGAGAGCCATGCACGCCACGACATTCGGCGTAAGATCCAAAAGATGGAAGCCGTAGGTGTGCATGACGTCATTGAAGAAGTCAGAGAAAGGGGGGCAGAGCCTGCAAGAGAAAAATCGATGAAGAAGGGTACCGATTTGGGCCGTCCTTGGCAAAATCGGCGGGGACGACGCACGTGGGAGGGTGCCCCGTCGTCTTCCTCCCCCCACAGGGGCAAGAAGAAGTTCTTGAAGTGGATCGCATCGACCGTCGACGGGAAGTAGGCGAGCTGCATCCGCCGCACCGCCGACTCGCTCTTCAGTGCCTCCTTCTCCCCGGCATCCTTGGCCGCTCCCTTGCCCCTGCTGTTTTGGGCGCCATGGCAGCTGGGAGGGGGCGAAGGATCAAGAGCAATGGGAGCGCAGCGGCAGCAAGCAGAGGCAAGAACTTCGAATCTTTCGCCTGAGGAAGAAGAGAGGAACGGCGGTTCCGAGATTGGAAGAGGCGCAGAGGGTAAATGAGCAGCGCGCCTGCGGTTTTTCCTTTTTATGGGGAAGGCGCGGGCCGCCTCTTTACCATTTACTATGATGTGACGCATGAGGGCAGCAACTGCCCCACGCATGACCCCCACGTCATGCGCGACCTTCATGTCACGCATTCAACGCGAGTCGTGGGGAAGCGCAACGAGCGAAGAAGTTACTATGGTAAAACTCGGCCCCGCATGCCCACGCACCGTTTTGGGCCTAGCCCAACAACGCGTCGTGCTTATGTGTGGCCCAGGCCCGGGGGCTCCTGTCGTTGCACAAAAGGAGGGGTCCTATTTTGTACCCCTTTACTTGTGTGTGGGCAGTTGGAGCCGCACCTGCGGCCACACTTAGCGGGGCAGAGGAAGGAAGCAAAGCCACAAGACAACCAGAGCAACGCCAAGCCAGAAACACAAAGAACAGAAGGGCGAGGTGGACTCCCCCGGCAAGGCCCTTGCCGGAGAGGGCCTCCACGGCCCCGGCAAGAACCTTGCCGGGGCAAATCTCCCAATGCCAGCAGGACTGCTACCCTTGAGCCTGAAGGTTCCAACGCCCTCAACCACATTGGAACCAAAGCTCGGGAGGCACCTCCGTGGTGGCATGCAGATATTTCTGAAGACCAAGAACATGCAAGACTAGATGAGGATCAGAAGACGAAGATCCTCGGCAAGATCCTTGCCGAGAATACCCACGAGTTCCCCCCCCCCCGGCAAGACCCATGCCGGGGACGCCCGCGACGCCGCGGCAAGACCCTTGCCGGAGACATCCGCGGGGTCACAACCAGGCCCACATCTGCCAAGACTCCACCGCCGTTCCCATGCAGCTGCCAGCCCACCAACTAGGCGAGCACCTGCGTGGCGACGTGCGGCCTCTAGGACAACTCAGCAAGCACCTGCGTGGTGGTATGTAGATCTTCGTGAAGACTCTGCCACCGCACCAACTCAGCAGCCAGCCAGCGTGGTGCTACACGCCTCATCAACTCGGACGCGCGTCGAAGCCAGGCGAGGCGGCGACAGCTGGGACGAGCTTCCTTGCCGTCCCCGATAAAGCAAGAAGGGCACATCGGTAGTGCATTAAATGCATTTGTCCTACGGTGCCAGGAGATAGACTCGACTACTGTACAACTTTCCACCTCCTGTGTGCCACTGTGGCAGCCCCTTTGACTATAAAAGGAGGCCCACGGCATATTGAAGAAGGATTCGGACTTTTTGGACCCTGCACACTTTGTAGCTAGTCCAAGAACACTAGATAAACATAAACCAGCAGGAGTAATGCATCACTTGCGGCCCGAACCTGGATAATCCGTTGCGTTGATCTCTCAATCCCGCTCTTTCCACAGCCCCGTGCCCGCCAACCGTAGCAAAAGGGATTCCTCGTGATCCCGTAGGTGTCGTTTCCCCCGACAACTTCCAAATCGCTTGGTTTTGTCTCTAGGATTGTGTTTGGTCACACGTGTAGTAGTCTTCTTCACCCTGCAAGAAAGCACATGAAGAGTATAAAAAAGTGAGTAAAATAATTGCCATGGTAGGCATCATAAAAATGAAAAATGTGTGATGTGCCAGAGCTACCATTTGAGAACAAGGTATGGATGAGCACACATGACAAATGTAGGTGGTGGAAGTTAGTGGAAAAGCTGCCAGTTGCCATATTAGTGGAAAAAGAATTGCCATGTGGTCTAGTTAGCAGTTGCCATGCAGAACAAGCAGGAGTTGCCATGCAGCAAAAAATAGATCATGAAAAACAGCAGTTGCCATGTGGGTCAGATGGCAGTAGCCCATGTGGCAAGTTAGAGGGCTGCCATGAGAAGCAGACAGTAGTTGCCACAGAAATGTATCAAGTAGAGAAGTTGTGTATGATCTAGAATGCATCAAGCAAAAAATAGCACTATGACAATGAAAAACAGTGAGAACCCACTTCTTGATTGTCTTCCTCAAGTCTTCCAACACGACAGGATCCCCGGTGTTGGACGTCGACGTACGAGGAGACGACCTAGTGGAAGTGGTGTCACCAGCAGTGGGAGCACCCTTGTTCAATCGGGCAGAAACACGGGTTGGCGTTGGTGCTTGTTTCTTCTTAACTGCTCGTCCACCAGCTGTCGCCTCACTGCACGTAGAAAAAATGGCAAAGAGATACCAAGTGTGAGACACAAAAATCATGCCGCATTTAGCAAATAATGAAAAAAGGTCGGTCTGTTAAAAAGGAAGGACAAACAAAACACTAGATAGACATTGAACCTCCTCCTAGCAGCTACGGGATCGGTCCTAGACCTCTTGCCACCAGAGCACTGCCCAACATCCTCTGGAGCCCTGCCCCTCTTTGAGAGAGACACGCCCGTGTCTCTCGCAACAGTTTGTTCAATGACTTCCTCCGGTGGAGGAACATTTAGTGCGGCCTTAGCCTTCATCGCCGTCGGTTTCATGTTGCACATTCTCCATGCCATCGTCATCGTCCTTGTCGAGACCAGCATCTCCATCTAGCTCATCTTGCGTGTCAGGGAGCTCCTGAGAGCTGTTGTAGTCGTACCGGCCACGGCAACCAGCTGGTTGATGTGTCCGTTCTCCAACGAATGATGTGAACTGCCTCGCACCCGCGTCGCAGTCAGAGCCATTAAGTGTCGTCCAACCCTCAACCAACTTCCCGAGCAAGCTGGTCATGCCGGAAGCAAACTGCCCAACTAGATGCTCAACAGGTGCCCTCGCCTGAGCACAAAACAAAAAGTAGCAATAACCAAACATATTAGAGTCATGTGTGTAAGAACAAATAAGCCAAAACAACCATAGAGAGATATGAAAATGCAAGAGAAAATAATTTCAAAAAAAAACAAAATAAACACCCTTGATTACCTCAGCAGGACAAGATGGAGCTGAATGCACATCCATCCACTTGCCAAAGTTTTGTGGCCCACCAAACACACTGTAGTCTATAGCATGCTTGGCCATCAGCTGAAAAACAGCAAAAGCAACTAAAGATGTCAAAAGAAATAAGGAGCAGTGACTATAATTCATGTACTACAAAAGAGGAAAAAAGAAGGAGTTTCGACACGGAATGGCGGAGTTGCCGTATGGGGTCAAACATGGGTGCCATGTGCAGACAACCATGGCTGCCAAGGTATTTATCGCTTGGAAGCCATAAATGGTTGCCGTATGGGGATTTTTTTCATATGTTATGCAACATCGAAATTGAAGAATGCCTTGCAAGAAAGACGGCAGAACTAACCTGTAGTTTCCCATATTTTGTATCAGATATCCTATCTGCGGCAAGCACAACCTTGACAGCATCGTACGTCCACGCAGAGACAGCAAACATATGTGGAGGCGGCGGGCCTCCTATCTTAGTAAAGTCGATAGTGGACAGATCAAGACGATCGACGTACATGAGCTGGTATACACAATAAAAAGCAAGCTATGTCAGCTGCCATCATGCTATGTTGAAAAGAAGCTTATGTAGTTTCCTTGAGTCATCACGTTGAAGAGAAAGGAAGAAAGGTTTGCCATCTATCTATGTTAGTTGCCATCATGCTATGTTGGCAGTTGCCATCCTATTATGCTATTAGTTGCCACCAGTTAAACATGGTAGCTAGTTGCCATTCTAGATTGTATAAAAGAGAATGAATGTATGAAATGAACAATTTTTTGTGTTGTAGAAAAATTCTATTGCCTTGTAGGCAGCAACTACAGATGCCATGGATCAAACAAAAATCACTTTCACATGTAAAAGATTCACATGAAAAATGAAACAAAGGGTTGCCATGCACGATCTTATACGGTTGCCATCAGAAAAAGGAAAATACAAAATCCAGTTAAAATATTAGTCATAAACTTTGGGTTGGCAGACTATGGCCAAACAAACATACCAAAAATGCAAAACAATTTGGTTCACACTTATCAACAGCTGCGATGTTGATTTAGGAAAGGAATGAACCGTGATAAGAGTATTTGCAAAAGAGTAGGGGAAAAATACCATTAGGTGCAAGCGACAGCCCTTCTGGTACATCTTGTTTGAGAATGCATCATGCAGGAATTCCGCGATGAATTTACACCAATTCATGTTCTTAACGTCTTTCAGCTTCGCCTGCACAACACAATTTCAGGACAAAAAATTGCCGCATCAGCATCCAAATGAAAACATCAAAAAAACTGGCAGTGACTAGCTTCCAGATGACATCAAAATCAAAAAATTGAAGGGAAAAAGAAGTAGAGAGAGAGCATTCACCAGGATAGGGAAGCACTTGTTGCTTGGGCGAAGAGATGTGGTAGGCGCAAAGACAGTTGAGATCAAGTACATGAGCAGCTTCATCTTAAATACCTCACCATGGGTTTTCATACCATCCAGCGAAGTTTCCAGCACAGTCATATTAGGCATGGATGCCATCCCAGGAAACAAACGGGCGAACAAGGCTTCCTCAATCTTATTATTCACCTCATACATGACTTTGATTTCTCCACGGGGCACACCCAAAGTGCAGAACACGGATTCCTCATCCAAAGGCAGTCTTCCACGTCCCGGAATCACGAATTCCCTGGAGGCAGGATCATATATATCATCGAGCCAGTCGCATACAGGGTTTACTAGGTTCATGCACCTAACATTCATCAGAGTCTGCATCCCCATCTCACCAGCAGCTCCCTTCTGCTCATCAGTAAATCCGTCGTTCAATATAGTCAGGCGTTCTTGCGGAGCCCTATTGCGCTGACCTTTCTTCTTCTGCATAACACAAAAAGGAACATTTGTTGCCATGGTCAATATAGTGAAAATTTAGTTCTAACGGAAGATTAAAAACTCAATGTCAAATTAAACATATGGGGGTGGAAAGTGACCTCATCGCCATCTTTTGTCCGACCGGTCGCGTGATTTTGTTGCCATAACTCCATGAAGTCATCATCATCTTGATGGTCACCGCGAGCCATTCTGCTACCATAAGAACAAAACCCACGTTAGGGTGAAAATGAAAACGCAGTCGACGGGTACGGAAAGAAATGCATGAAGTAACGATTCACTGGATATCATCGATGAACAAAAATGAAAACTCCATGGTTACTATCGTGGAATTGTCACGGCAGATGTCCTAGTGAAAGGACTTAGTCGTGGAGCCATCGCAACTAGGAAGCTTAAAGGGGTTAAAACGGGACAAAGGACACGAGGGTTTATACTGGTTCAGCCCCTTGCGGTGAAGGTAAAAGCCTAATCCAGTTGAGATGGAATTGCTAGGCTTTCGATGACCAGGGAGCGAATACGCTTTGCCTAGCTCTCGATCTGTTGTTTTTTTCCTTGAACCGCCGCTAGGTCATCCCTTTATATTAAGAGGTTGATGCCCAGCGGCTCACAGAGTCCCGGCCGGCTTATAAACAGTGTCCGGCTCGGTCTCTAACTTTTCTTGCCTTATAATACAAGTCACACACATAGGGCGGTTTATCTCTACGGGCCTTAAGTTGCCTTTGGGCCTTGGGCCCTTAACTGAACCGCCATCTTCCAGGGCTGTCGTGGGCTTCATGAATCGCCATGGGTATAACCCGGCCCCTCCTGGGCGGGTCATACCTAATAGTTATATCCCCAACATTAGACCCCAGATTGATTTGAACTGGTCCATGTCAATCTTCAACACTTATAGAAAATCTTCTGCTCTTCATTGCGCGAAAATTTATAACCCGCCGTGATGTCATCTTTTGGATTTGCGATAACCCGCCATGACATCATCTGCCATTACTTACACTGTATCCAATGTATCTTAACGGATCCTTATCTTTAATGGCCATCCCGATAATCGAGGCGTTCTGGTAGTTGGATAACCATTTTTCGGCCTCCTCGTTTTTTGCGCCCACTTAGGATTCTTGCCTTATAAATAGGCACGACCGGTCTTTCCTCATTCTTCCCCTTTCCAGCGTCTTCTTCCTCTCGCAACCCTTCTACCGCTCGAGCTCCGCCGCCGCCGCCGCAGAGCACCTCGTCTTCCTCAACCTTGGCCGCTGCATCAACCTGAATCGATCCAGAGAACGGCGGCGACCCTCCGGAGTAGATCTACAACTGTAAGTTTCAGTCTTTCCATACCTCAGATCCGCATTTAGGGTTTGCAAGTTTCTCTTGTGTTCTTCGCAGTTCATCGTAGTTCATCTTCTCGGCTGCTCCGCGAGCTCCTTTGATCTGCAAACGGCACTAAACTAGTGCGGTAGTTTTTTTATTTCTACCTTTGATATCAATAGATCCCCTTTCTGGAAACAAAATCTTGTGGAAGCTCATGAACTCATCAGTACTGGTTTTTAGGTCTAAATTTACTTTTCTTTTCCTGACCAGTCGTTGATCCAAAATAATAGCTGCAGTCTGTGGAATCTGTTTATGCAACACTTAAGCAAAAAACGGCATTTGTTAGATCCATCTAGCCATGGCGGCTCAAATTGCCGACTTAATTTGAAATGCTCAATAGATATCACCCAATTTATCATGGCGGCTTAAAAATTTGCACTGCTCCTGGCGGTTTACATAACTTGACATAATTTAGCCATACACTATTAGGCCCCTTTGTAAGCCGCAATCTTGATTATGTTCTGTAATGTTTTTCTTCTCCAGCTTAAATTTGAGCCGACAATTTTACTCTTTGTTAGGCCTCTGTCTTCATAATGGCGCCCAAACCACCCACTACATGCAATTGGGTCAAGTCCATTGTCACAGACAGCACACTTGAATATTTCGTAAAGACTGGCTATCTGCCAAAGAAGGAAATCATGTCTTATCGTGCCCCTGATCCAACCAAGGAAAAGCCTCAACCCAAAGAGGGGGAAGTCATCGTCTTCACTGACCACATGAACCGGGGCTTTTCTCCACCCGGCTCAAAGTTTTTAGAGACGTTTTACACTTCCTTGACCTCCGTCCTCAAGACATCGGACCCAACTCCGTGTCTAATATTTGCAACTTTCAAGTGTTCTGTGAGGTGTATCTTGGAGAAGAACCCAGCTTGCTACTCTTCAGAGGGTTATTTTATTTGAACCACCAGAATGAACGTGCCAACGGACCTAGCTTGGAGCTTGGTGGGGTCTCAATCCAACGAAGGAGAGACGCCATTTTCCCTTATGCAAATCCACCGAGTCACCCCAAAGACTGGAATCAAACATGGTTCTATTGCCAAGACACTTCTCCGGCTGATAAGAACCCTCTGCCCGGCTTTCGCGCCCTGCGTCTCGAATCTATGCATCCACTACCAGACAAGTTATCCGCTGCTGAACGCCAGAAGCTCGCCCCAACTATGGTTAAAGTGAGGGCTCTTCTGGGGAATGGTTTAAGTGGCATTGACTTGGTCCGGGTTTGGCTTGCCTGGCGAATCATCCCATTGAGCCGCCGCCCTGGTTTGATGTGCACCTACACAGGTGAGAAGAATGATCCTTTGTGGCATAGCCCTGACGATTTACCTGACGATGTCATTGATAATATGACAAAGTCGCTTTTGAACGAAAGCTTAGCAGACTGTGGCAAGGTGGGCTTAAGCCCTTTCTGCAAAGCTAACCCGGCTCCAGTGGTAAGCCACTAAATTGAGCATTTCTACCTTCATCCGTGATGTTTTGTTTTTACTCAGACCTTTGCCGATTTTCACAGGCTAATGACAAATTTTGGAAAGCAAAATATGATCACGAAGCTGCGAAGAGAGCCAGGAAGGCTAAGAGAGCCGCCAGGAAACCCGTCGTCAAAAAGAAGGGAAACAAGAGCAGCGCTTCCGACATGTTTCCACTAGAAGATACCTCTGAGTCGGAGGTAGCCCTTGACTCTCTAGGCTCCTTTTTTAACCGCCTTATTGACACAGATTATCATCAGGAGGACACGGGAACGAGTCACGGGGTGGATGAAGAGGTAACTATTATTTCCTCCGACTCCGAGCCTTTGCCAAGACAGAAAATCTGAAGAGTAACCCGGAAAGGAAGATTTTCACATCCTTTAGCTTATCAAGATCCTCAACTTCTTTTGACGCGGAAGATTCATGAAAGCCGGAGGCAGACCCGGACCAGCAAGGACGCAGAACTCTCCTTCGGCTTACCAAATACACCAAGGAAGCGTCGGAACAAGGTCACCTCCAACTTAACTCCTTTTTATCCTTTGGCGGGTCTCACTCGTCAACCACTCAACTCTTCTGACTCAAATTATCAATACACTTTGCCTTCCTCCGGTGACTCACTTCAGTCCAACATGCAGGCTTTTAAGACCGCTCCAGGGTAACGATAATTTACTTATCCTGTACTCATTTCAATTCTTTATACTTGTACTGATATTGTGATCTTACGCAGCGGACAAGCGAAACCCAGCAAAAAAGTGAAAAAGAGCAAGTCGGCCGAAGAGCCCTCCTTGAAAGAATCGGAACTCCAGACGATCGCGCCTGAGGCCTCTGTTCCTGAGCCGCCACTTGAACCGGTGCATGACACGCCAACATCAATTACTGACCCGCCTGCTGATCAAGCCATTGATGGCTCTGAAAATCTTGAAGTCTCTAACCCGGCCAAGACAGATGACCCACAAGATGCTGATGTTGTAATCACCAAGACTGGCTACACTGAGCCGGGGAGACCTACTGTGCTGGCCAAGTGTTCTGCCAAAGAAGAGCTCCTGGAATGTCGCAAGGTCGGATTTGACGTTGCTGATTACACTCACATGAGCATTGGGGAAGTTTTTTCTGGATATCTTAGCCAAGTGCACAGCAACCGTGATCTCGAAGTTGATATGGTGAAACAAATGCATCAGAAATTTGAGGTGTAAATTATTTCCCTTCTCTGAATTATCCTTACCATTCCAGCCCCCAACTCTATTGCTTATGATGAATATGTTGTAGACTTAGAACAGATGTATAAGGTTTAATTATATCCTTTGATCAAACCCGTAGTCCCCGAGGGCCGGCTTAATCAACATGAATGAGCTGGTCCTTCATATGCTTGTGCAAAATATAGGCCTTGTGTGGATTTAACAGCAATATGCATTAGCCCCCAAGTGCCAAGTACTCTTGCTTGCAAAATGCTTGGGACTTACTCTTATGAACCGCCACTTAGAAAAAACCTTCGTTATACATTAGCCCCCAAGTGCCAAGTGTTGTTGCTTACAACAGGGCTTGGGACTTAAGATTGCATGCTAATATTCATGACTTTTGACCCGGTATTTATACAGGCCACAACCACTCAACTGCAATCAGAACTGTCTGAATTGAAGACCCGCCTGGAAGCTCAGGAGATTGAAACTCAAAAGGCCAACTCCAAATTTGAATTCAGCGTGGCTGAACAGGAGAAACTGAAATCTGAAGTTGAGGTTGAGAAAAAGGCCTGGGCTGAGGAAAAAACTGCCTTAACCCAGCGAGTTGAAACAGTAGAAAAGGCTCTTGAAGAGGTGACCACAGAATTATCCGGTTTAAAACGTCGTGTATCTCAAATGGTCTCAGCAATCTTTGGTAAGTCGCCCTGTAAGTGTTAAATAATGAATCTTTCCAGTCATCGTATGAATTGAAATTTGACTCACCTGACATTTCTATGCAGCAGGAGCTCCAACCTCAACCAGGACATGCTGGTAAAGCTGAAGGCGGTTTACATGCTCGTGGAACAACTTTACACTGGATCCCAGCGTGCCTTGGCTATAGTTGCCATATCAAATGAAGTCCCCACACTCCTGGCGGATGTGGTAAAGCGACTTTCTGTGCTGCCTCAACGGTTCAATGAATTGAGGCGATCAGCTGCAAGAGCCGGAGCCATAACTGCTCTAAGCTGGGCAAAAGCGTGGCTACCGGAGTTAGACCCGGCCGACATCGCCATTGGGTATCCAAGCCTTAAAGAAGACGGCACACCATTTGAACAGGAGGACTTCACTGCTTGTGTGAAGGAAATACGCCCTGTGGCTACCCTGATTGCTGATGACGCGGACCTCACCAAGTACCAACTGGGTTATGACGCGGAAAACCGAAGAATTCCAACGCCGCATTATAAAGTGACCAGCCTGATCCCTCCAATCCGTAAGCATACCTTCGCCCCTGAAGTTGACCCGGCCGGACTAATTGATGATGAAGCTGAATTTGAAGCTTTGAATGGCATTGACTGGTCATCATCAACCTTCCAGGACAGGGAACAGGACGGAGGAGCGGAAAGGGTTGATCCGGAAGCGTCAGGCCAACTAGAAAATTGACCCGCCGGGCGACTCATACATGTACCTTGCTGGAAAAACAGTTTAATCATTTGGACTCGGCGAGTTATGTAATAGGGTAGAAATAACTTTGCTTTGTCGTGCCCTCATCCATGTTTTGATGCTCAACACTGTTAAGCCGCCGCCTTATATTCTCCCTAGTTAAACTTATCATCTGCTGTTGTTACGCACAACAAAGTCTTTAAACTATCATGTACATAGAGAACAAATCACAAGCATCCTTGGTGGCTTACCGCAGGGCGGGTCATAATATCTTATGTACAATCATTAATAATGAAAGAAGAAAAACACAGATAAGCCTGTTATGAATTATAGCTTTTGAAATACAACTATAATATCATACCTGTGATTTTGAATTTGTACTGCCGGTTCATGTGACCTGAACAGTGAGGGTAATAGCCCAATTCTTTAGAAGCCAGCAAGTCCATACATATGATTATTGTCATATGCTGGCAACTTATCTTCCAAAACCAAGCCGGGTTAAATTTAAACCATACTCATACTTAGATCTGGACAAAAAGTCTCAAGTAAAAGACAAAGATTGCTTTCAGAAAACTTAAGCAAAATAGAAAGACATAGTTGAGGGTTCTGATTCGAATACGATCAGTAAACCGGCCCAAAGGGGTTAAGCTAGGATTCGAATACGATTATGTAGCCCCCAGTGGCTTTGGCATTGCGCCGATCAAGAGGGTACCGACAGCTGTGTTCTCTTTGGTTCGAATACGACCTATGTTTGAACAGGAAGCCCCCAAATGACCTTGAGAGGTTTTTAACGACCCTGATTCGAATACGATCCAAGTCGGACCCAAAAGGGGTTAAGCTATGATTCGAATACGATCAAGAAGCCCCCTAATGAGTTTAGCATTGCGTCGATCAAGAGGGTATCGACAGCTATGTTCTCTTTGGTTCGAATACGACCTATGTTTGAACAGGAAGCCCCCTAGTGACCATGAGGTTTAACGGCTAGATTTGAATATGATCGTAAGCCAGACCAAAGGGAAAGCCGGATTCGAATACGATCAGCCCCCCTTTCAGTCGTTTTAAATTTTTATAATGAAGACATATGAACTTTGAGGATGAAAAGGACGAAGGTCCTGCTTTATTACTTATCATAATATATACATCGTCAAAATATGTACATCATGAGAGCTGGTGGCTCAAGTATAGTAAGTCCAAAGATGAGCGATATTCCACGGCCGGCGGGTCTCCTCCTCCGATTTACGTGAGTCTTTGCGCTCTCGAACATCAATGAGGTAGTATGATCCATTGTTCAAGTTCTTGCTGACCACAAAAGGCCCTTCCCAAGGTGGGGATAATTTGTGTGCATCAGTTTGATCCTGGATGAACCGGAGCACCAAGTCACCTTCTTGAAAGGTTCTGGACTTAACCCGGCGGCTGTGATAACGGCGCAAGTCCTGTTGGTAAATCGCCGAGCGGGCTGCTGCCAAGTCACGCTTTTCATCTAGCAGGTCAAGTGCATCCTGACGGGCTTGCTCGTTATTAGCTTCAACGTAAGCTGCCACACGGGGCGAGTCATGGCGGATGTCACTTGGTAGAACCGCCTCTGCTCCGTAAACCATGAAGAAAGGTGCATAACCCGTAGACCTGTTAGGAGTAGTATTGATGCTCCATATCACAGAGGGTAACTCCTCCACCCAACAACCCGGCATCCGTTGTAAAGGAACCAGAAGTCGGGGCTTGATGCCTTTCAAGATTTCCTGATTGGCTCTTTCTGCTTGACCATTGGATTGGGGATGAGCCACTGACGAAACATCAAGCCGAATATGCTCTCGTTGACAGAACTCCTCCATAGCGCCTTTGGACAGATTAGTACCGTTGTCGGTTATGATGCTGTGTGGAAAGCCAAAACGAAAGATCACCTTTTTCATGAATTGAACCGCCGTGGCTGCGTCACACTTATTGACCGGCTCTGCCTCAACCCACTTTGTGAATTTATCAACCGCCACCAAAAGGTGTGTCTTTTTATCTTTGGACCTTTTGAAAGGTCCAACCATATCAAGCCCCCAGACTACAAACGGCCAAGTAATTGGAATCATCCTCAATTCTTGAGCCGGCACATGAGCCCGTCGTGAGAACTTCTGGCAACCATCACATTTACTGACTAGATCCTCCGCATCAGCGTGAGCCGTCAGCAAATAAAAACCATGATGGAAAGCTTTGGCCACAAGAGACTTTGAACCGGCATGATGGCCACAATCTCCTTCATGGATCTCACGAAGAATTTCTTGACCTTCCTCAAGAGAGACACAGCGTTGAAACGCCCCAGTGACACTGCGATGATGCAATTCACCATTAGCAATTGTCATTGACTTAGATCGCCGGGTTATCTGTCTAGCCAAGGTTTCATCCTCAGGCAACTCGCCCCCGGGTCATATAAGCCAAATATGGCACTGTCCAATCTGGGATGACGTGAAGAGCCGCCACCAATTGAGCCTCTGGGTCTGGAACAACCAAGTCTTCTTCTGTGGGTAATTTGACAGAAGGGTTATGCAGAACATCTAAGAAAGTGTTAGGTGGCACCGGCTTACGCTGAGACCCCAGCCGGCTTAAAGCATCAGCCGCCTCATTCTTTCTGTGATCAATGTGCTCCACTTGGTAGCCCTTGAAATGTCCAGCAATTGCATCAACTTCACAGCGATAAGCCGCCATGAGAGGATCCTTGGAATCCCACTTGCCTGATACTTGCTGAGCCACCAAATCTGAGTCGCCAAAGCACCTTACCCGGCTTAAGCTCATCTCCTTAGCCATCCGAAGACCATGGAGCAAGGCCTCATACTCAGCTGCATTGTTAGTACAGGGAAACATCAACCGTAGCACATAACAAAATTTGTCACCTCGAGGGGAAGCAAAAACAACTCCAGCCCCCGAGCCCTCCAATTGCCTGGACCCATCAAAATGAATAGTCCAGTATGTATTGTCCGGCTTCTCTTCGGGCATCTGCAGCTCTGTCCAATCGTTGATGAAGTCTACCAATGCTTGAGACTTGATAGTGGTGCGTGGCACATACTTCAAACCATGAGGCCCAAGTTCAATGGCCCACTTGGTGACTCGTCCTGTGGCTTCTCTATTTTGAATGATATCTCCTAAAGGGGCAGAACTAACCACAGTGATGGGATGACCCTGGAAGTACTGCTTAAGTTTCCGGCTTGCCATGAACACCCCATAAACGAGCTATTGCCAGTGTGGATATCTTTGCTTGGACTCAGTAAGCACCTCACTGACATAGTAAACCGGCCGTTGAACCGGATATTCCTTGCCTGCCTCCTTGCGCTCTACGATGATGGCCACACTGACGACACGTGTATTAGCGGCCACATATAATAATAATGGCTCCTTATCTATAGGAGTAGCAAGGAGCGGTGGCTCAGCGAGCTGTCTCTTCAAATCTTCAAAGGCAGCGTTAGCAGCATCACTCCAGACAAAGTCGTCTGTCTTTTTCATCATCTGATACAGCGGTATGGCCTTCTCACCCAACCGGCTTATGAACCGGCTTAAAGCAGCAATACGACCCGCCAAGCGCTGAACATCATTGATACACGCCGGCTTAGCTAAAGAAGTGATTGCCTTGATCTTCTCCGGGTTGGCCTCCATGCCTCTGTTAGAAACCAGAAAACCCAAAAGCTTGCCCGCAGGCACTCCGAAAACACACTTGGCCGGGTTAAGCATCATCTTGTAGACCCGGAGGTTATCAAAGGTTTCCTTCAGATCATCTATCAAGGTCTCCTTCTCTCTGGACTTCACCACAATGTCGTCCACATAAGCATGAACATTGCGCCCAATCTGACTGTGTAGACAATTCTGCACACATCGCTGATAAGTCGCCTGGGCACTCTTAAGCCCAAAAGGCATAGACACATAGCAGAAGGCTCCAAACGGAGTAATAAAAGCCGTCTTTTCCTTGTCCTTAACTACCATTTTGATCTGATGATAACCGGAATAAGCATCCAAAAAGCTCAAATGCTCACAACCCGCCGTAGCATCAATGATTTGATCAATATGAGGGAGAGCGAAAGGATCAGCTGGACAAGCCTTGTTTAAGTCCGTGTAATCTACACACATACGGCAGGTGCCGTTCTTTTTAAGCACGAGCACCGGGTTAGCCAACCACTCTGGATGAAAAACTTCAATAATGAACCCGGCCGCCAAGAGCCGGGCCACTTCCTCACCAATGGCCTTACGCCTCTCTTCATTAAACCGCCGAAGAAACTGTTTGACCGGCTTAAACTTTGGATCAATATTGAGAGTGTGCTCAGCGAGTTCTCTCGGTACACCCGACATGTCAGAAGGTTTACATGCAAAGATGTCCCGGTTCTCACGGATGAACTTGATGAGCGCGCTTTCCTATTTGGGATCCAGATTAGCGCTGATACTGAACTGCTTAGATGAGTTGCCAGGGACAAAATCAACAAGCTTGGTTTCATCAGCCGATTTAAACTTTAACACTAGTTCATGTTCTGTGGTTGGCTTCTATAAAGACGTCATGTCCGCTGGGTCAACATTGTCCTTATAGAACTTCAACTCCTCTGTTGAACACACAGATTCAGCATAAGCAGCATCACCTTCCTCACATTCCAAGGCTATCTTTCGACTCCCATGCACTGTGATGGTACCCTTATGACCCGGCATCTTGAGCTGCAGATAAACATAACACGGCCGTGCCATGAACTTGGCGTAAGCCGGCCGTCCAAACAGGGTGTGATATGGGCTCTTAATTTTGACCACTTCAAAGGTTAACTTTTCAGCCCTAGAGTCATGCTCATCTCCAAAGGCTACCTCCAGTTCAATCTTACCCACTGGGTACGCCGACTTACCAGGCACCACTCCATGGAAAACAGTATTGGACGTCTTAAGATTTTTATTAGTCAATCCCATGCGACGGAAGGTCTCATAATAGAGGGTGTTGATGCTACTGCCTCCGTCCATGAGCACCTTGGTGAATTTATATCCTCCAACCTGAGGTGCCACCACCAAGGCCAAGTGACCCGGATTGTCAACCCGGGGAGGGTGATCTTCCCTACTCCACAGAATAGGCTGCTCAGACCATCTTAAATAACGAGGAACTGCTGGCTCAACAGCGTTCACAGCCCTCTTATGAAGTTTCTGGTCTCGTTTGCACAAACTGGTGATGAACACATGATACTATTGCTCTGATATCCAGACTGCTGCTGCTGCTGACCTCCCTGGCCGAATTGTTGATGATAACCACCTTGGTTTCCTTGAGAGCCTTGAAAGTTGGAATTTGAACCGCCGCCCGGGCCATGAAAACCGCCGCCACCTGAACCGCCGCCCGGCCCATGGTTGCCGTCGAACATGTTAGAGTTCTTGAAAGCCTTCATGATCGTACAATCCTTCCATAGGTGAGTGGCCGGCTTTTCACGAGTACCGTGCCTTGGACAGGGTTCATTTAGCAACTGCTCGAGAGTGGGACCTGACCCGCCGGACCGAGGCGGTGGTCTCCCCTTACGTCGTTGATTGTTACCCTGTGCATTGCTGTTGGCCACAAACTCCAGGCTACCGTCAGCCTTACGTTTATTGCCTCCCTGATTCGCTGGGTTATGCTGATGACCCTTGGCATTGCCGTTCTTCTTTCCCTTCCCTATCTTATCCTCATCAGACTTGGGATCCTTGGTACTATCAGAGTTGGCGTACTTGACCAAAGCCGCCATTAGCTGGCCCATGTCATTACAATCGCGTTTGAGCCGCCCCATCTTCTGTTTCAGAGGCGTAAAACAGCAATTCTTCTCCAACATTAAGACTGCAGAGCCGACATCCATCTTATCAGATGAATGTATTATGGCCTTGACCCAGCGCACCCAATGGGTCGTGGAGTCTCCTTCCTCTTTCTTGCAATTAGTCAAATCCACAATTGACATGGGCTGCATGCATGTGTCCTTAAAATTCTGAATAAACCGGGCCTTCAACTCTGCCCACGAACCAATGGAATTAGGCAGCAGCCCCTTCAACCAAGTGCGGGCCGTTCCGTCCAGCATCATGGTGAAGTACTTGGCCATTGCAGCATCACTGACCTCCAACAGTTCCATGGCCATCTCATTGAAGGAAATATGCCCTAGAGGCAATAATAAAGTTATTATTTATTTCCTTATTTCATGATAAATGTTTATTATTCATGCTAGAATTGTATTAACCGGAAACTTGATACATATGTGAATACATAGACAAATAGAGTGTCACTAGTATTCCTCTACTTGACTAGCTCGTTGAATCAAAGATGGTTAAGTTTCCTAGCCATAGACATGAGTTGTCATTTGATTAACGGGATCACATCATTAGAGAATGATGTGATTCACTTGACCCATTTCGTTAGCTTAGCACTTGATCGTTTAATATCTTGCTATTGCTTTCTTCATGACTTATACATGTTCCTATGACTATGAGATTATGCAACTCCCATTTACCGGAGGAACACTTTGTGTGCTACCAAACATCACAACGTAATTGGGTGATTATAAAGGTGCTCTACAGGTGTCTCCGAAGGTACTTGTTGAGTTGGTGTATTTCAAGATTAGCATTTGTCACTCCGATTGTCGGAGAGGTATCTTTGGGCCCACTCGGTAATACACATCACTATAAGCCTTGCAAGCATTGTAACTAATGAGTTAGTTGCGAGATGATGTATTACGGAACGAGTAAAGAGACTTGCCGGTAACGAGATTGAACTAGGTATTGAGATACCGACGATCCAATCTCGGGCAAGTAACATACCGATGACAAAGGAAACAAACGTATGTTGTTATGCGGTTTACCGATAAAGATCTTCGTAGAATATGTGGGAGCCAATATGAGCATCTAGGTTCCGCTATTGGTTATTGACCGGAGACGTGTCTCGGTCATGTCTACATAGTTCTCGAACCCGTAGGGTCCGCACGCTTAAAGTTCTGTGACGATCGGTATTATGAGTTTATGTGATTTAATGTACCTAAGGTAGTTCGGAATCCCGGATGAGATCGGGGACATGACGAGGGGTCTCGAAATGGTCGAGACGTAAAGATCGATATATTGGACGACTATATTCGGACATCGGAGAGGTTCCGAGTGATACGGGTATTTTCGGGGGTACCGGGGAGTTACGGGAATACGAGGAAGAAGTAATGGGCCACATGGGTCAAGTGGTGGAAGAGAGGAGGTAGGGCGCACGCCCCCCCTAGCCCAAACCGAATTGGACTAGGGGGCCGGCCCCCCTTTCCTCCTTTTCCTCCCTCTCCTTCCTTCTCCTTCACCTCCTTCCTTTCCTCCTCCTAGTAGGAGTAGGAAAGGGGAGTCCTACTCCTACTAGGTGGAGGACTCCTCCTCCTGGCGCGCTCTAGGAGGGCCGGCCGGCCTCCCCCCCCCCCTTGCTCCTTTATATACGGGGCAGGGGGGCACTCTAGAACACACAAGTTGATCTGTTGATCTCCCTTAGCCGTGTGCAGTGCCCCCCTCCACCATAATCCACCTCGGTCATATCGTAGCGGTGCTTAGGCGAAGCCCTGCGTCGGTAGCATCATCATCACCGTCATCACGCCATCGTGCTGACGGAACTCTCCCTCGAAGCTCTACTGGATCGGAGTTCATGGGACGTCATCGAGCTGAACGTGTGCTGAACTCGGAGGTGCCATGCGTTCGGTACTTGGATCGGTCGGATCGTGAAGACGTACGACTACATCAACCGCGTTGTCATAACGCTTCCGCTTTCGGTCTACGAGGGTACGTGGACACACTCTCCCCTCTCGTTGCTATGCATCACCATGATCTTGTGTGTGCGTAGGAATTTTTTTGAAATTGCTACGTTCCCCAACAGTGGTATCCGAGCCAGGTTGTATGCATAGATGTTATATGCATGAGTAGAACACAAGTGAGTTGTGGGCGATACAAGTCATACTGCTTACCAGCATGTCATACTTTGGTTAGGCGGTATTGTTGGATGAAGCGGCCCGGACCGACATTACGCGTACGCTTACACGAGACTGGTTCTACCGACGTGCTTTGCACACAGGTGGCTGGCGGGTGTCAGTTTCACCAACTTTAGTTGAACCGAGTGTGGCTACGCCCGGTCCTTGAGAAGGTTAAAACATCACTAACTTGACGAACTATCGTTGTGGTTTTGATGCGTAGGTAAGAACGGTTCTTGCTCAGCCCGTAGCAGCCACATAAAACTTGCAAAACCAAAGTAGAGGACGTCTAACTTGTTTTTGCAGGGCATGTTGTGATGTGATATGGTCAAGACATGATGCTATATTTTATTGTATGAGATGATCATGTTTTGTAACCGAGTTATCGGCAACTGGCAGGAGCCATATGGTTGTCGCTTTATTGTATGCAATGCAATCGCCCTGTAATTGCTTTACTTTATCACTAAGCGGTAGCGATAGTCGTAGAAGCATAAGATTGGCGAGACGACAACGATGCTACGATGAAGATCAAGGTGTCGCGCCGGTGACGATGGTGATCATGACGGTGCTTCGGAGATGGAGATCACAAGCACAAGATGATGATGGCCATATCATATCACTTATATTGATTGCATGTGATGTTTATCTTTTATGCATCTTATCTTGCTTTGATTGACGGTAGCATTATAAGATGATCCCTCACTAAATTATCAAAGTATAAGTGTTCTCCCTGAGTATGCACCGTTGCGAAAGTTCTTCGAGCTGAGACACCACGTGATGATCGGGTGTGATAAGCTCTACGTTCAAATATAACGGGTGCAAGACAGTTTTGCACACGCGGAATACTCAGGTTAAACTTGACGAGCCTAGCATATGCAGATATGGCCTCGGAACACTGAGACCGAAAGGTCGAGCGTGAATCATATAGAAGATATGATCAACATAGTGATGTTCACCATTGAAAACTACTCCATCTCACGTGATGATCGGACATGGTTTAGTTGATATGGATCACACGATCACTTAGATGATTAGAGGGATGTCTATCTAAGTGGGAGTTCTTAAGTAATATGATTAATTGAACTTTAATTTATCATGAACTTAGTCCTGGTAGTATTAGCATATCTATGTTGTAGATCAATAGCTCGCGATGTTGCTCCCCGTTTATTTTTGATATGTTCCTAGAGAAAATAAAGTTGACAAGATGTTAGTAGCAATGATGCGGATAGGATCCATGATTTGAGGATTATCCTCATTGCTGCACAGAAGAATTATGTCCTTGATGCACCGCTAGGTGACAGACCGATTGCAGGAGCAAAAGCTAATGTTATGAATGTTTGACAAAGCTCGGTATGATGACTACTTGATAGTTTAGTGCACCATGCTTTACGTCTTAGAACCGGGACTTCAAAAATGTTTTGAACGCCACGGAGCATGTAAGATGTTCCAAGAGTTGAAATTGGTATTTCATACTCATACCCGTGTCGAGAGGTATGAGACCTCTGACAGTACTTTGCCTACAAGATGGAGAAGAATGGCTCAACCAGTGAGCATGTACTTAGATTGTCTGGGTACTACAATTGCTTGAATCAAGTGGGAGTTAATCTTCCAGATAAGATAGTAATTGACAAAGTTCTCTGGTCACTATCACCAAGTTACTAGAACTTCGTGATGAACTATAATATGCAAGGATGACGAAAACAATTCCCAAGCTCTTCGCGATGCTAAAATCGGCAAAGGTAGAAATCAAGAAAAACATCAAGTGTTGATGGTTATCAAGACCACTAGTTTCAAGAAAAAGGGCAAAGGGAAGAAGGGGAACTTCAAGAATAATGACAAGCAAGTTGCTGCTCAAGTGAAGAAGCCCAAGTCTGGACCTAAGCCGGAGACTAAGTGCTTCTACTGCAAAGCGACTGGTCACTGGAAGCAGAAGTACCCCAAGTATTTGGCGGATAAGAAGGATGGCAAGGTGAACAAAGGTATATTGGATATACATGTTATTGATGTGTACTTTACTAGTGCTTATAGCAACCCCTCGGTATTTGATACTAGTTCAGTTGCTAAGAGTAGTAACTTGAAACGGGAGTTGCAGAATGAACAGAGACTAGTTAAGGGTGAAGTGACGATGTGTGTTGGAAATAGTTCCAAGATTGATATGATCATCATCGCACACTCCCTATACTTTCGGGATTAGTGTTGAACCTAAAATAAATGTTATTTGGTGTTTGCGTTGAGCATGAATATGATTTGATCATGTTTATTGCAATACGGTTATTCATTTAAGTCAGAGAATAATTATTGTTCTGTTTACATGAATAAAGCCTTCTATGGTCATACATCCAATGTAAATGGTTTACTAAATCTTGATCGTAATGATACACATATTCATAATATTGAAGCCAAAAGATGCAAAGTTAATAATGAGAGTGCAACTTATTTGTGGCACTGCCGTTTATGGTCATATTGGTGTAAAAGCGCATGAAGAAAATCCATGCTGATGGGCTTTTGGAATCACTTGATTATGAATCAGTTGATGCTTGCGAACCATGCCTCATGGGCAAAGATGACTAAGACTCCGTTCTCCGGAACAATGGAGCAAGCAACTGACTTATTGGATATAATACATACTGATGTATGAGGTCAGATGAGTGTTGAGGCTCGCGGCAGGTATCGTTATTTTCTGACCTTCACAGATGATTTGAGCAGATATGGGTATATCTACTTGAAGAAACATAAGTCTGAAACATTTGAAAAGGTTCAAAGAATTTCAGTGTGAAGTGGAAAATCATCGTAACAAGAAAAATAAAGTTTCTACAATCTGATCGCAGAGGCGAATATTTGAGTTACGAGATTGGTCTTCAATTAAAACAATGTGGAATAGTTTCACAAACTCATGCCACCTGGAACACCACAGCGTAATGGTGTGTCCAAACATCATAACCGTACTTTATTGGATATAGTGCAATCTATGATGTCTCTTACCGATTTACCACTATCGTTTTGGGGTTATGCATTAGAGACAGCTGCATTCACGTTAAATAGGGCACCATCGAAATCTGTTGAGACGACGCCTTATGAACTGTGGTTTGGCAAGAAACCAAAGTTGTCGTTTCTTAAAGTTTGGGGCTGCGATGCTTATGTGAAAAAAGCTTCAACCTGATAAGCTTGAACCCAAATCGGAGAAATGTGTCTTCATAGGATACCCAAAGGAGACTGTTGGGTACACCTTCTATCACAGATCTGAAGGCAAGACTTTTGTTGCTAAATTTGGATCCTTTCTAGACAAGGAGTTTCTCTCGAAAGAAGTGAGTGGGAGGAAAGTAGAACTTGATGAGGTAACTATACCTGCTCCCGAATTGGAAAGTAGTTCATCACTGAAATCAGTTGTAGTGATGCTTACACCAATTAGTGAGGAAGTTAATGATGATGATCATGAAGCTTCGGATAAAGTTACTACCGAACCTCGTAGGTCAACTAGAGTACGTTCCGCACCAGAGTGGTACGGTAATCCTATTCTGGAGTTCATGTTACTTGACCATGATGAACCTATGAACTATGAGGAAGCGATGATGAGCCCAGATTCCGCGAAATGGCTTGAGGCCATAAAATCTGAGATGGGATCCATGTATGAGAACAAAGTGTGGACTTTGGATGACTTGCCCGATGATTGGCAAGCCATAGAAAATAAATGGATCTTCAAGAGGAAGACAGACGCTGATAGTAGTGTTACTATCTATGAAGCTCGAATTGTCGCAAAAATGTTTTCGACAAGTTCAAGGTGTTGACTACGATGACATTTTCTCACTCGTAGCGATGCTTAAGTCTGTCCGAATCATGTTAGCAAATTGCCACATTTTATGAAATCTGGTAAATGGATGTCAAAACTACATTCCTTAATGGATTTCTTAAAGAAGAGTTGTATATGATACAACCAGAAGGTTTTGTCGATCCTAAAGGTACTAACAAAATGTGCAAGCTCCAGCGATCCATCTATGGACTGGTGCAAGCATCTCGGAGTTGGAATATATGCTTTGATGAATTGATCAAAGCATATAGTTTTATACAGACTTGCGGTGAAGACTATATTTACAAGAAAGTGAGTGGGAGCACTACAACATTTCTGATAAGTATATGTGAATGACATATTGTTGATCGGAAATAATGTAGAATTTTCTGGAAATCATAAAAGGAGTGTTTGAAAGGAGTTTTTCAAAGAAAGACCTCGATGAAGCTGCTTACATATTGAGCATCAAGATCTATAGAGATAGATCAAGACGCTTGATAAGTTTTTTCAATGAGTACATGCCTTGACAAGTTTTTGAAGTAGTTCAAAATGGAACAGTCAAAGAAAGAGTTCTTGCCTGTGTTACAAGGTGTGAAATTGAGTAAGACTCAAAGCCCGACCAGTTGGGGAACATAGTAATTTCAAAAAAATTCCTACGCACACACAGGATCATGGTGATGCATAGCAACGAGAGGGGAGAGTGTTGTCCACGTACCCTCGTAGACCGAAAGCGGAAGCGTTAGCACAACGCGGTTGATGTAGTCGTACGTCTTCACGATCCGACTGATCAAGTACCGAACGCACGGCACCTCCGAGTTCGGCACACGTTCAGCTCGATGACGTCCCTCGAACTCCGATCCAGCCGAGCTTTGAGGGAGAGTTCCGTCAGCACGACGGCGTGGTGACGATGATGATGTTCTACCGACGCAAGGCTTCGCCTAAGCACCGCTACAGTATTATCGAGGTGGACTATGGTGGAGGGGGGCACCGCACACGGCTAAAAGATCGAACGATCAATTGTTGTGTCTATGGGGTGCCCCCCTGCCCCCGTATATAAAGGAGCAAGGGGGGAGGTGCGGCCGGCCAGGAGGAGGCGCGCCAGGAGGAGTCCTACTCCCACCGGGAGTAGGACTCCCTCCCTTCCTTGTTGGACTAGGAGAGGAGAGGGAAGGAGAGAGGGGGAAAGGAAAGGGGGGCGCCGCCCCCCTCCTTGTCCAATTCGGACTTGGGGGGAGGGGCGCGCGGCTGCCCCTTGGCCGCCTCTCCTCTTCCACCAATTGGGCCCATGAGGCCCAATAGCCTCCGGGGGGTTCCGGTAACCCCCCCCCCCCCGGTACTCCGGTATATATCCGATAACCCCCGGAACCATTCCGGTGTCCGAATATAGTCATCCAATATATCAATCTTCATGTCTCGACCATTTTGAGACACCTCGTCATGTCCGTGATCACATCCGGGACTCCGAACAACCTTCGGTACATCAAAACATATAAATTCATAATATAACTGTCATCGAAACGTTAAGCGTGCGGACCCTACGAGTTCGAGAACTATGTAGACATGACCGAGACACGTCTCCGGTCAATAACCAATAGCGGAACCTGGATGCTCATATTGGCTCCCACATATTCTATGAAGATCTTTATCGGTCAAACCGCATAACAACATACGTTGTTCCCTTTGTCATCGGTATGTTACTTGCCCGAGATTCGATCGTTGGTATCTTAATACCTACTTCAATCTCGTTACCGGCAAGTCTCTTTACTCATTCCGTAATACATCATCCCACAACTAACTCATTAGTTGCAATGCTTACAAGGCTTAAGTGATGTGCATTACCGAGAGGGCCCAGAGATACCTCTCCGACAATCGGAGTGACAAATCCTAATCTCGAAATACGCCAACCCAACAAGTACCTTCGGAGACACCTGTAGAGCACCTTTATAATCACCCAGTTACGTTGTGATGTTTGGTAGCACATAAAGTGTTCCTCCGGTAAACGGGAGTTGCATAATCTCATAGTCATAGGAACATGTATTAGTCATGAAGAAAGCAATAGCAGAATACTAAACGATCAAGTGCTATGTTAACGGAATGGGTCAAGTCAATCACATCATTCTCCTAATGATGTGATCCCGTTAATCAAATGACAACTCATGTCTATGGCTAGGAAACATAACCATCTTTGATCAACGAGCTAGTCAAGTAGAGGCATACTAGTGACACTCTGTTTGTCTATGTATTCACACAAGTATTATGTTTCCGGTTAATACAATTATAGCATGAATAATAAACATTTATCATGAAATAAGGAAATAAATAATAACTTTATTATTGCCTCTAGGGCATATTTCCTTCAGTCTCCCAATTGAACTAGTATCAAATACTGAGGGGTTGCTATAAACACTAGTAAAGTACACACCAATAACATGTATATCAAATATACCTTTGTTCACTTTGCCATCCTTCTTATCCGCCAAATACTTGGGGTAGTTCCGCTTCAAGTGACCAGTCCCTTTGCAGTAGAAGCACTTAGTCTTAGGCTTAGGACCAGACTTAGGCTTCTTCACTTGAGCAGCAACTTGCTTGCCGTTCTTCTTGAAGTTCCCCTTCTTCCATTTGCCCTTTTCTTGAAACTAGTGGTCTCGTCAACCATCAACACTTGATGTTTTTCTTGATTTCTACCTTCGTCGATTTCAGCATCACGAAGAGCTTGGGAATTGTTTCTGTTATCCCTTGCATATTATAGTTCATCACGAAGTTCTACTAACTTGGTCATGGTGACTAGAGAATTCTGTCAATCACTATCTTATTTGGAAGATTAACTCCCACTTTATTCAAGCGACTGTAGTACCCGGACAATCTGAGCACATGCTCACTGCTTGAGCTATTCTCCTCCATCTTTTAGTTGTAGAACTTGTTGGAGACTTCATATCTCTCAACTCGGGTATTTGCTTGAAATATTAACTTCAACTCCTGGAACATCTCATATGGTCCATGACGTTCAAAACGTCTTTGAAGTCCCGATTCTAAGCCGTTAAGCATGGTGCACTAAACTATCAAGTAGTCATCATATTGAGCTAGCCAAACGTTCATAACGTCTGCATCTGCTCCTGCAATAGGTCTGTCACCTAGCGGTGCATCAAGGACATAATTCTTCTGTGCAGCAATGAGGATAAACCTCAGATCACGGACCCAGTCTGCATCATTGCTACTATCATCTTTCAACTTAGTTTTCTCTAGGAACATATAAAATTAAACGGGGAGCAACATCGCGAGCTATTGATCTACAACATAGATATGCTAATACTACCAGGACTAAGTTCATGATAAATTAAAGTTCAATTAATCATATACTGAAGAACTCCCACTTAGATAGACATCCCTCTAATCCTCTAAGTGATCACGTGATCCAAATCAACTAAACCATAACCGATCATCACGTGAAATGGAGTAGCTTTCAATGGTGAACATCACTATGTTGATCAAATCTACTATATGATTCACGCTCGACCTTTCGGTCTTAGTGTTCCGAGGCCATATCTGTTATATGCTAGGCTCGTCAAGTTTAACCTAAGTATTCCGCGTGTGCAACTGTTTTGCACCCGTTGTATTTGAACGTAGAGCCTATAACACCCGATCATCACGTGGTGTCTCAGCTCGAAGAACTTTCGCAACGGTGCATACTCAGGGAGAACACTTATACTTTGATAATTTAGTGAGGGATCATCTTATAATGCTACCGTCAATCAAAGCAAGATAAGATGCATAAAAGATAAACATCACATGCAATCAATATAAGTGATATGATATGGCCATCATCATCTTGTGCTTGTGATCTCCATCTCCGAAGCACCGTCATGATCACCATCGTCACCGGCGCGACACCTTGATCTTCATCGTAGCATCGTTGTCGTCTCGCCAATCTTATGCTTCTACGACTATCGCTACCGCTTAGTGATAAAGTAAAGCAATTACAGGGCGATTGCATTGCATACAATAAAGCGACAACCATATGACTCCTGCCAGTTGCCGATAACTCGGTTACAAAACATGATCATCTCATACAATAAAATATAGCATCATGTCTTGACCATATCACATCACAACATGCCCTGCAAAAACAAGTTAGACGTCCTCTACTTTGTTGTTGCAAGTTTTACGTGGGTGCTACGGGCTGAGCAAGAACCGTTCTTACCTACGCATCAAAACCACAACGATAGTTCGTCAAGTTAGTGCTGTTTTAACCTTCTCAAGGACCGGGCGTAGCCACACTCGGTTCAACTAAAGTTGGTGAAACTGACACCCGCCAGCCACCTGTGTGCAAAGCACGTCGGTAGAACCAGTCTCGCGTAAGGGTACGCGTAATGTCGGTCCGGGTCGCTTCATCCAACAATACCGCCGAACCAAAGTATGACATGCTGGTAAGCAGTATGACTTATATCACCCACAACTCACTTGTGTTCTACTCGTGCATATAACATCAACACATAAAACCTGGCTCGGATGCCACTGTTGGGGAACGTAGTAATTTCAAAAAAGTTCCCACGCACACACAGGATCATGGTGATGCATAGCAACGAGAGGGGAGAGTGTTGTCGACGTACCCTCGTAGACCGAAAGCGGAAGCGTTAGCACAACGCGGTTGATGTAGTCATACGTCTTCACGATCCGACTGGTCAAGTATCGAACGCACGGCACCTCCGAGTTCAGCACACGTTCAGCTCGATGACGTCCCTCGAACTCCGATCCAGCCGAGCTTTGAGGGAGAGTTCCGTCAGCACGACGGCGTGGTGACGATGATGATGTTCTACCGACGCAGGGCTTCGCCTAAGCACCGCTACAGTATTATCGAGGTGGACTATGGTGGAGGGGGGCACCGCACACGGCTAAACGATCAATTGTTGTGTCTATGGGGTGCCCCCTGCCCCCGTATATAAAGGAGCAAGGGGGAGGTGCGGCCGGCCAGGAGGAGGCGCGCCAGGAGGAGTCCTACTTCCACCGGGAGTAGGACTCCCTCCCTTCCTTGTTGGACTAGGAGAGGAGAGGGAAGGAGAGAGGGGGGAAGGAAAGGGGGGGCGCCCCCCCCCCTCCTTGTCCAATTCGGACTTGGGGGAGGGGGTGCGGCTGACCCTTGGTCGCCTCTCCTCTTCCACCAATTGGGCCCATGAGGCCCAATAGCCTCCGGGGGGGTTCCGGTAACCCCCCGGTACTCCGGTATATATCCGATAACCCCTGGAACCATTCCTGTGTCCGAATATAGTCATCCAATATATCAATCTTCATGTCTCGACCATTTCAAGACTCCTCGTAATGTCCGTGATCACATCCGGGACTCCGAACAACCTTCAGTACATCAAAACATATAAACTCATAATATAACTGTCATCGAAACGTTAAGCGTGCGGACCCTACGAGTTCGAGAACTATGTAGACATGACCGAGACACGTCTCCGGTCAATAACCAATAGCGGAACCTGGATGCTCATATTGGCTCCCACATATTCTACGAAGATCTTTATCGGTCAGACCGCATAACAACATACGTTGTTCCCTTTGTCATCGGTATGTTACTTGCCCGAGATTCGATCATCGGTATCTCAATACCTAGTTCAATCTCGTTACCGGCAAGTCTCTTTACTCGTTCCGTAATACATCATCCCACAACTAACTCATTAGTTGCAATGCTTACAAGGCTTAAGTGATGTGCATTACCGAGAGGGCCCAGAGATACCTCTTCGACAATCGGAGTGACAAATCCTAATCTCAAAATACGCCAACCCAACAAGTACCTTCGGAGACACCTGTAGAGCACCTTTATAATCACCCAGTTACGTTGTGACGTTTGGTAGCACACAAAGTGTTCCTCCGGTAAACGGGAGTTGCATAATCTCATAGTCATAGGAACATGTATAAGTCATGAAGAAAGCAATAGCAGAATACTAAATAATCAAGTGCTAAGCTAACGGAATGGGTCAAGTCAATCACATCATTCTTCTAATGATGTGATCCCGTTAATCAAATGACAACTCATGTCTATGGCTAGGAAACATAACCATCTTTGATCAACGAGCTAGTCAAGTAGAGGCATACTAGTCACACTCTGTTTGTCTATGTATTCACACAAGTATTATGTTTCCGGTTAATACAATTCTAGCATGAATAATAAACATTTATCATGAAATAAGGAAATAAATAATAACTTTATTATTGCCTCTAGGGCATATTTCCTTCACGACCACGGCAAAAGATAGAAAGAGAATGAAAGTCATTCCCTATGCCTCAGCCATAGGTTCTATAAAGTATGCCATGATGTGTACCAGATCTATTGTATACCCTACACTGAGTTTGGCAAGGGAGTACAATAGTGATCTAGGAGTAGATAACTGAACAGCGGTCAAAATTATCATTAGTGGAATAAGGATATGTTTCGCGATTATGGAGGTGACAAAAAGGTTCGTCGTAAAGGATTACGTCGATGCAAGTTTTGACACTCATCCAGATGACTCTAAGTCTCAATCTGGATACATATTGAAAGTGGGAGAAATTAGCTAAAGTAGCTCCGTGCAGAGCATTGTAGACATAGAAATTTGCAAAATACATACGGATCTGAATTTGGCAGACCCGTTGACTAAACTTCTCTCACAAGCAAAACATGATCACACCTTAGTACTCTTTGGGTGTTAATCACATAGCGATATGAACTAGATTATTAACTCTAGTAAACCCTTTGGGTGTTGGTCACATGACGATGTGAACTATGGGTGTTAATCACATGGTGATGTGAACTATTGGTGTTAATCACATGGCGATGTGAACTAGATTATTGACTCTAGTGCAAGTGGGAGACTGGAGGAAATATGCCCTAGAGGCAGTAATAAAGTTATTATTTATTTCCTTATTTCATGATAAATGTTTATTATTCATGCTAGAATTGTATTAACCGGAAACTTGATACATGTGTGAATACATAGACAAACAGAGTGTCACTAGTATGCCTCTACTTGACTAGCTCGTTGAATCAAAGATGGTTAAGTTTCCTAGCCATAGACATGAGTTGTCATTTGATTAACGGGATCACATCATTAGAGAATGATGTGATTGACTTGACCCATTCCGTTAGCTTCGCACTTGATCGTTTAGTATGTTGCTATTGCTTTCTTCTTGACTTATACATGTTCCTATGACTATGAGATTATGCAACTCCCGCTTCCCGGAGCAACACTTTTTGTGCCACCAAACGTCACAACGTAATTGGGTGATTATAAAGGTGCTCTACAGGTGTCTCTGAAGGTACTTATTGAGTTGGCGTATTTCGAGATTAGGATTTGTCACTCCGATTGTCGGAGAGATATTCTGAGCCCACTCAGTAATACACATCACTATAAGCCTTGCAAGCATTGTAACTAATGAGTTAGTTGCGAGATGATGTATTACGGAACAAGTAAAGAGACTTGCCAGTAACGAGAGTGAACTAGGTATTGAGATACCTATGATCGAATCTCGGGCGAGTAATGTCACGCCCAATATGCGACCATATCCGCGAGGAACTCGAAGGTCCCACCAAGGATAGACCCGCATATTGAAACGCTTTTGCAAGGTGGATATCATTACATCAACATTACATAATAGTTGGGGATACATACAAGGCATACAAATGCCGCAAGAATACATCAATACATCATACATAAGATCAACATCCGACTACGGATGAAACACAAACAGAAGCTCAAACGACATCCACCCTGCTAGCCCAGGCTGCCGACCTGGAACCTATCCCCTGATCAAAGAAGAAGCAGAAGAACTCCAAAACAAGTAACATCGCTCTCGCGTCATGATCATCGCAAAACCTGTAACTGCAACTGTTGTTGTAGTAATCTCTGAGCCACAAGGACTCAGCAATCCCATTACCATGGGTATCAAGACTAGCAAAGCTTAATGGGTAAGGAAGGGGTAAAGTGGTGAGGTTGCAGCAGCGACTAAGCATATATGGTGGCTAACCTACGCAAATAAGAGCGAGAAGAGAAGCAACGGAACGGTCGTGAAACTAGCAATGATCAAGAAGTGATCCTGAACTCCTACTTACGTCAAACATAACCCAAAAACCATGTTCACTTCCTGGACTCCGCCGGAAATAGACCATCACGGTTACGCACGCGGTTGATGCGTTTTAATTAAGTCAAGTGTCAAGTTCTCTACAACCGGACATTAACAAATTCCCATCTGCCACATAACCGTGGGCACGGCTCTCGAAAGTTTATACCCTGCAGGGGTGTCCCAACTTAGCCCATTATAAGCTCTCACGGTCAACGAAGGATATTCCTTCTCCCAGGAAGACCCGATCAGTCTTGGAATCCCGGTTTACAAGACATTTCGACAATGGTAAAACAAGACCAGCAAAGCCGCCCGATGTGTCGACAATCCCGATAGGAGTCGCACGTATCTCGTTCTCAGGACACACCGGATGAGCTAAGCGTACAGGTACCGACGTAACCCAAGTTGCCAAGGGATGGTCCCGCACGGTGCTCTAGTTTGGACCAACACTTAGACAAGCACTGGCCCGGGGGGTTAAATAAAGATGACCCTTGGGATGCGCGACTCTCAAGGGAAAAAGGCTAGGTGAGGCAAATGTAAAACCAACGTTGGGCCTTGCTGGAGGAGTTTTATTCAAAGCGAACTGTCAAGGGGGTCCCATAAATCACCCAACCGCGTAAGGGACGCAAAATCCAGGAACATAACACCGGTATGACGGAAACTAGGGCGGCAAGAGTGGAACAAAACACCAGGCATAAGGCCGAGCCTTCCACCCTTTACCAAGTATATAGATGCATTAATAATATAAGAGATATTGTGATATCCCAACATAAACATGGAGCAATCCTCATCTTCACCTGCAACTAAAAACTCTATAAGAGGGGCTGAGCAAAAGCGGTAACATAGCCAAACAACGGTTTTCTAGCAACGGTGACAAAGGTTAGAGGTTCATGGCAATTTGGGAGGCTTGAAGAGCAAGTGATAGGTAGCACAGCATAGCGATAGAACGAAGGAACTAGCATAGCAATGATAGTAGTGAGATCCAAGGTAACGGTCATCTTGCCTGAAATCCCACTGGAAGAAGAACGAGTCCATGAAGAAGATGAAGCCAAGAAGATGAACGAATCATCACGATCGCAACGAAACGGGAACTAACGAGAAGGAGCACAACCGGAAAGAAGCAAACAACACCGTAAACACCCAACACATAAACAAGACATGATGCTCAACCAAGTATGATGCATGACAAGGCTACATGATGCTACTCATGGCAAGATATGATGCATACAAGAACAACACATCAAAGCAAGTTTAAATGAGGCCGGAAACAACATATAACAATTCCGGTAAGTCCTCATATGCAAATTTCAAAATTAGTCCAGATCTGAATAAACCTTATGTTCAAGTTATTAAACAGCAAGTTAATATGCACCAAGATGATCTACACGAAATTCTAGTCAAGTTACCTATAAAGTTCATTTAGTTCGGAGCTACGGCCTAGAAGATATGAGCAAAACAAGTTAAACATAGCATTGATGCAAAATGCATTCAAACATCAAGCAAACACCTCAAACAAGGATGCAACAAGGTAATATGAAACTACATGCAAAACTAAGCAAGTTTCATATAGAGCATGCTCAAAACGGAGCAACGGTGCAACACATACACTCCAAACAAAACATAACAACAATCTGTCCAAAACAGCAACTAGGCATATAGCAAGCATCAAAACAATATGCTACAGCACCCCAACATGAAAACCAAAGGCATGGACGTGAAGTACAGGTAAAGCATGACAAAACATGAACACTGAGCTATCTCCAGAAATCACTAGAACATGCTCAAAAGGACATGGCAAGATTGCAAATAATAACAGTTTCACAGACTTGGCAGAAATCACTGGACATGGCAGAAATAACATCAGATTGCAAAGTTTAGAGCTATCAAACAACATGCTACAGGAACAGATCATAGCAGACGAAGGCATGGCATGAATCTACTATTTGCATAGAACAAAAGTCCCTTACTGACCACGAGCCAAAAAGGCAAACAAGATATGATGGCACCCATGTAAACATAGCAAGTTTCATAAACAGATTCAGACTTGGCAGAAAAACTGAGCATGGCATAAACAGAATTATGAAGGCATCTTTGCGAGCTCAAATAACTCATCACAAAGAATTTCATGGCATGTGAAGGCATCCAACAGTAATATGGCATAATTATGAAGCTAAGCATGGCAAGAGCAAGTTTATAGGGTGCATGGATCACTAGCAAAACACATGGCAAAACTGAACTTAATGTTAACAGGCTGACAGCAACATCATTTAGCAAGTTTGGAGCAAGATAACAACAAGCTACAGCAGGCTATAAATGCAACCAAGGGCATGGATGAATACATAATAACATGTATAACAAAACATCCTTAGTGAACATCTCCATATTATGCATAGATTGACTTGTAGAAGCAGGTTAACATGGCATCACAATGTTACAGCTACAGACTTGGCAGAAATGACAGTCACAGAAATCAGCAACATCATGGAGGCTAGTTTGCATGCTTTTGCTAGTCACCACATAGATCACAAAAATACAAGACAAGCACCCCTGTAAATATGGCATGATTAAGTCCAAAACACATGTAGAGCTCATGCTCATAGGATGCACACACAAAACGCAATGAAAAAGACAAATCACCAAGTTCTGATAGCAGACAGCGTGGCCGGAAGACGGCGGGGACGGGGCGCCGGCGCGGAGGGCGGCGACCGGCGGCGGGGCACGGGATCCGGCAGCGGGCGCGGGATCCGCGGCCACCGGGCGGCGACGGGCGGCTGGCGCCGGGCGGCGGGATCGCCGGCGGCGGAGGCGGCGAGGCTCGGGCGGCTGGAGGCGGCGGGGCACGCCGGCGGGAGGCGATGGGCGGCGCGGGGTGCCAGGGAGGCTGGCGGCGGCGCTCCGGGCCGAGAGGGCCGCGCCTGGGCCTCACGGGCCCGCGGTGGCGCGCGGCGGAGGGAGGCCGGCGGGCCACGTGGCGCTTGCCGATTGGCTGCGGGCAGCGGCAGCGATGCGTCCGGCGCGGACGGACATGTCCGGCGGCGCGCAGGGTGAGAGGCTAGGGTTAGGGGCTGTGGTGGAGGGGTGCTGTGCTGCAAAGAGAGAGGGGTTTCCGGGGTTACACGGTTAACCATTGAGGCATCAAACGACCTCCAAATGGAACGAAATTTGACGAGCGGTCTACCGGTGATATACCAAGGTCACTCGGCAAATCTCGGCCCATTCCGAAAACGTTTTTCTCCCGCTCACGAAAAGAAAACAAAGGGGCGACGGGCGCGCGCGAGAGTATCGGACCGCGAAACGGACAACGGGGAAAAGGACCGGATGCAAATTTTGAAAAGCATGCAGATGAAATGCAGATGATGACATGGCAAAATGCAACACGCAAGAAAATGACATGGCAATGACGGCGAATAACTGGAAGACACCTGGCGCATCGAATCTGGGGCGTTACAAGTAACATACCGATGACAAAGGTAACAAACATATGTTGTTATGCGGTTTGACCGATAAAGATCTTCATAGAATATGTGGGAGCCAATATGAGCATCCAGGTTCCGCTATTGGTTATTGACCGGAGACGTGTCTCGGTCATGTCTACATAGTTCTCGAACCCGTAGGGTCCGCACGCTTAAAGTTCTGTGACGATCGGTATTATGAGTTTATGTGATTTAATGTACCGAAGGTAGTTCGGAGTCCCGAATAAGATCGGGGACATGACTAGGAGTCTCGAAATGGTTGATACGTAAAGATCGATATATTGGACGACTATATTCGGACATCGGAAAGGTTCCGAGTGATACGGGTATTTACGGGGGTACCGGGGAGTTACGGGAATACGAGGAAGAAGTAATGGGCCACATGGCCAAGTGGTGGAAGAGAGGAGGTAGGGCGCGCGGCCCCCCTAGCCCAAACCAAATTGGACTAGGGGGTCGGCCCCCCTTTCCTCCTTTTCCTCCCTCTCCTTCCTTCTCCTTCTCCTCCTTCCTTTCCTCCTCCTAGTAGGAGTAGGAAAGGGGAGTCCTACTCCTATTAGGAGGAGGACTCCTCCTCCTGGAGCGCCCTAGGAGGGCCGGCCGGCCTCCCCCCTTGCTCCTTTATATACGGGGGCAGGGGCACCCTAGAACACACAAGTTGATCTGTTGATCTCTCTTAGCCGTGTGCGGTGCCCCCCTTCACCATAATCCACCTCGGTCATATCGTAGCGGTGCTTAGGCGAAGCCCTGCGTCGGTAGCATCATCATCACCGTCATCACGCCGTCGTGCTGACGGAACTCTCCCTCGAAGCTCTGCTGGATCGGAGTTCGTGGGACGTCATCGAGCTGAACGTGTGCTGAACTCGGAGGTGTCGTGCGTTCGGTACTTGGATCGGTCGGATTGTGAAGACGTACGACTACATCAACCGCGTTGTCATAACGCTTCCGCTTTCGGTCTACGAGGGTACGTGGACAACACTCTCCCCTCTCGTTGCTATGCATCACCATGATCTTGCGTGTGCGTAGGAAATTTTTTGAAATTACTACGTTCCCCAACACTCATAGCTTTCAATCCATGCCCCGGGCTGTAAATCGGCCGTGTAATTAGGCACCTTTCGTGGGCCCTTGAAATCCTTGGGCAAACGCTCATTACACAGAGCCGGTACCAAGCAAGGGACACCTCCAGTCCTCGTTGCCACGCCTGCTTCGATAGAAGTCGTAGGATGAACCGGAAAAGGCTGGTAAGCGGCCCGCTGAGCCGCCTGCTCAGCCACCTGCTGAGCCGCCCGCTCCGCCTCTTGGCGTATCCCGTCCTGATCAACCAAGTTAAGAGCTCCATCACGCGCCGGGTCGTGCCCGCGCGGTTGGTCACGGCGCCGAGCGTTGCTTGAAACGGCTGCTGAATCCATATGCCTGGCATAACTTGGGCTCCGGCTTGGGCGAGGGGTTGAGTGGATCCTGTCTCAACTGTAAGAGTATGCCTCCTGCTGCGCCAGAGCCGTCTGAAGAAGTTCTCTGACCCTTCGTGTTTCAATTGCCGTCGGAGAGTCACCCTCCACCGGGAGAGCCGCCAATCGTGCCGACGCAGCGATCAGGTTCTCCAAAGGGTTAGAAAAATGACCCGGTGGTGTTGGTACATAATGAGGTGGAGCGGTACTCATGCGAGGAGGCTCCATTACCCATGGTTGAACTGGCGTCCCCGCCCCAGGCGTTGCAACCCGGTTTATCTCTGGCGTGTTCTGGGGCCTGCACCAGGTGTGCGGAAGAGATTTCTAGGATCATAAGTCAGAGGCAAACGGGATTGAGCCTTCTGGTGCCTTCTCCTCACAACTTTGTTAGAAGCGTTCAAATCCATCGTAAGCTGGAAAGCCTCCGATTGAATCTGCTGTGCTCGTGCATCCAAAGTCGCCTGCTCTTTGGCTAGCCTAACGTCCTCCGCAGCTAGGTTTTCTTTGGCTTGTGCTACCTCCTCACGTAACCGCGCCACTTCTGCATCATGTTCAGCTTGATCCGCCGGATTAACCGCGGTAGTCAACAGGGCTATCAACTTGTCTATGAGATCCATCAGTACCTGATCCGGCGGGTGCGCAGGGCCTCCTGCCCCGGCTGCCGCTGACCCGGAGGTTATCGCTGCCGCAGCCGTAGAGTTTTGAACGGGTTGCGTCCCAGCCATGAAGATCCCCACTCTGCTCGGCGGCTCAAAGGGGTCCGGAATACTGCTGCCATCGGAACAGCCCCCAAGCCCGCCGTCTTGCAATTGATACAATGAATCTGTCTCACCCGTGGACGACTCACCGTCAGAGTAGATGGCCGTCTCACCGCCATCCACGGATCCTTCAGAAAATTCCCCTCCATGGATGCATCCCACGAAGGCACGCTTCACGGCGGGCTGAGCTCGGGCGGGTCTCCCACGCTGAGTCGTCTCGATGATGTCGGTGCAGATGTCCGGCTCACCGATCCGACCGATGAAGACGTGAATTCCGCCGAAGGGGACCCGATACCCGTACTCAATTGAGCCGGCCTCGGGGCCCCAGCCTGCGTCGTCGATGTAGAGCTTGCCGCGACGACTCTTGGTCATCCGGCCCACAGCGTATCCCCTGAGCCCTTCGAAGCTGCCCTTCAAGAACTCAAATCCACCGTGCGCTGGCCCCACGGTGGGCGCCAACTGTCGTGGAATTGTCACGGCAGATGTCCTAGTGAAAGGACTTAGTCGTGGAGCCATCGCAACTAGGAAGCTTAAAGGGGTTAAAACGGAACAAAGGACACGAGGGTTTATACTGGTTCGGCCCCTTGCGGTGAAGGTAAAAACCTAATCCAGTTGAGATGGAATTGCTAGGGTTTCGATGACCAGGGAGCGAATACGCTTTGCCTGGCTCTCGATCTGTTGTTTTTTGCCTTGAACCGCCGCTAGGTCATCCCTTTATATACAGAGGTTGACGCCCAGCGGCTCACAGAGCCCCGGCCGGCTTATAAACAGTGTCCGGCTTGGTCTCTAACTATTCCTGCCTTATAATACAAGTCACACACATAGGGCGGTTTATCTCTATGGGCCTTAAGTTGCCTTTGGGCCTTGGGCCCTTAACTGAACCGCCATCTTCCAGGGCTGTCGTGGGCTTCATGAATCGCCATGGGTATAACCCGGCCCCTCCTGGGCGGGTCATACCTAATAGTTATATCCCCAACAGTTACCCCAAAGTTTGAGCATCTGAAGAGGGCAGTAATTGCCATGTGCTGAACATGCACAAAAAGGCAAAAAAATAATCAAATGGAAAAGTAATTGCAGAAGCATGGCAACTGGACGTGTCTATACTTCTGAAGGAAGCAGTTGCCATCTAGTAGAATCTACTTGCCATGTTGGCTCCAATGAAAGTGGCAAATAAGGCAGAGCAGAGGAACACCCACCCCTAGGATTGTCCAACCTGAAATGTGGCAACTAACACATTGGCTTCATAAAAAGTACAGATCACATGTACTAGGTTCAATTTGCCATGTTAACACAATGCACTTCAAAAAAGGGCAGACAACTTCCACTGTACAACATATAATGTGGCAACTCACACCCTGGCCTCATATAAAAATGAGTTGCCATGTAATACATTTAAATATGTTTAGCTATCACAAGTCAGCATGGCAAACGCAGTTGAGTCTATTGTTCAGTCAATTTGCCATTATCCTGCATATGACATGGCAACATGCATAGTTGATTCACAAAATTAGTTGCCACTTAGAAGCATAGTCGTGGGTAAACAAATACTCGCTCTGTAAACTAATATAAGAGCGTTTAGATCACTAAAATAGTAATCTAAACGCTCTTATATTAGTTTACGAATGGAGTACAATGAAAATTGTCGTGACTGCCATTATCACACACTTAAGTATGCAACTACCTAGAGATAGAAATCATACACAAAAATTACTCCCTGACTTGGATCTCACAAACTGACATTCTCCTACAACTGACATGGCAACTGACACGGTTGATTCAGAAAATTAGTTGCCATCAGTGATGATAGTTGTTGAAAATGCCATGACTGTCATTATACTACACTTTGAAATGCACCTAAGTAGATCTAGGGTTCAATCGCAACTATCATACCCTGAATTCAACAACAAAAAACGCCCTACATTGATGGCCATAGCATTTCGAGGCAAATCAGAACTAACATCTAGAAAATCGCCCGCACAAACACAGGCAAAATACAGATGTGGCCGCGGACCGGGCGAGCCACACCGGCATGGCTGCCACCGCGGCAGCGACGAAACTGCGCAATGCCATCCTAAATGGCAAGCACGCGACTCCACCGCCGACGGGGACACCGGAGCATCGCGAATCGGCCGGAATCTCGAGGAAACTCGAGGGGAAATTGACCACAGAGCGAGGGGGCAGAAATCGCAGGCAGGAATGTGGCACGGAGGGAGTCTTACCTTCAATCTGCGGCTGCTCCGGCGATGACGCTCTGGTCCGGCGAACCCTAGCAACGGCCGCGAATGCGGTCGACTCTTCCGCCGCCGCCGCCTTCTCCTCTCGGTTTCTCCTCCAATCGAATGCAACTGGTGTGGATGGTGGGTTGGGGGAGTAATGAAACCGCGAGAGGAGCGAGTGGCGAGCGCGACGGCAGTTCCACCACACGCCCCGACTCGCAACCGCTGACCTCGGAGGAAAAACCGGCGTGCGGGCGAACTACCTACACACCACACACGGGGCTTGTCCTACGTGGCACACCAAATCCACCTTTTCGCAAGATTCGTGCAAAAGACAATCAACGACGATTCAGGCGTGTGGGCGAGTTGGAGAAGTGCTACCGCGTGGACGTTAGTTTTTCCGAAACCAAAACACCAAAGGAAGAAAGAAATGAAGAAAAGATGTGGGCAGCCAGTATGAAGAAGACTATGTTTTCCTTTTTTCGTGGAAAGAAGACTCTGAATTTGCAAGTCACCTCGGCAGCCTCTACCTGTCGTATACCAGAGTTGCTCTCAGTTACCCTTTCTCGCCAGCGACTCGCGAACCGCAACAATCAGCTAGCACCGCGCCGGAACTCGAGCAGCAGGCGAAGATGGCACCCCAGCCGGAGGAGGCGCCCAAGCCTTCGCCGGAGGAGTCTCGCGAGTGGACGCTGCGGTTCATCCAGGCCCTCGGAGTGGACGCGTCCCTCCCGGCCTCGGCGGAGCGTCCCGACGCCCACTCCGCCCTCGTCCGCGCGCTCCTGTCCTCCGTCACCGTCTCCTCCTCCCCCCGGCCGCGCGTCTCCTGCACCCTCACCGTCTCATCCGCCGCAACTGTGAGCACTAATAAAGCGCGATGGTCGGCGTCTCCTTTATGAAGTTGTACCTAGCGATGTGCTCTGACCGGTGGCGTCGTCGGGTGGGCTGTGCAGAACGCCTACAACACGCTCCACGGCGGCGCGGTGGCGGCCGTCGCGGAGGCCGTCGGGATGGCGTGCGCGCGCGCTGCGGCGGGGGATAAGGAGATGTTCCTCGGCGAGCTCAGCACAGCGTATCTCTCAGCCGCCCGCCTCGATGTGAGATCTACATCCCTTGATCAATTTTACCAGACCGTGGTTTGTGTTGTTTTAATTTGATGAAGCAATTTTCGACCCTATCTGGAAGCTCCCAGTTTGGGACTTTGGGGCATGGTATTGGGGAACTGGGAAATGAACTCCCTAATAATCGGAAGCGGTATTGGGGCAGCCCCCATACCACTTTATTGGGGATGGATCCTTGGAGGATTACTGGAGATGCTCTTATTAAGTGAGCTATTTGTGATTGAGAATTAGGGTTATGTTACCTACCAAACCTCTAACCTAGGTAAAATGTACTAGTTCCTATATTATATCAGGGCTGCAATGCAACACCACAGTTACTATTTGCTTAACCTACAAACGGTACAGCTGAAGTTACACTATGGAAATTCAAGGTGTTTTAAATACATTTGAAGCAACTGGCAAGGTAAGGATTTGAACATATGGAGCCGGTTTGGTCAGAAACACTGGGAAATCACAGTGGTAGCTAGTCTTAGAGATTTCCTTCACACGAAGACTTAGAAGTTAGTACAAGACAAGATTGCCAAATAATGCTACAGATGTGCAACTCTAGCATGGATGACCGCATAAGAAATTATGGGATGTTAACATTTGTATACTATATAGTTATAGTTTAATGGCATGACTAAAAGCTAGCATAGTGGAATTATAGTTGGCGTGACAATGTCTGTTCTTAAATAGGTATTCAACTACTTATGCTGCACAAGATATACAAAAGATGTTCCTATGTGAACACAAAAGTTGGTACCAAATATTCGCGAAGTGCACATGGTATCTTGTTTCATGAAATGTTTGAGCGCAGTTACTGGCATATTTCTTCAACCAGCTATGCATGCCTGACAAATACTTGTGAACCACTTACTGCTTCCTCATGAAGTGTGAATGTTTTGTTGTTGTTTACCTACACATATATAGCTTCTTCTGCAATCAATCTGTACCCAAAGTCCCAAAGTGGTCCACCGTTATTTTTCTCTTTCAAGTGTTCAACCACCAGCGCTGTTTATCTCTGGATCATCTATTAGTTCTTTACTAAGAGATTGGTTGGTAAAGACCAATGATTACTGACAGGTGAAAAGTGTTGCTAAGAGATAACAACTAATGGGGATTAGGCGACTATGCGTTCATCATAGCTGCCAGAGAGATTTAATCTGCAAAGAATCAGAGGGATAAATAGTTCCGATTTGAGTAAGATCCATTCACACCTTAGTGTTTTTGGCCTCTTAAACATTTATATGTGATCTCAGGAAAATGCAAGGGCGTAGCCTGAGATCTCTTGCAGACCAAATTCACAAATCACAAGTTGTGAGTTCCTTCTAGGGTTTGTGATGTTCAATTGAAAGGCAGGTTATCTCAACTAGGAAATTCGCCAGGCCGGGGAAGAGCGGAGGTGACCGACATATTTTGCTAATTTGGTAACAATCAGCACACCATGTAGGCTCATGATGTTGAACTGGGTTGGACCATGGGACGATCCACTCAATCAATATGCATTTCCGAGTACCGCGACCCAAATGAACTGCCTGCAGAAGTTCAATTGGCAATGTAGTTATTCAAACACACGCTATACAATTGTGGTGGGGATCTAGACAGATTGGAATTCTTTGCCTCTTATTTTCAGAATATTTCATAACCTGTCGAAGTACAATCCTTCACACAAGTATTCCCTTTTTTAGATGATGCACGCGTATTCTTAATGTCCGTCAACCCTTATCTATGCTTGTGCAGTCTGAAGTGGAAGTAGAAGCGCAGATACTGAGGAAGGGCAGATCTGTTGTGGTTACTACAGTTGAGTTTCGGCTCAAGGACAGCAAGAAGCTCTGCTACACATCTCGAGCCACCTTCTATATCATGCCGGTGGCAAGCCTGTAAATCATCTCTTACGGTACATGTAACAGTTTCGTATTTGCACAATCAAAGCTGTACATGAGCATACGTGCTATTGCACCAATAAATAAAGTAAAGACCAAATTGCAATTTACCACAAGAGAGTTTGAGAAAACTATTTTTTTCCCAATGAAACATGAACTGCAATAAGGTGTTCAAATTACAAATATACTACTCGTTTATCTGTTTGATGCTTCCATCGAAGCATAGATTTGGCAGTGAGAAACATTCATCTGACGGCAATGAGAGGATCTTTAGGTTTCGTCAAATTTTCATTCTATTCTGGTTTCACGCAGCACAGTTGAGCGGTATTCAATACAGACACCACATAGCTTAGGAAGTCCGGTAGAATGGATTTTAAAACGTTTTTGCTAAAAATCAGTCGATTGGTTTCGATTTCACCACCAGTCAAATTATGTCCGTCCGATCTGTGCACGAATCTTAGCGCCCCGTGTTTTGTTTTGCGCGTCGCTGGGCGGAGGGCGTTGCTTAGTGGGCTTATTCTGGGTTCAGGTTGTGATTATTTCACCTGGTCTGGGCTCCTATCCGTTTTCCCAGTGGAAGCGTTGTGTCTCTTCGTCTTGTCCCCGCATAGCGGAAGGATGGAGAGGTGGTGGAGGCCGACGAGCAGCATTAGGTGGGGTTAGGCCATGTGGCGGAGCCTTGTCAGGCGAGCTGCTGCGCGGAGCAGGGGGGAATCTGTGGAGCGACGCGAGCTGTCTTCGAGCAGGAGGAAGGAGATGGAGGCCATCAGGGCTGTCCCATCTGTTGCGCCACGAGCGATTGGCGGTCTGCTTGAGCAGAATCAAGGGTCTCGCCACCGGCCACGAGTTTTGGTAGTGCTTTTTGTTGCAATTTTAGTTAGTTTTTTTGTAGTTTCCAAGTTGATCAAACTAGCCCTGATTCTGAAGCCGTTGCATTTTTTGTTTTGCTAGCCCGCGGCGTAAATGCTTTGCCCATTCCATGTCTGTATCTTACGTGCTTGCAAGCCCGCGGCGTGTTGTATGTGCTTTGCCACGATAGAGGAGAGTTACGTGCGTCTTTTACTGTGTGTTTTAGTCACTGTTCATATTTGTTTTGTTGCAGGCTTGGGGCACGACCTGCAAGTTTGATGAGTCTGAATAATACTGTTGCCCACAAGCACAAGCAACTTATATATGTTACAGATTAGGAATAAAAACTGAAGTGAGGTATAAATCATCAGCACAGCAGTATAAAGTTAAGGATGCAGAGCTCTTGTAGGACAACGAAGCTTTTTTCAGTTTATTCTTCAATTATTTTCTAGTATTTCATTCCTTTTATTAAACTAGTCTCTCATTTGTACCTAGTTAGTCGTCAATCATTCTTCATTAGAGAAGTTCTCTATGTCTATCATTGTTCATTACTTTGATCTATTTTTTCTCATTTCAGTTTTCTCCAGTGTTTATATTCCCTTGTTTGAGATTCTTTTATTTAAACTTAATTTTTTTGCATCATTAGTTTTCTTTGTTTTTCATTCCTCAAACCCTTGCTTCTCATAATTAGTTTTATTTCATTATCTTTTTTTTTTCAGTTACCAGTTTTCATTCCCTCTGCTAGTTACTCTTCAGACCCTTCAGTCATCATTATCTTTTTATTGATCTTTTTTTTGCAGTATATCACTCTTCATTCGCCGTTTCTTCTTTCTATAGTATCATCTCTCCTTTTCTCAGTTCTCAGTCTCTCTTTGGTTAGTTTTGCCTCTTCATCTAATCAGATAGTAAAGAGGTGTTTTTGAGGCGAAAGAGCATGTGTTAGTATTAGTAACAAACAATGGAGAGGCATTTTATAAAGGGGGCAATTTTATCTGTGATTTGTCGTGTCTGGTAGATTTTTGATGAATGTGGTAATTTTATAAAGGCTTTGCTGTTGTGGTGGTAATTTTATATGTGAAATGTAATTAAGCAAGCATGGCCTCTTGTGGTCTATGTGTTGCCATTCTCTTTTGCGGGTCTTTTTTCTTGTCCATGCAATCATTTCCATACTCTTCCACTTTTCTTAGTTGTCTCTTGTACATATCTAATCAACCAATCATTATTACATGTCTGGCCATATACCTCGTGGCAATCGATCCCTTCTTCCAGTGTTATCATCTAGCATTTCCTTATACAGGATTGAGCATGCATATTAGTTTAATTGCTTCCTTTAGCATTCTAATATAAAGTTAGAAGATTTACTAATAAGCTACTCCCTCCGTTCTTTTTTATAAGACGTTTTAGCCTGTCCAGTTTGAACTGTTTTGTGTGTGTCTGAAATGTCTTATAAAAGGGAACAGAGGGAGTATTACATAACTAAGCAGGAATCTCATTCCTTCCATCTGTCGGCATTCGTTGCAGGGGGGTTTGCTGTTTCACAAGACACTGATGAGACCTAGTTTCAATTGGTTATATCAGCTGATGTGCTCAAGTTTCTAAATAATCGTTTCGTAGAGTTAGTTTTTGGAATTTTTTGGCTGTGCATTTTTATTGCAATTTTAGTCAGTGTTTTGTGTACTAGTTTCCAAGTCGATCAAATTAACTATGGTTTCTTAAGTTTTGAATTATTTGATAATGGATCCTACTAATCTGAATAATACTGTTGTCCACGAGCATTACCAGCTTATATATTACACAGATTTGAATTGAGGGATAAATTATCAGTATATAGCACATCCTATAAGTCTGACCAGATAAGCTCTTTTTCTCTCCAATTTTGTTTCAGATTTCGCTGTGCTATTCAGTTCGTGGCCTTTGGTTTTTGTAGGGCTTTAGTGAGTAGATTGGGAGTGGCAATCCACCTGAAAGAGATTTTAACTGGATCAGACCCCCCCATTTCGCTGTGCTATTCAGTTTTGTAGCCTTCACTTCTCTTAGGGCTTTAGTGAGTGGGTTACCAGGTAATCCACCATTAAGTTGGTGAGTTACAAAACCAAGAGCAGTTAGAATCGCGTAGCTGCGTGCCCCTTTTTCTGACTAGCTTCTTGTGAAAAGCATTTCAGGCACGAGCACACCTCATGAACTCAGAAACCTACTATGAAATCAATCAACCCATCGCGGCCTTTAGTTCTTTTAGGGCTTTAGAGCATCTAAGCAAAGTCGCCAAAAAAGGCAGGGTAGGCTGCCTATTTGACGTAAAACCGACGTGAGTGAATGCCAACTGCAGTTCGGACATTCCCCCTCGCCCTCGGAAATATAACATTTTTATTTATTTTCATATAGAAGTCCTATGATAAATAATTTTTAGTTGGAATAGCTTCTACCATTTAGTAACATAATCAATATCAACTAGAATATGAGTGTTACCATGTGAAGTTGGAAAATGTCCCATATAATTAAAGCCCAAACATCAAAAGATTCAATAACAAGTGGGAGGTGGCGGTTGTGGGATGTGGCCATTGTGTGTGAGGTGTGCGACGGAGTTGACAGGTGGGTCCTGCTAGTAGTGAGAGGAAAAAGAGGCAACACGGGACGCGGCTGCCATTGGATCTTGCGTGGACGGCCGCGATTAGATCGCGCACGTACCAGTTCGCGTGATGGGGTGGGCTGCGGGGTTGGCTTGGCCTGCTGGGCTGCCTGGCCTGGCTGGGCCGTTTTTCTTTCTTTTTTTCTTTTCTTTCCTTTTTCTTTTTCTACTGTCTGGAATTGAATTTGAATTGGCCCAAATTCATTCCAGTTCAATTTCTTTGGATCCCATAAAATTCAAGAAAACACTAGGGCTCACATATATCATATGAAAAATATTTCCAGCCCCTGACGCAGTTTTGAAAATTAATTTTTGTGCAAGAGGTTTTAATGTAGCTATTAAATAAATCTCAAAATTAATTAGGTTTTCCAAAGTAGCCAAATTAATTCCAAAATGCACTGAAACTATGCTATGCATATGAATGTCATGTTCACAACCAAATTCCAAAATTTGGAATGTGTACTGCCATGTTCGTGGGAAAATACACACTGCTAACATAAATTGACACAGGCGACACCGAAACTGGAAGTACGCACACCAACATGGAAAGAACACTTGCATGTACAAAATCACAAACCTACGTAGTTTCGAAGTTGTTGACGCGAGGAACACGTGTGAAAACTTCTCATAATTCGGACGAATGGTTCGAAAAACATTTCAGCTTGAACTCTCATTTTTAAAACACGAAGAATTTACCCACAAAAACCTGGAGCTCCCAATCTCCGTTTCGTCGTATCACAACACATGGGAAGCAAAGAGCGGGTTACACTTATCGAAAGTGTTTTTTTTTTAGATAAGTGTTGAGAAATAACTAGGTTCAACGAAGTAGAGACAGGATCCAGGAAAATGTATTTACAAAAACATCACTACAACAATGACGAACAAATGAAACTGCTCTTTCTACAGATGAACACCTACCACTCTAATCATACATCACCACCTACATCTAAATCCTCCTGAGGCCAACTTATTTAACTATCACTACAAAGAATACATAACATGACTCCAGGTCCATGCAAAACCATTAGAAAAATGAAGAATATTTACAACGGGTTTTGGACAAGAATGGCTATGAAAAAGGCTAGGCACCGCCTATCGATTGCCACATGGAGTGATACAGCAGGTTTGCAAAATTACTTGCGTATGCACTCCTCGGGCTGATGATCCTTAGGATAAATGAAAACAGAGTCGACACATAGGCCACCTTTTGTATGCGTGCAATCAATCTGCATCATAGAGAACTTGAGCTTGGTCAACTCATCCGAACTCGAAATGACAAAATCACCGACATGGTAAAGGATCCAGTGTCCTGGGCCATCTAGATGGTAGTCGGATGTTGTGTGCTGGCCATCTGAAGTTGAGAGCTGAAACCGTGTCGGTTTAATGTCCCAACCGTAGATGAGCTCAGAGTCATAGACCCGCCGGCCCATGCGCTTGTGTGGCCGGCCCAAGTGGAGCCGGAAGAGAAGGCTATATGAACCAGCAGGGAAGCAGAAATCAATCTCCCCAGCCACCTCCAGCCACCATATTTGCTGAAGGTAGGCAACACTATGGAATCTGTAACAGAAAAAGATAGCAGTTTAGCAGTCACTTATCTAGTAACTGTAACGATGACTATACAGAAGGACATTGGAAGAGAAGTACGGATGTGTGAAACTACAAGTGTCGGGAGCTCCTTTTAAGCTTGATGCTAGATCAATCAATAGCGCAATGAAGCAACTACATGATTGAGCAGAACAAAGATAAAACCATACTCAATGCACTAGTCATGTAGACACCAAAAACTAAAAAGGCGAAACCTCATATGCCTTTGCAAAAAAACAAAACATATATCCGTAGGCCCACATGTCATAGACAGAAGGGGGGTGGGGGGGGGCAACTTTTCAGGGACATATAAGGATTCAGCCCATAAATCACTTCATCACATCATAACATTGTTTTTAGTGGTACGATTTGCATCAGAAATAAATCAATAACCAGAGTAGAAGCTAGGATACACCTAGATGTTTTATCACAAGACTGAAGTGTTAGGTCTGGCAGTATGCAATATGATGATTGGCTCCAAGATTGTCTATAACTCCATATGACTATCTTATCACAAGACCAAAGGAAAGACAATGACATACTAGTGCAACAGATAAACCGAAATAGACCTTTATCACAGACATGATCTCCTGTTACGACTATGAGCTTTGTAGCATCACTTAGAGTGCACAACCAGCAGAAACTAATGATCTCTAATTTCCCATCTATGAACTACCAAACCTCGACATTTTAATCAACCACCAAGACATACCAATCACATTCCCAAGTCAGCATTCTCTACTTTTACCATAGCTACTGCCTACTCTGATGCACCTTATGGTTATGGGAAAGAATTGAAAGTCAAAACATCCTTACAATCGAGGAATAGGGCCTTGTCGGCAGCAGAGCGCAAACAACGCCTGTTATTCCTACTATTCAACAACAAGGAAACGGTCATACCAACTATACAGTGGCACACACCAATGAGCACGGGCATCCAAAGACTTCACCTCCACACAATAGGACATTTTAGAAAACTATGACGCAACAGAGATATTCCGTTCTGCCATGCTCAAATTTGCTATGTAGTATGTTCTAGGAAAAAATACTCAAATTTTCAATTAGAACAAAAATCTGAACAGGTTTCCACACAAAGAAAGTTTCGAAGGAATTCAACCTAAACTTCCCATGGAGCAACTTTTAACCCAAAACTTAGCAAGACGGAAGTACCTCGACTCATCTGTGGTAAGGTGGCTCCAATACCGCCGATCATCGATACCGGTAATCGCCAAAGCCTTTGAGGAGATGGACATGCAAAGACCACCCTTGCTCTTTTGGATCCAAAATTCCTACAGAGGTGTTTTCAGTCATGGAATTTCAGCACAAGTACCAGAAAGCCAAGAATAAACACCATCCAAGAGAGCAAACATAAACAAAGAAGGAAAACAGAGACCAATACACACTGACACATGAAAGGAAAACTACTGTTCCATATATCTGGGTCTTTATGAGCCTACTAGCAATCCAGCCCACATAAGCAACCAAGCAATCCATAATCTAAATTCTCAGAAACATTGCCAGTCATAGTTAACAAATCCCTCTCGACATCTCTGATTCATTGCACACAAACCAAATCTACCTTCTAGATCCTCTCTTCCAAGCAACACACTTTTTTTTCATGAAAGCAAACTGTACTGGTTGGTTTGCAACAAGTACAAGGAGCAAACTAATCAATCAACATACTTAAAGCAAGCTGTACTAGTTGGTCTGCAACAAGTACAAGTTGAAACTGTAGAAAAGAGATTAAGCTACCTTGGTGCCCCTATCGAAGGGGGTTGGCCTGCACAGGCGCGCGTACTTCTCCTTCTTGGTCGCCACGGAGGAGGAGCACCTACCATTGCCCTCCACCGAGCCGTCGCTGCTGCTATCGTCGTCGGCCGCCGCGGCGAGGGCGGCGAGGTACCGGTAGTTGGCGGGAAGCTTGGTGGCCCAGACGCAGTCGGCGGAGGCCGCGCCGCGGAACGCCCGGTTGAGGCGGGCGACGAGGCATATCTCCGGCGGGTCGAGGTAGAGCAGCACCGGCGCCACGCAGCTCTCCGGCATGTCGCCCAGCGACGTCTGACCCCACCCCTCCGACCCCTCCAGGCTCGAAGCCCCCGCCCCCATCTGCGCTCCAAGCCGCAGCCGATTGCCAAGCGATTCGACGACAGATTGCTCCAGCCTCCAGGGCACGGAAAAGTTTCAGAACTTGTTCGGCGTCAGCCCTCAATGCCTTCCAGGTGGGCACCTATCAGGCGGCGACGGTTGGAGGGCCGCCAATTCCGCTTCGGATCAGCGGACGTGCGGCGAAGAAGCCTTCATCCGGAGCCAAAACGATCTGGGATTGTGTCCCGAAGCACCAGCCCGACGGGAAAGCTCGGAACTTGGCGACCAAATCTGCCGCCGGCCACAGATTCTCGGGCAGGCACGGCACGGAATCGAGCTGAGACACAAGTACGCTTCAGACGGGGAGAGGGGTGGAACCGCCCACGAGGGATTCCGCCATTGTTTCTCGGATTGGAGGGGGAGGGGAGGCTAGGGGAGGCGAGGAGATTTCTGGATGGGGGAATTTAACGGAGGCAGACGGACGCTGGCATGGGCCTGTACTGCAAAGTAGCGCACTTTTTAGGACAGGTGTAAATTGAAGTGGATATTGTTGTAGTGGAGTGCCAATCTTTGGGTCTCTTAACGGATCAGGTTGGATTTACAGTGTTTATCTATTGGATTGGAAGGTAGGCTTGTGATCTGAACGTGGCTTCGAGTCGGGGAACAGGGCTGGTTGAGTAGTGCGGAGCAGTATTCCTACTTTCAGAATATAATAGGAGTATATTTTGTTTCAAGAACACACAAGTTGTGCGTATTATAGGAGTATATAAGATGAAGTAATAATATAGGAGTGCATAAATGTTGATGCTCACAATTTTGAGGTTTTGTCGTTCTCTTAATCATGGTCGTCACTTGTGGTTGGGTTCTCCATGCCGAAGTGCAAATACCTATAAATGTTTCTCATGATTAATAAAGCCTCCATGATTGTTCTAAAAAATGCAGTGCATTTACTAAACATCGGGCAGCCAGGAAAAAAATATTCAGTCGATTTCGCAAAGAGGAAGGCGGCACTCGAGTCACCATAACCTCATCGGAGAAAGGGATGACGTGGTTGGCCGTTGTGTCACCAGCGAAGTAAAAAAAAGAGCATTGATGGGTTCGAGTAGTGGCAGATGTAGACTTTGACCCATGATGGTGCCGAGCTTAGCCTATGGTAGGTAAATTGTTTTTGCATGTTTTGAGAGGGGGTTGCCATGGCACCCACGATACCCCCACTAGATCTAGCATGGCTTCAAGAGGTGCAGGGTGGTTCCCTGCGTAGGAGAATGGTGGGCTTTAGAGGTACGGTCGGGGTGGCGCTCAACTCAGGGGGCAGCCACAAGTGGCGACGGCGAGCGACATAAGGGGGTGGCGCTATAGGAGGAAGAAGAAGGAGAACGCGCGGTGCAATTTGACCGGAACTGAAATGTTCTTCATTGGCATGATGAATAGGTGCTTCCTATTTACATGTTCGTCGAGATTTTCTTGAATCCATTTTTTTTTCAAATTCGAGATTTTCTTGAATCCTTTTTTTTGCAGGCGATCAGATCATGATTTTCCAGCTCCCGCGCCGGTATCTGAAAAATGTGAAATTGAACCTCTTTTTTTTAACAAACGAGCCTTGTGTGAAATGGAAGCAGTGTGTGTGTACACTTATCGTTTCCACCAAGCAATCCTAATACCCCTAGGCCAGAAAATCAGCCCATTTACACACTAGACAACACCATCATTGTTCGGGTGAAGGATGAGAGAAATTGGCACCATAGTTTGGTTGGCCGTGGACCCATATCAGATCGAAAGCAACTAAGCGAGCAGATGAGGATGAGAGGCGGCGCAAAGTTGGCATGTCTGCTTACAATAGAATAGATACATTGATCGACTGCATGCATTACGTGTTCAACCGGAGCACGTAGCACTAATCTGCCCGTTGGCAGTCGCAAGGGGCCAAACGACCCAAAGGAATACTCGAAAATGATAAGCTTGAAAAGGATATGGATGATCGCTCACATCCATATCACCAGTGCGCGCGACGCCTCTCGGCAGCGCCATCGTGGCTAGGCTAGGTCAAGCAAATCCCATGCGTTCAATCATGGTGGCAACAAATGGCAGAGAGGACAGGGAGGAATGAAGCCTGTTCTCTTCCGGAACACGACGAGACCGCGAGACAATACTAAGAATTATTCTGTACGTGTGGGAGCCGATAAGGCTCGAAGCACATCGTCGCGACGCGTGCGCCGGACATGAGCTGAGAGAAAGAGGTTGAGGCCATGGCCATGCATATCCGTGCGTGCACCGGCTGCCGCCCAAATGTCTGGTGTGCAAATTTCGCTTTGCGGAGATTTCCACCGGATAGGCTCCCCGTCTGAGCGTGTTCTGGACGCTACGAAATTACGGGCGATCATATATTTATATATATATCGTCTGCATGATCGACCAACATTGTCTCCATATATTTTTCGAGCTTCTCAGCGGCTATCAGTCGCCATCCTTCTGTCGGCAACCTCCGGGGCGCCCACATGCATCGTCGATCTTGGGCACGAGTTCTTTAGAGCAACTCCAACAGGCCGACCCAAACGGACAGCGATTTCGTCCGTTTTTTGTCCGTTTGGGTCGGCCGGCAGCCCGGCGTCCGTCCTGTTTTTCATATGGGTCGGCAGCGTGCCCAACGCGCCGATCCATATGTGCGGGCGTGGCCAGCTGGCCGTCCAATTTTACATTGCATTTAACATATTGTGAAATAAAAATTTAACAAGCAAAATAGTTTAGCCGCCCAAATAAATAGTACTCCCTCCGTTCCTAAATATTTGTCTTTCTAGAGATTTCAACAAGTGACTACATACGAAGCAAAATGAGTGAATCTACACTGTAAAATATGTCTATATACATTTGTATGTGGTATTTATTTGAAATCTTTAGAAAGACAAATATTTAGGAACGGAGGGAGTATAGTTTTACAGGCTAAATAAAAATAAAAATGTTTCACATAGTTTTGCAAACGAATAAAAGAAGATACATCTATTGGTTGCCAACATGAGTCCACGTATGCTCAACCAAATCATTTTGCAGTTGCATGTGAGTTTCCCAATCACGCATGTCTTCATGAAACTGAGTGAACTGCTCAAATGTTGCCGCTACTCCATGCTCAGGCACAACATTCTCACCCTGAAACTGAAAGCCTTGATCGTACAGACGTTCCGGGCGCTCGTCTTCTACGATCATATTATGCATGATCACACAAGCAGTCATCACCTCCCATAGTTTCTGCGTGCTCCAAGTATTAGCAGGATACCGAACGATGCCCCATCGAATTGCAAAACACCAAAGGCACGCTCGACATCCTTTCTAACACTCTCTTGCTCTTGGGCAAATCTTTTCCTTTTCTCTCCGACAGGGCAGCTGGAAGAGTCGCCGGGAAAAATGGACGGCGGCGTCGGTGACGGAGGAGGCGGGGGCGAGGGTTGCTTGTTGGCCGGGGGGGAGGGGAGGCCAATATGCCACAGACCAGCGGGCCCGGGGACAGAAGTAGGCGAGCGCGCGCGTCCGTCGCGTGTCCGTGCCGACGCAAATCAGGCTCAAAAATGGGCCGGGAATGGGTCGTCCGCGGACGAAAAACATACGCGCGTCCGTTTGGGTCGGCGCATTGGGCCGCCTTTTCTGTCCGCGCCGACCCAAACGGACGGCCGCGGACGAAATGGGTCGCCCCATTGGAGTTGCTCTTATCTTTTTTTCTTGAAAAATGGTAGAGTTCTTATCTTTGCTATGATGTTATTTTGCCACTTGGATTTTTTAGGAGAGACATCTCATACGAGTAGCGTTTTGTGAGACAATGGTTAACCACTAGGGACCCACGTGCGGGTGTCTAATCAGGAAGGAGCCGACCGGCCTTAACCTCTGGGTCACGGGCAAGGTGGAGCCGAGCAATACGAAACATTTCACGTGGGCCCAATGAGTGCTGATCCGAGTCACCCGGCCACGCCTGCCCTATCCACTTCTAAACGTCGACGGCCGAGATCTGCAGATTTGACTCTGATTTCAAAAAATTCAAGATCTAACCTTTTTTCTACAACCATATTGTTTAGCTGTAGGGTATAACTGCCTACCGCCACGAGTCTCGGCTGCAGGACTTAACTGCGCCGTCACGCTTGCTTAACATGAAAAATACCCTACCGCCAGCTGGCGGTAGGTGAAAGCTGAATAAAACTGTTGCTTATTGATGATTTGATGCGGCATACAAGAGTATATAAGAGGGTACAAACCGACTTGGGGTAGGGGTACAAAACTGACTTGGACTAGAAGTCGTATACCATAATGACTACTCTAACATCCCCCCGCAGTATCAACGGCAGGCTCGACGACGTTGAGACTGAAACAGATATCTTGAAACGACTTAGTAGGCAGTGCCTTGGTGAAAATGTCAGCAAACTGAGCCGTAGAGGGAACATGAAGCACCCGAACCTGACCAAGAGCAACCTTTTCACGAACAAAATGAATATCAATCTCAATATGCTTTGTGCGTCGGTGTTGAACTGGATTGCTGGTCATGTAGACTGCTGATATGTTGTCACAGTAGACAATAGTGGCATGCTCAATAGGCCTGTGTAGCTCGGAGAGTAACTGCCGAATCCAGATTGTATCTGCAACGGCATGTGCCACAGCGCGATACTCAGCCTCGGCTGACGAACGTGAGACTGTAACCTGTCTTTTCGAAGACCAAGAAATCAAATTGTTACCAAGAAAAACACAAAAACCGGAAGTGGACCTTCGAGTGTCAAGACAACCAGCCCAGTCTGCATCAGAGTATGCGGTAAGCGAGTTTGGAGAAGAATTATTGAGGTGGAGACCATGATTGAGAGTTCCTTTTAAATACCGAAGAATGCGTTTAACATGATTATAGTGAGGAACCTGGGGATCATGCATATAGAGACATGCTTGTTGAACAGCAAAAGAGATTTCAGGACGAGTAATGGTGAGATATTGGAGAGCACCTGTTAGGCTACGATAGAGAGTAGGATCGGAAAAGGGTCCACCGGTAGCCGAAAGTTTAAAACTAGTATCGACAGGAGTGCGAGATGATTGACAGTCAAGCATACCGGCACGATTAAGAAGATCAAGAATATACTGGCGTTGGGAAAGAAAAAGGCTGGAGGAATCTCGAAAAACAGCAATGCCTAAGAAATGATGAAGGAGTCCTAGGTCAGTCATAGAAAATTCAGATCTAAGAAGAGAGACAATATGATCTAAGAACTTTTGAGAGGAGGCGGTAAGAATGATATCATCTACATAGAGAAGTAAATAGGCGGTGTCAGAAGTTTGATGATACACAAAAAGAGAGGTGTCGGAGAGAGATGGAGTGAAGCCTATTGTTTGAATGAAGGAGGAGAAGCGTTGAAACCAAGCTCGTGGGGCCTGTTTAAGACCGTAGAGAGATTTCTAAAGAAGACATACATGAGTTGGAAAGGATGGATTTTCAAAACCCAGAGGTTGCTGGCAGTAGACAGTTTCTTGAAGGGAACCATGGAGGAAAGCATTTTTAACATCAAGTTGGTGAATGGGCCATGAAGAGGAGACAGCAACACTAAGAACGGTGCGAATGGTGCTAGGTTTAACAACAGGAGAGAAGGTTTCTTCGTAATCAATTTCTTGTTGCTGAGAAAAGCCACGACAAACCCACCTGGCTTTATATCGTGAGAGGCTCCCATCGGAGTGGAACTTTTGGCGAAAAATCCATTTGCCAGAAACAGTATTTGTATTGGGAGGACGAGGAACAAGTTGCCAGGTGTTGTTTTGAAGTAAAGCATTATATTCTTCTTGCATGGCAGCGGCCCAATTGGGATCAAGTAGAGCAGTTTTGTAATTCTTTGGAAGAGAAGTGAGAGATACGGAGGTATGAAGGTTTAGGCGGTCTTGGGGTTGATGAAATCCTGATTTGGCCCTAGTACGCATGCGATGATCATTAATCGGGGCTGCTGTAGGAATAGCACGAGGGGGTAAGGTGGGTACTGGTGAGTCCGGCGCAGCGGAAGAGTCGGACGAAGGAGTAGGGCTGGGTGGTGGAGTGGGAGCAGGACTGGGTGGTGGAGTGGGAGTAGGGGCCGGGGGTGTTGGGGAGGGAGCAGGGGCCGGGGGTGTTGGGGACGTCTCGGGTGGGGTGAGTGTATGGTTGGGATTGGCTATGGTGGGTGTTAATGGTGGTGGTGATAAGTTGTGTTCGGCAGGTAGGGGAGTATATAGTTGGAAAGGACGGGGAGAGGGGGTGTTTGCGGAGCTAGGGGTGTTGGATGGTGTAGTAGTGCGTTGTGAGAAAGGAAAAATGTGCTCAGCAAACGTGACATGACGAGAGACATGAACGTGTCCGGTGTGAAGGTCAAGACAGCGATAGCCTTTGTGCTCGTCAGAGAAGCCGAGAAAAGCACATGGGATAGAGCGTGGTGACAATTTATTTGCAGAAGTGGCGTAGGCATTGGGAAAACAGAGACAGCCGAAAACACGAACCGCGAAGTAGTCGGGGTGGGAAAGAAAGAGGGAATAATAGGGAGTAGTGTTGGGTTTATTTTTAGAAGGTCGAATATTTAGAAGAAAGGTGGCCATGTGTAGGGCTTCAGCCCAAAACTTGGGAGGCATAGATGATTGAATGAGGAGAGTGCGAACTATATCATTAAGGGTGCGAAGAGAGCGTTCTGCTTTACCATTTTGAGGGGATGTGTAGGGACATGAGAACCTAAGCAGGATGCCATGTTGTAAGAAGAAAGTACGATTTTTAATGTTATCAAACTCGCGACCATTGTCACATTGGATAAAGCGAATTGGGAGGAAGAAGTGAACAGACACATAGCGTTGAAAATTAAGGAAAAGAGAATGGACCTTGGATTTGTTGCGTAGAGGAAAAGTCCAGATAAAGTGAGTGAAATCATCTAGGATAACAAGGTAGTATTTAAAACCCGAAACACTTGCAATGGGAGAGGTCCATAAATCACAAGTATTAGTTCAAAGGGATAAGTGCTACAAGAACTAGAGGAACTAAAGGGAAGACGCACATGTTTGCCTAATTGACAAGACTCGCAAAACACAGAATTATGAGAGTCCCTATTACATGGATGGTAAATTCACTAAGCATAGAAGCTAAGAAGGCGGGGTTGGGATGGCCCAAGCGACGATGCCAGAGATCGACGGAGGCCAGCATGAATGTTGGAGGGGTGGCGGCAGGAACTCCATTAAGAGAATAAAGATCACCAGAGCTATTGAAGCGAGCGATCTCGGCCTTGGTCAGGTAATCCTTCACAGATAAACCAAAAGGGTCAAATTCAGCCGAAACTAGATTGTCGCAAGTAAATTGGCGAACAGAGATAAGATTTTTAATGAGGGCGGGTGCAACTAGAACATCGCGAAGTAAAAGAGGTTTGGTGGAAGAGGGAAGTTGAGCCTGACCAACACAATATATAGGAATAGATGATCCATCTCCAAGGATAATGGAAGGGAAAGGAGATTTAGTGCAAGAAGATAACCAATTACTAGATGCAGACATATGACTAGAGGCCCCTGAATCAAAGATCTAATCCGTACCTGAGTTTCCTTGTGCAGCAAAGTTATTCATGGCCTGGAGAAAGGCAGCTTGATCCCAGCTCGGCGTCGCAGGTGAGGGTGGTGTCGGAAGCAGTGCCGGCGGATACGATGGTGAAGGCAGTAGGGCCGGCTGGGGAGTGTAGTAGGCATTGGCCGGCTGTGGTGGGGGTGGCGTCGGGAGCAGGGCCGGCTGAGGTGTGTAGTAGGCGCCGCCGTCAGTGGTGTAATGACCATAAGGAGCATACGTCGGGGCGGCGTGATAGGCATTGGCCGGCTGTCGGGGGTTAAGAACTCCGGGAGCACCAGTAGGCGGCCGAAGGCCGGGTTGCCAGGCACCTGAGTATGCCGGCGGAGCACCGAGGGTGGACGGAGCGGACCAGGGCATGGGCCATGCTTGAACAAGCCCCGTCCAAGGATCATGAGGAGGCCGCCATGCAACCGCATATGGAGCACTGGTGGGTGGTGCAGGACTGGGTGCTGGTGATGTCGTAGGCGGAACCGAACGAGTCGACGGCGGCCTGTAGATAGGGTTTTTGCCGCGGTAGTTCGGACTAGGACGCCAGCCTGGGGGCGGTTGAACAGATGACGATGCGGACGGCCCGGCGGCAGGAGCCGGCCTGGAAGGCGGCGCTGGTGTAGACGACAGAGGAGGATGAGCCGCAACATGAAAGACCTTGGGGCGAGAGTCCTTGCGAGCTTGTGTTTCCGCCGCGAGTTGTAGCAAGGAACGAACTTCAGCGAAGGTAGGAGGGGGCCGTATCATCGGTATGAACGAGGCTTGCTTGTCAAAGTCTTCGCTGAGGCCGACGACGACGATATTGATTAGCTGTGAGTCGCTAACTGTATCGCCGAGTTCGCGGAGCTCATCACCAATGGTCTTAACGCGCTGGCAGAACAGGTTCACCGGGGCGTCTCCTTGCACCATATTGCGAAGCTCGGTGTGGAGAGCGTTTTTCCGAGCGTCGGTGTTGCTTTGGAAGAGCTGACGGAGGGAGTGCCAGATGTTGGCAGCGGTGGCGCCGTCGTGATCGAGCATGTTGAAGATCTCGGTGGTGATGCGGGTGTAGAACCACTGGACGATCGCGAGATCGTCTTTCAACCATTGCGGATCGTCGGGGCGGGGAACACAGTTGGCGGCGACATGCGAGCGCAGGTTGCAGCGGCCGAGGTGGAGATCGAAGAGATGTCTCCAATGATAGTAGTTGTGGGCGGCGAGATCAAGAACTATGGGGATGTAGGGGCTGACGTCGGAGATTGTGTCAGCAAGAGATATTGGTGCGGCGAGGATGGGTGCAGGGTAATTTTGTGGAGCTATGGTGAGGGCCGAGAGAGAAGCGGCCGCGGAGTTGGCAGCCTTGGCGATGAGTGCGGCCCGGCGCTCGAAGTAGCCGGGCGGCGGTGGCGTTGGCGGAGCCATACCCTAAACCCTGGGACCGGTATCTGATACCATGAAAGCTGAATAAAACTGTTGCTTATTGATGATTTGGTGCGGCATACAAGAGTATATAAGAGGGTACAAACCGACTTGGAATAGGGGTACAAAACTGACTTGGATTAGAAGTCGTATACCATAATGACTACTCTAACAGTAGGCATGCCACAAATGGGAATCTTCGTGACCATGTGAGCAGGAGGCTAGTAGTAGTGGTACTACTCCTAGTCCTAGTAGAGAGATGTACATCGATGCATGCATGCTAGCCTGTCTTCCTCTTCTTTCTCTCCACCGACGGCAAGCAGACATAAGAGCAAGTATAATAAGGTAACATAGGCTTTTGGAACGGGGAGAAAGTGAGTTTTTAGAAACATAGATGGCCAGATGGGCAAGCTCCAATGGAAATGGTGTCAGCTCTTTTGGGGCTCTCAAGGATAAGGGCACTACTGTGAGAGAGGCTTTAAGCTCATGGAATTGGAGGAGGGGTTTACGAAGGATTAACTCTGCTGTCGTGATGGATTCCTTCATATCTCTGTGGACGAGAACTGATGAGATTACATGGAAGATTGCTGCCAATGAGATGTACATGGCCAAGTCTGCATATGGAGTGCAGTTTCTTTCATGCATCCCCAAGCCGCACCTTGACAAAGTTTGAAGCATAAAGACGGAGATGAAAATTAACTTTTTCATTTGGACACTAATCTAGAACAGACTATGGATTTCTGATGGACTGAGAAGAAGAGATTGGGACCATCCAGATACTTGCTCTAGCTGCGAGGGACCATTGAATCCTTATCAACCCTTAAGTTAAGGACCTTGATAAGTGTCAAATGCTAGGTACAAGCACATGGCAACTCTGAACGTTCGAGGGCAAGTTTAGTTATCCGAGGATGGCAATTTTAGTTGGCAAGCATAACAATTTTCATGCTTTAGTTTATTTTTGACAGAAACTTGTGTCACTGGATTTGCTATCTTTGCGTGACTGGAATTGCCATCAAAAAATGTCAGTACCGGAGTGCCACGCACCTGAAGTGTGTCACTTATCATTGAGGTAAGTTAACTACTCCGCATATCAACCCAAAAAAAATACTAATCCGTATATATCCAGCAAAAATATCTAGTCCGAGCTAGGCCAATGAGCTTAGAATTTTTGTACTATGTGGCCACCAATTATGAACTCGCCATATTTTACTGCCTACTATGGTTGTTGCGTGTGTGGAATTTTATTCCGGTGAACGTCACGCTTGTCCCCTTTTGTCCAACATACTTATATGTCCATTTAATATACGGATGGAAGGATTACCTTGTAGGAGTAGCCTTGAGTAGCTAAGAAGAGAGTCCCATCAGGTTGGTTCAGAAGTCAAAATACAGAAAATCTTAACTACCCAGGCCCGGTTCCATCAGAGCTCTATTCATCCAAGCATGGAAAAAGACAATACTCAGGCAACCCAGAGGAAGCATGCCAACGGTCACCACTACCCTTTTTCTTTTTTGAGGGAATAGGTCACGACTACACACAATCTACAGTATGGTGCAATACAGAAAGGCGCCAAGCTTGAAACCCGTGGGAAATACATTACTCCAAGTCACATAACAGCTAAAGTGCTAAACTCAACACGAGCATCTGCCTTCTTTATTTTGCTGGCGATGCAACAGAAGCTCCAGTTCATCTTATACGATAACTAAAGAGTACATCCAGTTTGCCTCTTTCGCGGCCTGCCTGCGTAAGTGACAGCGTTTCTGAAGCATGTTGACATTGGACGTCGGGTGAATCTACGGTCTTCGCTGTCACGACCCAAAAACCTCCTTGTTGCAAACGGGGCATACCTGTCAACGCAGCACAATGAATTGAACTAAGCTGATCAGAAGTCAAACATCTCAAGAGAAAGAAAACAGCGAAGGAAAACGGTCATACTGTCGACAGCAAGCATTACAGGACATCCACTCCCCTATCATTAACAATTAGGTGAGCTGTTTCTTCCAGCACCATCATTTGCTCTAAACTATATCTACAACATTTCTAGCCATAAAATCCCTTCCTATCAGGACGAAGAATAAACTGCACTTGCCATACATTGATACATATCAGGAAGTACACAAAGGATTCTGAGCTAACGTCTGACTGAATTTAACAATGAATAAAGATCCAAGAAACAATTATATGGCAAGTAGGAATCTGGTCATGTTCACAGAAAACTACAACAACCCCTAGAAGTTCCTGTGGAAGCAATACGCATCAATGACAAAAGCTGCAAAGGCAAGGTAGCTTACCTTGTTGATCTTCAACCATTTGGCAACACAAGTTCGATGGTACTGATGCTGACAGGGCAATGTAGTCAGCTTATCGCGGTTCTTGTAAGCCATACAGCATATCACACATCTGTTTGTTTAAACATTAACAGAAGAGGACATTTAAATTGTTTGCTACTTAAAATATGGATTGATATGAGCATATACAGCATACATAGAAAATAGTACTCCACCATAGGAATATCACATGCTGGCACAATGTCATATGATGAACCTTAAGATTACAAAGATACTACTCAATAGATTAATCAGTGAAGCAGGTTCTTGGGGTAAAATGGTGAGTGACTTGTGCATAGCTGTCCATGACAATTATGCACAAATTTATATCACAAGTTCAACAAAAAAGTGAACGAGGCTTGAGGACATACTCATCATGTTTTTCCTTTCTTGAGAATATCCCAACTTTGTATGTTGAAGACTTAAGGAGAGCTATCACATCTTCTGGCAACCCTTTACTTTCAGTCCCAATAGTTTCCCCTAATTGTTGTAGTTCCTGTAATACACAAGTGATTCAAAAATTGAAGTAAGAGGTATATCATGTAGCATCCCATTTTTATGTATATAGAACATTGCTTAACAGATGTCGAAACAAACTGATGTGTGTTTTATTTTTTCGTACTACTTACTATAAACAAGAAAATATCTATACAATTGTTATCCACGATTCACATCAAAGGCTACAAGGGTCCTTTCAGATATAATATATCAGGGAACCAAAAATTAACTGGTAGTGAGGCACAACCCTTGATGGAACATTAGGGAATATACTGGTCACACAAAGCACTTGATGCTACACACCTCATAAGTCATATTATCAGGATCAACTTCATCCTTCGTTAATACCTGCAGTGGCAAGATAGAGGAAAACACATATTAAATTAAATACAACTAGCAGGTGCCCCAAATATTTGCGTCGCTAGATTTTCAATATGGTGTTATACTCTTACATGCCTTAATTTTCACGGCCTTCAGCACACAACATTGATGATCATAATTCATATGAATACACATTATACAACTGTAAATGTAGTATTACGAAAAAAATATCCGCGCAAAATGATACTCGTTCCTTCCATTTTATGCAAGGCCAATTAATCTTTTCTCAAGTTAAAATTATTTAAATTTGACCAATTGTACGAAAAATATATCCGCATCTACAACACCCAATGAATATATTATGAAAACATACTTCATAATAATTATGGTGATATTGATTTGGTATTGTAGATGCTGATATTTTTCTATAAACTTGTCAAACTTAAACAGGTCTGATTTGAGACAAGACTAGTTGGCCATGTATATATGGAAGGAGGAGGTATTATTTTTACTTGACAATGTAAATATTATTTTTTATGTATACCCAGAGTTAGAAAAGTTTTACTGCATGTATTCTAGGATGTCATTTGTGTAAGAACGAAGCGTGTTGAGGGTCGTAGGTTCCCTAGTTGTATTTTATTTTTATTCCACGTTTTAGTTTTACGTTGAATTCACATATAAATCAGATAAATATAACTATTTTACTTTTTATTCCAGACTTTATGCGTAGATAGATCTATGTTTTTCTCCACTAATAAAGTTGTACAGCTAAAGTAAACTAATGCAAAGTTGAAAATTGCCACCACATCTGTCTTGCCGAGCCAGAGGCCACACAAATATGATTTACCTTAGTCATGATCCGTGTGAAGCATATACAAAGCAAAAAGATTTCTCATTTGATTATTTCATGACATCAGCCAATACAACCCCGATACGATCTGAAATACTTCTTGCCAAGTCGGACATTAACTTTAATGTTTGGATGCAAACACATGTGCGCATGTAGCTTTGATGTTAGATTTTAAATCTCCTCCGTTATAATTAGGACCCAACATATATTAACGAACCAAATAATTTAGCCTATTTGGAATAACAAGGTGGCTTTATCTTCATTGTTTTAGTTATATAATAGATTATTCGAAGCAAATCTGTAGAATCAAAGCTGTCGAAAGTAAATACCTGAGAAGATCTGCTCACAGAAGTATTGCCATTGTTGGATGTTGAAGAACTTACGGGCTTTCTTCCTAAACAGGTGTCTTAACAACATTTAAAAGTCGTACCATATTGAGTTGCAAGATATAGAAGAGTACCAGCAGATAACTAATCACCTTCTTTTCTCTTCTTGTCATCTATCGTTGCCCTAGCAATTTGGTCCTCCATCGCCTGCAAGTCTCTAGCTAAAGCTTCATCGACAGCTAGCTGTGACTCATAATTTGCGCCTCTTGTTAATCTTCGCCCACTCGATTTTTGTGGATGGCCACAACTAGAACCAGGATCTGAATGAGTCCTGGATAAACCACTTCCATCATTTCCTTGGATTAATTGATACACTATTTCCTGAACAGAGGGTGACAATAGGCAAATTAATGAGAATGTTCTGTCATATTTTGTACTACGCTGTTTGTGCTACAAACAAGAAAAGCATATCAATTACGCCTAAACACTTTAAATGAAGATTCCACATATTTGGTCATTTGGTGAACCAATAACCCATTTGGATCTGGCGACAAACAATTAGTTTGTAATTTTGCAGTGTAAATGTCATGAAAAGCTTTGGCCCTTGGATCATAAATGTCATGAAAGATGAATCATTTTTATGGTGTGTGATTTAAGATAACTACATAAGTACAAATATGATCCGCTAGAAATGGTCTACATCATATTACTACACCTGGTCAAGCTTGACATAAAAAAATGAACAGCTTTGGCCCTTGGATAGAAAAACATTTGGTTGAGATTACTATGCACAAGACAACAGAAAACTGCAGCATCATACCCTCCCCAACGGACAAATGTCTAGGATAGAATATCTGACTGAGGTTTCTAATGCAAACTAACAGGAGCAACGACAACAACACGCAGACTAGGACACGATGGACACAGCCAAATAAGATGCGGACAGGGAACGGCATGAAACCTGATCTTGAAGAACTTGTGCAAGATCAACATCATCTTCAAAGAAGCATCCCCCGAAATTCTCTTCAATTGCATATGGCAAGGGGGCATCCATATAGTACACAACCGCTTCCTTCTTCCCTGTTGTATCATGTAGCACCTCCATGCTCATGAGAACCTGACAAGGGAACAGGTAGAACATTACCGGATCATGCTAGATTTGCGCAAGCAGAAAACGCTGCTAATCATACTATAGCCACTTAGTGTTGCATCTTATTGTCAGACCCACAATCATTGTTCTACCAACTGAATAACAAGGAATTTACTAGTGTACTTTCAGACATCACATTATCTCAGGGTTCTCGGCGGTCGACTGTTACAGCAAGTGAAACCCCCTTGCATCTTGAAATGATAATTGAAACCCTTTTGCTGGGGGGAAATCCGGAGCAACCGTAATTAACATCACCGACACTAGTATACTAAACTACAGGAAAGCAGTGCCTGAGTTTGAATCCATCCTCGAGAGACAGGCGGACAGACAAGCCATGGGCAGCAATCGATGCCATAATGCCTCGGATCTAAAGAACTAGGATCTCTCCCCCACCAGCCACAGATCAAGCGCCTGACAACCATTTCTTTGCCAGAAAAAATGGACATTTTCATCCGCGAAACGAAACAGAACCAGCGAATCTGCAGGAGTGGAAGTAGAAGCTCACCTAGGAACGAACCGGGGAATGGGGGATTTCGGAGGATGCGAGGGGGGCTGCCGAATGAGAGGGGAGGATCGACGGGCGGTCCGGGAGCCGCCTTGCTCGGTCCCCTTTTCGCCTCCGGGCTTCGCTGTGTGGAGCGCACAGCTGATATCATAGTCGGGGGAGAGAGAATCAAATCATGGTGGTCTCTCGGTAGAGCGGCTGGGAGGGGACGCGTGCGCATGGCATGGGCCACCCTGCAGGCTACAGCATAGAAAAAAAATTATATGCGGCCATCATTACCGGAAGCAGGCGTGACGTCAGCGGCTGCCAGCACCTTTGAAGAGTCGGATTTTTTCTTTCGAGGGGTTGAAGGGATCGGATTAGCGGCAAACCCTATTCGGCGCTGCAGGCGCCGGTTAAGGGAAATTTTCCTAACCAGCTCCTGCAGCCGCGTTAGCTGGGCCGGCCCATTTATCTGTGTTAATCTGTAGGTTTTTTTCTTCGGTATCCAAAAACGCAAAAGAAGTGTGTGCGGGGAGAGCTCGAGGCGCAGTGGAGTAACCACCATGCCACACAACCTCGTCTGATATTGTTCATCTTTCTCATTCTTTTATTACTTCTGCTTTTTCTTTCTTTTTCCCTTTTTTCTTTTTTCTTCTTCCTGGTTCGATGAGCTATTTCTGCGAAATTGATGAACCTTTTTCTAAAAGTTGATGAATTGTTTTTAAATTTCGATGACCGTTTTTCAAATTTGATGAACCTTTTTCATATTCGATTAACTTTTTTCAAATTTGATGATTTTTTTCTCAAAATTGTTGATTTTTGTTTAAAGTTTGATGAACTTTTTTCAAAATCTATGAACTTTTTCTCAAAATCTTTGATTTTTTTCCGATTTGATGAATTTTTTTCAAAATCAGTTAACTTTTTCCCAAATTGGTGAACTTTTTTTCAAAGTCGATGAACTTTATTCAAATTGATGAACGTTTGTTCAAAGTCGATGAACTTGATTCAAATTCATGAACCTTTTTTCTAATTCGGTGAACTTTTATTCAAATTTGATGAATTTTTTTCGAAATCGATGAGTTTTTTGTCAAAACAATGGACTTTTTTCAATTGGCACAAATCTTTTTCAAAATTTCCATTTCTTTCAATTCACGGTTTTTGTGAATGCTTTTTTCAAATTTATGTTTTCTTTATTCAAATAATTTATAGCTGGTATATAATACTACTATATGTTTAATATTTTATTAAAAAGAAGGGCCACATAACGTTGTTTCCTCTAATAATTAAACAAAGTGAGCTTGTCCTAGTGGTTAACGTGTGTGGCATTCAAATTGGCGGCCAGAGTTTGATTCCCAGTCGAGTCGAATAAACCTGGAGTTTTTTTTTCCTTCGCGTATTACCTTTCAACAGCTTGTTGGGCCGGCCCGCTGCACGTCGCGCGCGAGCACCAGCTGCGTGAACCGGCGCCTATAGCGCTGAATAGGAGCTCCCCCGATTAGCATGGTGATCGAGGAAATGGATTATATGGGCCTATGTGTGTGAGGCCCTGCTACCCAGCTTGGACCACCTATAATTTTGAGCCTACCCTGGAAGAATTGAATTTTGGCCCCAGGGAAAAAACGAAGTGGCTCCTTTTTCTTTTCCTGATGCAAGTTTGTGTGCTGGAAAATGATCTGTTTCCGAGCATCATTTCTGTTTTCATGATCAAACCAACAAATAGCTTAACTCTGACGACATTTCTCACACACCGAATGCTAGACATATGGGGTGTGACATACAGAGTTTACGGGGTGGCTGACCAGTCCTCTTTTAATTGGCTCACAAACAGAACTCCATTGATGAATGGGCCACATGTTCGATGACAGGCCACATCCTGTTAGGGGATGAGGAACAACATCAACCGCTGGAGATATCTTTGGTCTCCTCGTCTTCGGCTGTCATCTTGGTGTTGAAAGGCCTCGAATCATCAGAACTTTGTGGACTTTTTCATCGCCTAGTGGTGTTTCATGGTGTGTCTGTGATCTTTTCGTTGGTGCTACCATATAGCTAACGAGGTTTGTGTCCCTATTGAGTTGATTATTTGATCTTGATGAGTTCATGTTAGCGTTGTATATTTGTATGTTGTTTTTATTGGTTTGATTCTTTGTGAAGTTATCTTTATCGACACTATGATGAAGATCATGTGGTTGGATGGTATGTATCTCTAGGAATTTACCATCTTTTTGATAGGCGACTCAAGGGGCTTTCAAAAAATGTTATTGTAATCAAATACGTCACGTAAAACGAGTGGTAGTGTCTCTCCTCTGATCCACTTGCAGTCTTTATACTAAAGTCTTGGTATTATTTTGTCATGCAAGATCACGGAGAAGAAGTCTTCGAGAGATTTCATTATAATTCATAGTATTAGCAATACCTTTCTTGAACCCTGGATCGAAAGCATTGTATTACATGTAACGATTGCTCGTATGTCCTGGCAAAAAAAAATGATTTGCCAGTATGAATAAAATTGCATGTATTTCTTTTATAAAAAGAATACGGAATTGATCCTAAAGAGTTGCATGCGTCTAGGCCTACAAGAAAAGCTCATGGCTTGTGAGTCACTTGAGGTTGACTCGTATTTTAGGTCGCCTCAAGAAGAAATAAGCTTAGTATCAGCATTTTATGTAGCTCGGCAGAAAAATTGGCTCGCTCAATTTTAACTCGATAGCTCGATATCATATTATAATATTAATTAATATTTATTAAATAAAAGAAACAAGACAACTTATTATTGTATATGTTGGGTATGATTTTTTTATTTTACCTACTAGCAAACATGGAAGCTTAATTAATGGGGAGAAATTTTAGCCTCAATATGATAAGTGGTAAGCCACGTGTTAAATACCGCATTATTTTGGCCAAATTTGAGAGCGGACGCACGTTCCTTTTCTTCTCATGCTAGTTCATCCATGACCTCTTTCTTTTAAGTACTAGTAGTCTTTAGTGGAGAGATAATAAGTCTAATTTTATAATGATTTCTTATGTTGTGTTGTGGCTTATCTTGATAGAAGAACTGCCTTAGATTAATGAAAATCACTTGAAACAAGCTCGAGATCGACTCGAGATCGTTACAAGCTGAGAACGAGCCACTTTGTACAGCTCAACCTCGAGCTTCACTCAGTCTGAGCTCGCTCAAATTTAAGTATAAGTTTAGCTGAGTATGGTCCAATTCGCTCGAACTCAACTCGTTTGCAGTCCTACATGTGTCTACCTCCTAAAACGATTCACCCCAACTGTTCAGAACTTAAGGGATGATGGAAATTAAAGACAAGGCTCGTCATCTGGGCATCTCCAACGCTGACCCGTAAATTTGCTCCAGTATTTGTCCGCGGACAGGGGGGCCAATCCGCGGGCACTGATGCCCGGATGCGACCATCCAACGCTGCCCGCATACATTTGAAGCCGCTTTCAACTAACCGGACGAAATTCATGCAAACACGACAAATTTTTATATAAACCGAACGAAACTCATTACATTTCGAACATTTAGGACAAAAAAAGTGGCTCAACCCTAAACCTATCCTTCGGCGGCGGCCGTCGTCCACTTCCTTTGTATTCCGCATCGGCGGCCACACCCTCCATCTGTCGTCTCCATCAACGGCGACGGGGTTCAAGACCCGTGAAGTGGAGGTGTGGATTCCAGCGAGGAAGAGTAGAACATGGGAGACGAAATGACCCACATGGGACACAATGCCCTGCCCTCTCCCATGCCCCACTCATCCTCGGAGGAGTCCGCGACCTATCCGTTGCCAATGCCGGTGGATGCGAGGTCGATGATGGACGCGGACGGTCCGCCACTGTCTACCTGCCACACGCGCCCCCGAAAGTTGGACGGTCGTGTGTAGGAGGCACAGCTGGCGACGTTCTCGTCCTCGATCGCTAGCACTGCCAGTGCTTTGGCCACGTCCGCGTCGCACTGTGCGGACACTGCGTTGAAAGCGACGCGGTGAGCACGCGCTACCTCGTAGAGCGCTCGCTGCTCCGGAATGAAGTTCGGGTTCCGTGGCCATGGAGTCCATGGCCTCCTCGCTTGCACGCTCGTCGTAGGTTCGGCCCTCCGTCAGCCGGTGCTAATCGAGGAGGAGCAGGTTGTACCTCTGCTCCTCCTGCGCCCGTTGGAACACCGACATAAAAGCCGGCGCATGCTGCTCCTCATTTTCCATGGTGACGTTGTCGGTGTCAAAACCGGCGGATCTCGGGTAGGGGGTCCCGAACTGTGCGTCTAAGGTCGACGGTAACAGGAGACAGGGGACACAATGTTTACCCAGGTTCGGGCCCTCTCTATGGAGGTAATACCCTACTTCCGACTTGATTGATCTTGATGAATATGAGTATTACAAGAGTTGATCTACCACGAGATCGTAATGGCTAAAAGCCTAGAAGTCTAGCATGTATGACTATAATGATGAGTGTTCGGTCCTACGGACCTAGCCCTCCAGTTTATATAGACACAGGAGGGATCTAGGGTTACATAAAGTCGGTTACAGAGAAAGGAATCTTCATATTTGGCCGCCAAGCTTGCCTTCCACGCCAAGGAAAGTCCCATCCGGACATGGGTAAGAGTCTTCGGTCTTTGCATCTTCACAGCCCATCAGTCCGGCCCATGGCTAACAGGCCGGACGCCCGAGGACCCCTTAGTCCAGGACTCCCTTAGTAGCCCCTGAACCAGGCTTCAATGACGAGGTGTCCAGCGCGCAGATTGTCTTCGTCATTGCAAGGCGGGTTCCCCTTTCCGAATACTCCAAGATAGTCTTCGGACGAACGTGTCCGGATCTGCAACATAAGTACCACACACAACCGCAGAGAGTATAATATTTCACGAGTCCAATTCGCTGACAAATTTTTGCAGCGCGATGCCACGTCACCACCCGGTCATTATTTTGAACCGTTTTTTGGCCTGCCACTCCACGTTTTGAGACGCGGTTTTATTGGCACGTCTTGTCAAAGCAGAGATCGTGTCCCCTTATCACGGGATTCTCATCAACACGGACGTGGGTAATCCAACCGTCTCTTTGGTATGATTCCTTGGGAATAGGCAAGTTTCAAGGCCCAGGAGGAGGCGTTCGATATTCACAGCCTTTATAAAGGGGCGCAGACCCACCTTTCTCCTCCATGCTTGCTTCTTCCTCAACCTTTCTTACCTCGAGTTCCAACACCCAGGTTTCAATCGCCACGAGACTCAGTCATGTCCAGATCCAGCCTTCAAGGTCGGTGGGTGGCTTCTTCTGTTACAGAGGAGGATATCACGAAGCTTCGGGCGGCAAGATATCTACCGCGGAAATCCTCCACCGGCTCCCCACCGAAGGGCAGGTTATCCCCACCCCCAGATCCAGCGAGAGGGTCGTGTTCATCTCCCACTTCCTTCGTGGGTTAGGGTTCGCTCTCAATCCCTTTGTCCGTGGGCTTATGTTCTATTACGGACTAGATTTTCACGATCTGGCCCCGAACCTTTTCTTCTCATCTTGGCGTTCATCGTTACGTGTGAAGCCTTCCTCCGAGTCCCTCCACACTTCGGCTTGTGGCTTAAGACCTCCATGTGAAGCCGCAGGTGATCGGGGGGAAGCAGGCGGAGTGTGGTGGTGCCACTGTGAGCAAGCTCACCAACGCTCTTTGGCTAAATGGATCCTTCACAGAATCTTCTAACTTATGGCAGCAGGAGTGGTTCTATATCACCGAGCCCCGTGGTTCCAAGTGGGCGGATGCACCTGTGTTCTGATCTAGCCCTCCGATTCAGCTTGCATCATGGGTCAACAAGGGGTTGGACTGGGGATCAATTGATGAAGTGCAGACTCTGCAGAGCCGCATCCGGAGCCTCCTTAAGAAGGACATCAATCTTATCAATGTGATTCAAGTAATGCTAGTCCGCCGGACCCTGCCATGCCAGCGACGGCCTCTCCGCCTATGGGAGTTTAATCCGGAAGGGCCACAGACCCTTCAACACTTCTTCGGCACGATGCACAAAGGAATGTGGAAATTGTTTTTCGGGACACGAAAACAGTGGCCGGACACCATCGAGGATATTGGCCTCGACTGCAACCATCCGGATACCTCGGTAAGCACACTACTCCCGAACACCTTTTAGTCAAGTATCCTGTAATAAGATACTGAGCAAACCATCTTCTTCCAGGGCTAGATAAAGAAAGCGGAACGGATTAGGTGTTCGGCCCCCCTTCCTGAAGACTCAGCGGATCCCGTGCTAACAAGGATGCTGGCCCCAGCACCGTACCAGGTGCCTGTGAAGGAGGGCAAGGCGGAGAGCGGGAAGGCCAAAGGTGGCCTTCTTTCCGAAGGTATATTAGACACTGTGTCCGGGGAGGTCAGAGTTCCCTTGCCCGAAGACAAAAGTGAAGAGAAGCCAACATCCCTTCTCCCCATGGTAAGAAAAGGGCCGCCTCCGAAGGTTGGGAGGAAAAGGCTCCCAAGAGAGGCAAGATGCCACCATCGGGCGGCTCGGGCTTGGAAGACGACATTGTCGCACAGTTCCGAAGTGAGGACAAGCCTTTAGCCAAATCGTAAGTGAACAAGGGTGTTTTAAACATATCTCGTTCCTTTCCTGTTACCGAGGTAATTACCTAGAATATATATCTTTGCAATTCAGCACACAGTTTTCTTCAACAATCCTCTTCCTCGGGAGATCTTCTCCCAGAGATGATGGAAAGCGAGATGCCTCCACCGGCCTCCTCGCCCAATAGGGCGGACGACTTCGAGGTGTCGTCCTGGAGGGTCTCTCCCGATCAACAAGTGGTGGGAGGGATGATGAAGACATTACCCGAAGGTGACACTTCGGTTGCCCAGGGTTCGGGGGCCAACAATAAAGGCCCCGGACTATCCGGTTTGCAGCCGGAGACGACTCTAGGGATGAATAAACGGATCCCTTCGAAGGAAGGCCGTACTCCTACAGCGGCTTCGGGGGATCCAGAAGCGCCGGATATATTGACGAACATGCTGCGACAAGCGTCCGTCTCAGAGGAACATCGTACCTTGATGGGCACGGTGGTTGAGAGGGTTCTGTCCGCGAAGAGCGGATTGAATGAAGCCTACATGTCGGTGTACAAAAGTAGGGGCTCTCCTTTTGACCCCTTTACTTGTGCACGGGCAGTCAGAGCCACGCGCCACGACCACATGTAGCAGGGCAAAGGAGGGAAGCCGGAGAGAAGCCGAAGCACGGGACAAACAAGACAACGCCAAGACCAAGAACACAAAGAAGCAGAGGGACGAAGAAGGTTCCCCCGGCAAGACCCTTGCCGGGGCAGCTCGCCCACGCCAGCAGAGCACGCCATCCTTGAGCCCACGATTTCCAACACCATCAACTACGTTGGGCCAGGGCTCGGGAGGCACCTCCATGGTGGCATGCAGATCTTTGTGAAGACAAGGAATATTCAAGATCATATGAGGATTGGAAGACAACGATCCTCGGCAAGATCCTTGCCGAGGAGAGCCACAAGACCCCCGACAAGATCCTTGCCGGGGATGACTGCGCACCACGGCAAGACCCTTGCCGGGCCTCCCGGCAAGACCCTTGCCGAGGACGCTAGCAGGGCCACTGCCAGGCCCACACCAGCCAAGTCTCTACCACCACCCGCATGCAGCTGCCAGCCCAACCAACTGGGCAGGTACCTGCGTGGAAACATGCGGCTCCCAAGCCAACTCAGCGAGCGCCTGCGTGGCGGCATGCAGATCTTCGTGAAGACCCTACCACCGCACCACCTCAGCTACCTGCCTGCCTACATGGCACCGCATGCACCACTGGCCAGGGCGCGTGTCAGAACAAGGAGGAGCGGCGACAGACGGGATGGGCTCCGTTCCCGTCCCCAATAAAGCATCAGGACACCTCAGCGATGCATTAAATGCATCTTGTCCTGTAATATGGGCGATAAGCTCACGGCACTGTACGCCTTTCCACCTCCTATGTGCCACTGTGGCAGCCCCTTTCAACTATAAAAGGAGGCCCATGGCGTACTGGAGGGGGATTCGGCTCTTTTGGATTACGCAACCGCCATAGCTAGTTCGAGAGCTCAAGAACTCTCTGAAATACAGCCACCAAAGCAGGACTAGGGTATTACACATCCTCGCGGCCCGAACCTGGGTAAACGACCCTTGTGTTGACTGTTATTCCTGCTCTTCTCACAACCCCGCACCCCGGCAACCATAGTAGGGATTCTTGTGATCCCATAGGTGTCGTTTCCCACCGACATCTTTGGCGCGCCAGGTAGGGGGCGCAATTGTGAGAATCGGGTCTAGCAGTTAGCCTAGCAGTTCTTCATCACCATGGCTCCCAAGAACAAGAAGGCCACGGCGGTCGGTTCACCGGAAGCCAGACGGCCCGTACCAGCGCGAGCGGGCAGCGGACCGGTCGCGGACAGAACCCGAGCCGTGGCCCATGAGCACCAGCATCGTTCTGGTAGTCAGGGCCTGGCAAGCAGCATCGTTCATGCGCCAAGCGACGCGCCGCACGTCGCCAGGTCCAAAGATGGGACTGGGCCCCCCGCAAGTGGCATGGGGCCCTCCAGGAGTGTCGCTGTGCCACCCACGGGCGGCGCAGCGACCTCCAAGATGCCTACGTCGGCGCCCACAATGCGCTCCTCCCAAGGTGCGCGCGACGAGCAGCGCCACCACGCTGGAGACCCTGGACGCCGCCGGGGGAAGAGTCATGTGCGTCACCCGTGGGACGAAGGAGCCCAGCAAGCCCGCCGAAGCGCTGGCGAAAGTGGCACGCAGCTGCTGGACCGTGACAGAGCTCCTTCTAACGTGGTTAGAAGTTGAAGCGCACCACGGTCCATGCAGCTTTCGCCACCACCCACGCCAGCAGAAGCTTTGGCGCGCGCGCAGCTACTCCTCGACTTCCCTCCTGCTGCGGAGAAGCTCGACGAATGGAGAGCCACCATCCGGAGCCTCATCGCCGTCGCCAACAAAGACGATCCGCGACCGACGGGGCCCTCGGGTCGGCGCTCCATCGAGCCACCATACGTCAGCGGTGGAAGAACCGGGGGTGCTGCGGTCACGGTGCACTCTCCTCCACGCCAGCCATCACGGGTGACAGCCCGTCGTGACGACGCTTGTGATAACATCTCCATAGCGTCGTCCGATCCGCGGACTCACCGCGACCAGCGCCAAGTTCTTCGGGAACGAGCTCATGAAGACGCTCGGACTACCATCGAGCGCCGGCGCGATACACGCCACCAGTCGGACAAGCGGGCAGGGCCCGCTGTAGACCACCCGGCTCCGGGAGGCTCCGGCGACCTACCTTACGAGGTGGGTTGTCCAGCCTTTACCCGTGAGCTGCGGCAGTTCCAGTGGCCATCCCACCGCACGTTCAAGCCCGGCGTCGGCGAGAAGTACAACGGCAAGACCCATCCGTCGAAGTTCCTCAGCATTTACACCATCGCGATGCAAGCTGCTGGAGCTCGCGACGACAAGGTGCTTGCCAATTACTTCCCGTTGGCGCTGAAGCCCAACGTCATGTCTTGGTTGATGCACTTGCTGGTGGATTCCATTTCTTCTTGGTTGGACCTGTGTCATGAGTTCGTTGTTGCCTTCACTGGGGGCCACCAAGCTCACGGCCAGGCGAGTGATTTGCATATCATTCCCCAAAAGGATGGAGAAACCATGCGCAAGTACATCCAGAGGTTCAGCCGGGTGCAGTACAACATCCCCGACATTCACCCCGCCGCCGTGATTAGCACGTTCCATCAGAACGTGCGCAATCGCAAGATGCGTGAAGAGCTGGCGATGAACAAGGTCAAGGATGTGGCCGAACTTCATGTTCTGGCCGACAAATGTGCTCAGGCAGAAGAAGGGAGGAAGTACCCCGACGAAGACGCCGGCGTGGAAACCGACTCTACCGATGGAGACACCGCCGCCCCGACGAAGAAGGGCCGGCGTCGCAACAAGAAATGCAAGGGCAAAGCCGTGCTTGCCGTCGAGGGATCCAACGACACCGGCGCCACCAAGAAGGCCAAGGCAGACGACCCCGGCAAGGAGATTGCCGGGTGCGCCGCCTGCCGGGCCTTGGCGGCTGCCGACAAGCCAGGGGGCTCTGACAAGCAGTACTGCAAGATCCACCGCACCAAAGGCCACGACCTCCAGAACTGCCGACAAGTCGAGCTGCTTGCTGAGAAGCAAAAGGCCGAGTATGAGAGGCGGGACAAGGAGAAGGGTCAAGATGGTGCCGAGGGATCTGGCAAGAAGCGGGGCGGCCAAGGAGGCCGCCGCGGCAAGGACAACCAACAAGAGAGGCCCGCTCGAGGCTGCGACAAGAAACAAGAAGATGACGATCATGACGAGGACGACGAGTCCGGCGAGCAAGGTTTTGAGAAGGCTACAGAGGCCATGTGCGTCGATGGGGGCGCCTCGCTGCATACTTCTCACCGCCAGCTCAAACAGTGGGCGCGTGAGATTACAGCAGCAGAGCCCTCGTTCGACGCTCAGAAGCCGCTGAAGTGGTCCAGCACGCCCCTCATCTTTGACGCCGAGGACCACCCTGACCGCACAATTGCGGTCGGGTGATTGCCGTTGTTGGTCTCACCAATGATACGCAACCTCAAGGTGAACAAGATGCTGGTTCACGGCGGGGCCAGTCTGAACCTGATCTCGCCTGTTGTGATCAAAAGGCTGCAAATTCCTGATGGAGACCTCGAGGAAACAGGGACGTTTCAAGGGGTCAACCCGGGAAGGAGCCAGCTGAAGGGCAAGGTCACATTACCTGTGACGTTTGGAGGTGAGCTGAACTACAGGACGGAGAGGATTGTTTTCGACTTAGCCGAGATCCCCTTGCCCTACAACGGGATCCTCGGCTGCCCGACACTAGCCAAGTTCATGGCGACGTCGCACTACGCTTACAACACGCTGAAGATGCCTGGGCCGATGAACATCATCACCGTCCCCTCCGACAAGAAGGACTCGCTGATCTGCGCCGACCTACTCTACCGGGAAGCAGTTGCAGCAGCTGCCGCCAAGGCACTTGCTCCTGGCGCTGAGGCCCCGGGAGGGAAGAAGAAGACCGGCAAGACCTCTCGCACCCACTCCGGCAAGCGCACCTCTTTGGAGTGTTGCGCTATCGTCGAGGACGTGCCAGAGAGCTCCACCGGCAAGAGCAAGAAATCCAGAGCTGCACCACCAGAGACCAAGAGGGTGTCCGTCAAGGAAGATGGCATGGGAGGGGCTTTCACCATAAGCTCCACCCTTGACAGCAAATAGGAAAGCGCGCTCGACGCCTCCCTGTGGGCGAATGTCGATGTGTTTGCATGGCAAGCATCCGACATCCCCGACGTTCCCAGGGAGGTGATCGAGCACCATCTTGCTGTCTGTCCTCATGCACGGCCCGTCAAGCAGAAGGTCAGAAAGCAAGCTTTGGAACGACAGGAGTTCATCACAGAGGAAATCAGGAAACTGGAAGCGGCAGGTTTGGTGAGAGGAGTGCTCCATCCGACATGGTTGGCCAATCCGGTGGTGTGCGCAAGGCGAATGGGAAGTGGAGGCTGTGTATTGACTACACAGATATCAATAAGGCTTGTCCTAAGGACCCCTTCCCGTTGCCGCGCATCGACCAGATTGTTGACTCCACGGCCGGGTGTGATCTGTTATCATTCCTCGACGCCTACTCGGGCTACCACCAGTTCTTCATGACGAGAGAAGACGAAGAGAAGACAGCATTCATCACCCCATGTGGTACGTACTGCTTTTTACGGATGCCCTTCGGGTTGAAGAGTGTTGGGTCGACATTTGCAAGAGCAGTCCAAATTGGTTTTGAACCCCAGCTACATAGAAATATGGAAGCATATATGGATGACACAATGGTCAAAACCAAAGACAGGGCAACTCTTGTGCAAGACTTAGAAGAGACGTTTGCCGACCTGCGCAAGATCGACCTCAAGCTGAACCCTAAGAAGTGTGTCTTCGACGTCCCGTCCGGCAAACTTCTCGGGTTCTTTGTTACGCAGCGTGGCATTGAGGCAAACCCAGACAAGATCAAGTCTATCGAGCAGATTGAGGCGCCCAAGCGGATCAAGGATGTGCGTCGGCTCACTGACTGTGTCGCCGCCATGAGCCGATTCATCTCCAAGTATGCTGAGCGCGCCCTTCCTTTCTTCAAGATCTTGAAGAAGGCGGGCCCAATGGAGTGGACCCCGGAGGCCGAAGCGGCATTGCAGGACCTGAAGAGATACCTTTCTTCTACACCGATACTAGTTGCGCCTAAACCACAAGAGCCGTTGCTGCTATACCTGGCGGCGGCGAATCAAGTGGTCAGTGCCGCGCTAGTGGCGTAGAGGGAGGTCGACGAAGAGGCAGTGGCAGTGGCAGGACCGGCGGATGGCAAGTTAGAGACTCCCCCGGCAGGGCCTGGTGCCGGCAAGGCAAGGCCCCCAGCAGAGCCTGACGCCATCGGGATGGAGCCCGCGCCATCGAGTGGAGTGGTGCAGAAGAAGAAGATGATGCAGCACCCAGTTTACTTTGTCAGCTCCCTCTTGCAGGGGGCTAGGTCAAGATATTCCGGTGTGCAGAAACTGCTCTTCGGCCTCCTTATGGCCTCGAGGAAGCTGCGTCATTACTTCCAAGCCCACGAGATCACTGTCGTCACCCGCCTCCCGTTGCAACGGATACTGCACAACCCAGACGCAACCGGAAGGATTGTGGAGTGGGCCTTGGAGTTATCAAGCTTTGGTCTAAGGTTTGAAAGTACCTCGACGATCCAGAGCAGAGTCTTGGTGGAGTTCATTGCAGAATGGACCTCAACACCTGATGAAGAGATCGAGGAGACCGCTCTCCCTGGCAAGGAAGCAAGTCGTGACTGGGTCATGTACTTTGATTGGGCTTTCTCGCTGCAGGGCGCCGGTGCCGGTGTGCTGCTTATCGCACCCACCGGAGAGCGCCTCAAGTATGTGATCCAGATGCACTTTTCCAGGGAGATGTCCACCAACAACACAGCTGAGTACGAGGGGCTGCTTACCGGTCTCAGGATCGCGACAGACCTCGGAGTTAAGAAGCTCATCGTCAGGGGTGACTCGCAGCTTGTTGTCAGACAGGTCAACAAGGATTACCAGAGCCCATTGATGGAGGCCTACGTAGATGAGGTGACAAAGCTGGAGGAGCGCTTTAACGGTATCCAAGCGGAGCACGTTCCCCGAGCAGAGAACGACATCGCCGATTACGTGTCAAAGCGCGCTGCACTCAAGCTACATGTGGAACCAGGTACCTTTTTGCTCCGGTTAACTCAGCCAACCGTCGAACCATCAACAGAGCAGAATAAGCGGAGGAAATCAGGCCCCGGCAAGTACTTTCCCGCCGAGCCCCCTGGGGCTGCCGGCAAGGATGTTGCCGTGGACACTGAGCCTGCCAAGAGCAACTGGCTCTGGCAGGGCGTCAAGCCCTGGCCGTAGAGACGGCCGCTCCCATGGCAGAGGAAATGCCTTTGGTCCTTGCCGTCGAGCCCCAGGCTCCGGCATGGGCGCAACATACCGTCTGATTCCTCCAATCAGGGGAACTTCCTGAGGAGCAGGAAGAAGCAGAGAAAGTAGCCCGTTGGTCCGCCTTGTACCAGTTCGTCGATGACGTCCTGTATAGAAAAAGGTCGAATGGTGTGAAATTGAAGTGCATCCCCCGGGAGGAAGGACTGGAGCTGTTGGCAGAGATACATGGAGGCATATGTGGCTCCCACATAGGGTCGAGGGCCCTCGCCGGCAAGGTGTTCCGGCAAGGTTTCTTCTGGCCCACTGCCCTCCAGGATGCAACGACACTAGTAACTAAGTGTGAAGCGTGTCAGTTCCATTCAAAGAAGCTTCATCAACCAGCTCAAGCCCTTCAAACAATCCCTCTCTCCTGGCCATTCTCGGTCTGGGGGCTCGATATACTGGGCCCCTTCCCCCGTGCTGTTGGGGGCTTTGAGTACTTGTACGTTGCAATCGACAAGTTCACAAAGTGGCCGGAGGTGGAAGCAGTGAGAAAGGTGACAGCACAGTCAGCCGTCAAGTTCTTCAAGGGACTGGTCTGCCATTTTGGTGTACCAAACAGAGTCATCACCGACAACGGCACGCAGTTCACAAGCCACACCTTCATGCAATACATCCAAGACCTCGGCAGCAAGGTCTGTTTCGCTTCCGTGGCACACCCGCGGAGCAACGGCCAGGCGGAGAGGGCAAATACTGAAGTATTGCGAGGCCTGCGAACAAATACTTTTGACAAGCTGCACAAGAGCGGAAGGCGCTGGATTGATGAGTTACCGGCGGTTCTTTGGTCGATTAGGACGACGCCAAATCGAGCCACCGACCAGACACCCTTTGCCCTAGTATATGGGGCAGAGGCAGTTCTCCCCACGGAACACATATACGGGTCACCTCGAGTGCTCGCTTATGATGAGCTTGAGCAAGAGCGGTTGCGGCAAGATGACGCAACGCTCCTTGAGGAAGATCATCTTCGGGCGGCTGTGAGAGCAGCACGCTACCAGCAAGCCTTGCGCCGCTACCATAGCCGCAAGGTTCATGCCCGAAGCTTTGAGGAAGGCGACCTTGTTCTTCGGCGCGTTCAGTCGGCCAAGAATACCAACAAGTTGACACCGAAGTGGGAAGGCCCTTGTCGGGTAATACGAGTCACCAGGCCCGTCGCAGTCCGCCTAGAGACCGAAGAAGTTGTCCCAGTGAGCAACTCCTGGAACATCGAGCATCTTCGCAAGTTTTACCCATAAGGCGCGGCTTATCGGGCCTCCCGGCAAGCCACCTTTTGTACGAGCTTTGCTGGCAAGGCATGTAACCCTCTGTACAAAGCCAGGCGCATACCCTGAGCATAAATAAATGAAGCGCTGGCGCCCTAAGTCATTGCATGTATGCTAGGTTAAGTCTCTCCCTTGGTTAGGGGTTGATAGTGCTTAGCGGTGACTAACCCCTAGCCTAGAGGTCGAGTGTGCGTCTTTCTGTTCACTTTGGTTCGCAGGGCACTTCTGCTGAGCCGCTTGGGAAAAGGAGAGCGGGCTGGCGCTCCGGCCCCGGCAGGGCAAGGCTGTCGGAGGCTGAAGATACAAGGATCCAACCACGGCAAGCCAAGGTTGCCGGGGGCTGCGGATTCAAATAAGTCTTTCATCCCCCTGTTATGCGTTTCCGTATAGAACTGGGACATGTGAAACCTCGTTTATGTTCTTAAAACCACCATGCTCCCCTTTTCCTGTACCCGAGAGCTACTTCCTGGGTCGGAATTTGGTAGTAGTTGCGGTGGCGAAGAGATGAACGAGGAGCCTAACTCTACTTCGCCCCTGCTGCCGCCAAAAGCGCGAGAGTGGTCGACTGAAGGAGGGAAACGGAAAGGCCTGTTTCCGAGCGATAATGTTTATTATAAAAATAACAAGGATTCATACTTGGCATGGGCCTCGCTCACGCACAAAAAACCCGGCAAGCACCCTTTTTCATTAAAAACATTCCATACAGGTACAGTTCATACGGAATTAAAAACATGAGCAAGGAGATTACAAGTTTTAAATCTGACAGGTGCCCGCAGGCTTACAAACTAAAAAGAGATAAAATGCACGTAATCCCTTTCTTATCCCTCTCCTCAGAAGATGGAACAAGACAGCAGGAGGGCAAAAAGAGCGCCTAGGCGAGGTGCGAGGAGCAGAAGGCTGGAAGATGAGGCAGCGGCCCACCAATACGCGATGAAGGCGTCGGTGCCCACGTACTCCGAGTTGACGGCCGCCACCCGCCTTCTTCGCCTTCTCCGGCCCTCCTATGCCAGCCGCCCAAGGAGACGACGGGGAGCACCCCGATGGAGAGCTTGACGAGGAAGGCCCTCGGCAGGGTGCGAGGCCGAGGGAAGGGCGGAGCGGTCAGTCGAAGTCGGAGTTAGCATCCTGCCGCCCGACCCTCTCGTCGTCGCTGTCGCTGTCCTCCTCGTCACTCCCGCTCGAGGATGAATCTTCATCGGAGGAGGAGCTCTCCACGCAACACTTCAGGCGAGTGCCAAGATCTCCGAAGACCTTGACCGAGAGCAGACCGCCCTCCATTAACTTGAAGTAGAGGACGAGCCCCACCGTCAGGCTATGTATGCGGGCAAATGTCTTCCATCCGCGATGGAGATACATGACATGAGGAGCGGGGAAGTCGACGTCGACCCGCGTGCCGTCGGCCTCGCAGCCCCTCATGTGCAACCTGAGGGTCTGGGGCGGATCGAGCTCCATCTCCTCTATGAAGGGGGTGGGGAGACGGAGACGACGACGCGGTGGCCGGCGCAGCCTGATGAAGAACTCGCGGGGCCGGTCCCTGACGTGACCATCCATCGCGGGAGGCACGGCCGCTGCGCCACCTCGTCCCCCTCTCCCCCGACCGCCGCGACGACCTCGGCCACGCCCCCTTCCCCTTCCTCTTGTGGCTGGCTCCACCGCCACAGGCTCGTGGGAAGGAGGGACGCGGTGACGAGCAGCGACCCTCGCCGCCACCGTCGAAGGCCCAGCGCCTCCTCTCGCCATGGTGGGTGGAAGAAAGAAGCAAAGATGAAGGAAGATGGATACTGAAGAAGTGGGATGGCGCCCTCTCTCCCCCTCTTTATAGAGGGGCGGGGTCAAGACTTGGCCGCCCCACTCAGCCAATCCAGCCGGCGGAGGCGCAGGGAATCAGGACCGACCCGCTGCCCCAATCAGTGACGGCCCAGTTTCCCGCCTCCACAGCTCGCCACTTGCATGAAGGACGCGTGGCGAACGTGCAGGGTCGAAGGGACGGGTGAGGCGACCGTTCCCCGCCCCGTGATCGGGGGGGCGTGGGCGCCTTGAAGACTGCGACCCGAGTCCATCCAGTAAATGAGCCGCGCCTCCACGCCTCCCTCTTTTTATGGGGAAGGCGCGAGGCGCCTCTTTACCACGATGTGACGCATGCGTGCGGAAACCGCCCCACGCATGCCGCCCACGTCATGCACACCCCTCCATGTCGCGCATTCAATGCGGGTCATGGGGAAGCGCAGCGGACGAAGAGTTACTGCGGTAAAGTCCGCCCCTCCTGCCCGCGCACCGTTCTGGGCCTAGCCCAACAACGTGTTGCGCTTATGTGTGGCCCAGGCCCGGGGGATCCTGTCGATGTACAAAAGTAGGGGCTCTCCTTTTGACCCCTTTACTTGTGCACGGGCAGTCAGAGCCACGCGCCACGACCACATGTAGCAGGGCAAAGGAGGGAAGCCGGAGAGAAGCCGAAGCACGGGACAAACAAGACAACGCCAAGACTAAGAACACAAAGAAGCAGATGGACGAACTAGGTTCCCCCAGCAAGACCCTTGCCGGGGCAGCTCGCCCACGCCAGCAGAGCGCGCCATCCTTGAGCCCACGGTTTCCAACACTATCAACTACGTTGGGCCAGGGCTCGGGAGGCACCTCCATGGTGGCATGCAGATCTTTGTGAAGACAAGGAATATTCAAGATCGGATGAGGATTGGAAGACAACGATCCTCGGCAAGATCCTTGCCAAGGAGAGCCACAAGACCCCTGGCAAGATCCTTGTCGGGGACGACTGCGCACCACGGCAAGACCCTTGCCAGGCCTCCCGGCAAGGCCCTTGCCGAGGACGCCAGCAGGGCCACTGCCAGGCCCGTACCAGCCAAGTCTCCACCGCCACTCGCATGCAGCTGCCAGCCCAACCAACTGGGCAGGTACATGGGTGGCAACATGCGGCTCCCAAGCCAACTCAGCGAGCGCCTGCGTGGCGGCATGCAGATCTTCGTGAAGACCCTACCACCGCACCACCTCAGCTACTTGCCTGCCTACATGGCACCGCATGCACCGCTGGCCAGGGCACGTGTCGGAACGAGGAGGAGCGGCGACGGACGGGACGGGCTCCGTTCTCGTCCCCAATAAAGCATTAGGACACCTCAGCGATGCATTAAATGCATCTTGTCCTGTAATACAGGCGATAAGCTCACATCACTGTACGCCTTTCCACCTCCTGTGTGCCACTGTGGCAGCCCCTTTCAACTATAAAAGGAGGCCCATGGCGTACTGGAGGGGGATTCGGCTCTTTTGGACTATGAAGCCGCCATAGCTAGTTCGAGAGCTCAAGAACTCTCTGAAATATAGCCACCAAAGCAGGACTAGGGTATTACGCATCCTCGCGGCCCGAACCTGGGTAAACGACCCTTGTGTTGACTGTTATTCCTGCTCTTCTCACAATCCCGCGCCCCGGCAACTGTAGTAGGGATTCTTGTGATCCCATAGGTGTCGTTTCACACAGACACTACACGAGCCTGCTAAGAGGCTTCGAGGTTTGTAATGTAATATTTTCGATTGTGCTTTATTCGCAAAATGCACCTGTGTATAGATAGTAGCCCCTGAGACTCAGATTGGCTTCCCTAGGGAGGCGATCAGAGGATCAAAAAAGATATGCCCAGGAAATAATCTGATTAATTGGAACACAGGCTTTTACCTCCCTGGCGACCGCCCGGACTACCGAAGTTAGCGATCTGCAGCGGAAGCTTGATGTGGTGGGAGATGACATTACGCTTATCAACAGGCGTCTTGACGAGTCGCAAGGTATATATTTGGGGCAGTCATTACATGCACGTGCTTATAATGTAAGCATGACGCTAAAGATTGTATACTGAGATATGCATGACTGCAGATGGTGCCGCCGCAGTTGAGATCCTTCGGGCTGAGCTAGCCCGGGCCAAGGAGCAGGCCCGGTTAAGTAATGCGGCTGCCAAAAAGGCATCTGCCGAGTTAAAGGCCGAACAGGCTACTCGACGCCAATACGAGGAGAGAATATCCACGATGGCGCGTGAGCTAAAGGATGCCACTAGTCGCTGTGAATTCCTCGAGAAGGATAATAAAGCCAAAATGGCTGATCTTGACAAGGCCATACGAGAGGCGAAAGAAGCGCGATCCGAATCTAGAGCGACACGGGAGGAGATCCGGCAAGCTGGGGAGATCGCGGCTGGTAAGCCCTTTTTATTACAAACTAAGTTCGGGGATCAGAATTATGCTCCGCTTAATCAAGTGTGGAGTTCTCCAGACACATTATTGGACTTGCCGAAGAGTGCTTCCGATGCGGCGTAGTTTTACCAAGCGCAAGAAGGGTATGCAACGGAGAAGCTTTTCTAGTCACAATTCGGTGTGTCAAAGCGCCCACTGTTGCCGAACAAACAGATGACCCAATGGGCCGAGCTCCACAGACTATCCGGTTCTGCCATGAAGGACGTCGTGGTCGGGCTGTGGCCGACCGAGCCAATTCTGGATAGTTATTTTGGTTTGGTGCGGCGACTTGCTGATGCGGTACCGCATATCGACGCCGTTAAGCGGTCAGCGTGCATTGAAGGTGCACGGATGGCCTTTGCCTGTGTCAAGACATACTGGGCGAAGATGAAGGCCACCGATCTTGCAGCGAAGAGTCCGCCCAAGGGTAAGGACCATCACGCACCAGAGCATTATTTCGAGGATGTCTTAGAGGGTGCCCACTTGATAGAGGGTCAATGCTCGAAAAACATGATATTCGAGTGAAATGTATGGAAATTTGTAAAAGACAATATTATAATAAGGCTATTTTGTTTTTAGTTTCGCCTAAAACTTTTTGTTCCTCCTGTGCGGCCGTTTTTGTATAATCTGAAAGTTTTCCAGTCGTCGGCTTCAGCCCCCTCGTACAAAGTATGGGGGTGTTCGGAAAAGCATTTGATCACTCTTAACCCGACGTCTTGGTCCATTAAGGAGGTGCCAATGCGGCGAACTAGGCAATCGGACTATAGGGCGTTAACACTTTCACTTAGCCATAGGAGTTTTATGGTAGGACTACGATATAGCCCCTGGTATGTACGCGGCTTATTCTGTCACATCCTAGCTAGTTCATGCATTAGAGTGTTGCATCATGTCTACTTTTCACAGAAACTTGAAATGGGGATGCCAGAAACCCCAGCACCCCCCTGAACACAACTAGGGTTTACTAAAATCCTTTTCAATGAACCTGAAATGCCCTCCATAAATGTTCACCATCTTTGGTCCTGGCTAAAACCTCTGCCAAAAATGGTTTCATATTTTTGGAGGCCATTCTGGATTTTTGCACCAAGCCATAAGTATTTGCATTTGGGCGATTTAAATCCTATAAATATTTTAAAATGCCCAAATAATCTTGAAGGTATTTTTAGGCTGTAGAGAATATTTTCAAATGTGCCTCTGAATATTTTCAGGATTTTCCTAAATGGAATAGTATTTCTACTATTTCAAAACACAGAACAGAAACAAATAAAAAGGAAAACAGAAAGCAGAGAAGAAACTTACCTGGCAGCCCACCTGGCGGCCCAGCACTGTGCTGGCCCATGGCCAGTCAGCTGCTTGCTCCCGCCAGAGCAGGCACAGAGGTGACGCCGGCGTGCGCGAGCTCGCCACGGCGTCACCTGCTTGCCGCCTCGCCCGTGGACGAGCTGGACGACCTCCACGTCGCGCCCCCGAGCCCCTGGACACCTCCATTCGCCCCCATCGCCTCTCCCTCGCTCTCTCTCGCCATGGCCGAAGCAGCCGCCGTCATCCCGCCGACGTAGCCGCGCCCACCGTCGTTCTCGCGCCGCCCCACCGTGTCCAGCAGCTCCGCCGTCGCCTTCTCCTTCGAGCAAGTCGGGCCCCGAGCGCTCGCTTGCCCCGAAGCCACTGCTCCGACCTCGCCTTCACCGCCCACCGTCGGAGATCCCCTCCGCCGTCACCACCGCAGCAGTTCGCCGCCGACCTCGCCGTCCGCTCCGTCGCAACCACCGTGAGCCTGGCCACCTCCCTATCCTCTCCATTCTCCCTCTCGAGCTCCGTAGCAACTGCACATAGCTCACCCGCACGCGTCGCCGCCGAGCTCGTCGCCGACGAGGCTCCGGCCATCCAACGGTCGCACCACCATGGCCGTTAGCTTCACTGCATCGCCAGGAGCCCGTAGCACCATCGCACGCCCCTCGCCGTGCTCTCTAGCGACGGGTTCGACTACACCCGTACCCCGGCAGCCGCACAGCTCGTCGCCGGCGTCGATTCCGGCGACCCCGAGCTCCACCACCACCACCAATCGATGCGGCTCGTTCCCATCTGCGTGTAGATGCTCTCCGCCGCCCATTTGGTCGCCGGAGCACGGATCCCGCATCCCACTGCCGCGTCTGGCCTCGCTGGCGGCTAAACGCCGGCGCTTCCGCCCAGTTGACCAGGGGTTTGACCTCCCCTGGGTCAATGACAAGTGGGGCCTGCCTGCTAATTAACCTGGGTTAGATTTAAGTTAATTCTAATTAGTTTAATTATCTAAAAGTGACACTGACACAGGGGACCCACACGTCAGGTTTGACCTGGACGACCCCGTTGACCGCTGACGTCATCATGACACACTGCTGACGTAATAAGTAATTTAATTACTGGAATTATTTCTATAGAGGAAATTCCAGAAAATATCACAAACTTCAAAAAATCATAGAAAATAACCTATAGCTCAGAATGAAAAGATTTATATATGAAAAATGATCAGAAAAATCCATTCTATCCATCTGTACTGGTTTCATGCATGTTTAAGCAAATTAACCTACTGTTTAATGCAGAACAAGATAAAGCACTAAAAAGGGCCACATATGAACTTGGAATTTGAATCTTTGATCCAAAATAGTCCAAACCCATCTGGTCTTAGTTGCATTAGCCCAATACATCCATTTTGCTATGTCTCATGCATGCATCATATTGTTGCACTTTGCTTGGTGTTGATTGTGCTTCGTTGTGTTCATCGTGGTAGGTCCTGCCTCCGAGGATATTCACGAGTATCCAACTGAAGGGCAGTATCCCACCACCATTCCGTCAGGCAAGCAACCCATTGATCATTTCGATACAAACCCATCTTCTCGCTTCTGCTCTCATTTACTGCATTAAGACAACGCGATTCAAACTGCTGTGTGTTGCGGTAGTTGAACCCACTTTCCTTTGCATGACCTGTCATTGCCACAGTAACTAGATGAAACCCACTAGCATGTGTAGGAGTTGATTGAGCCATGTTGTGTTCCTACAATGCTATGCTTGCTACGCTTAGAGTCATGTCAGGTCTGGCTCATCAGGGTGATGAACTAGAGTGAAAGCGTGTGTCGGTAATGAGAGTGAGGTGTTGAACACGTTTTGGTAAAGGTATCGATGAGAGGCCATGTAGGAGTACATGGTGGGTTGTTTCATTGAGACCGTCCCTAAGAACTGAGATCTGTATGCGTGATTTAAGATTCAGCTACTACCACGCATTGGGCCCGAAACCAATGGACCCCCTCGGCTTCTTAATCACCCTTGACCTCTGTCCAGGAGTTGCACGTAGTTTCTGGTGTTTGTAGTAAGCTGGAGGCCGTGGACAGCGCTGACCAAGGGGTGGGCTGTGATGCGGTAGGCTCGTGGCACGGTGTACCGAGTCGCCCGTTTGGTGTTCGGGAACCCTGCACACATCGTTTGGGGCCGTATGTGGAAACCTCGGCCGGACTCCCTGCGGATGGAACCTGAATAGGCGATAAACCTGGACTAGAGACTTGAGTGTTTAGGTAGGCTGTGGCCGACACCCACGTTGGGCTTCCGCTTGAAGGTTGCCGAGTACATGTCGTGTAGCAACGGTAAGTGGTGAGAACGTGTGTGACGAAGTACACCCCTGCAAGGTATAAAACTATTCGAATAGCCGCGTCCGCGGTAAAGGACTACTTGGTCGCCTATGCAGTTCATAGACAAGTAAATGGATACTACTAAAAGCCTCAAGATAAGTGTGAGTACCGCGGATGGCTCTCTCGTGGGATGACGAGGGAGGATCCACGGTGGAGTATTGAGATGGTGATTAGTGGACTCGTGTGCGAAAACTATTTTACAAGTGGCGTCTCGTAGGATAGCTTAGCCAAGAGTCAAAGCTGGCTTGCTGCAATAACTCCACTACCTTCTTGAGAATGTGCATGTATAGTAGGATCTGTTGTAAGACTTGCTGAGTACCTTTGTACTCATGTTGCTTCAATTACTGTTTTCAGACGACAACACCGCCCCTTCCGATGGGTTCTATGTAGAACTCGATGACGACGAGTGACTTGCCACCCAGGTGGTGATCTAGGCTTGTGAAGGGCCTACGTAGATAGACAGGCTTCGTCAAGCCTTCTTTCTTTCTAGTGTCTGTACCTAGACAAGTTGCTTCCGCATGTGTTTGTATGATTGTATGACTTGAGTGTCGGGTCATGTGACCCCTATCTGTATGAACATGTTATGTAAGGCTCTCTGGAGCCCTTTAAGTAAAGTACTTTGAGTTGTAGAGTTTTGTTGTGATGCCATGTTGTATTTACACATATCGAGCATATTGTGTGTATGATTGAAATGCTTGGTATGTGTGGGATCCGACAATCTAGTTGTTTATCCTTGGCAGCCTCTCTTATGGGGAAATGTAGTCTAGTGCCTCCTTGAGCCATAGTAGTCCGCTACAGCCCGGTTCACCGGAGTCCTGCTAGCCCAGCACTACTGCTCTGGACACTTGACTGGCCGGCATGTGTTTCATATCGTTCATGTGTCTGTCCCTTCGGGGAAATGTCACGCGGTGACATCCGGAGTCCTGCCTAGTCTGCTATAGCCCGGGTTCCCGGAGTCCTATTAGCCCAGTGCTACAGCCCGGATTCACACGCTGCTGACCGACACGTTCGATGTTGATTCATGTATGCCTGTTCCCATACGTTAGTGCCGCTTTGGGTTCACGACTAGCCATGTCGGCCCGGGTTCTCTGTCATATGGATGCTAGCGACATTGTCATATACGTGAGCCAAAAGGCGCAAACGGTCCCGGGCCATGATAAGGCGACACCCGTGGGAGTACCGTGCGTGAGGCCGCAATGTGATATGAGGTGTTACAGGCTAGATCGGTGTGACTTAGAATCGGGGTCCTGACATATTCCAATACGGTGCGTTACATATATGACCTGAAGAAAAGGTCCTTCGTATAATACGGAGGGAATCACGAAAGATTCTGATAAGTCATCGAGTGGTTGACCAGCTCTCGCCGCATCATGATAGTCAGTTTTCGACTTTCTCTACTGAGGTGCTTGACCAGATGAACCGGAAGCACAATCGCAGTAGTTCTCCCTCTACTACCCTAGCCGATAGAGCGGAACGTAAGGTAGCAAGCACAGGAGCCGGGCAACCCAACTATTGACCCAAGACATGATTCGGAGCTGATGCATATAAGGCCAAACTCGCGACGCCGAAGTATGCTATAAAGCTGTTCGGACTTGCCGGCAACTCATTTGTTCCCATACCGAGCCCTTGGCAAGTTATGCCGAGGTGTGTGTGAAACAACCAAAGGAGCAAAATTCTGTTCTTTAGAAAAAAGCGAATACTGAATACAGATTATGTTCACTGGGACCTGAGTGATATGCCAATCATCATTTTATAGATAACAACGCCACAACCCCGACTATTTGACATGCCAGGGGTCGAAGGCTGAGGAAAAAGGCACTTTACATGCTCTAAATAGAGAGTGTGGTCTACAAAAACTTATTTTGGATCTCCTGCCGCACGTCTGCGCCACCTTTCCTCGGTGAAGGTACTCCTTGACAGGAATAGTCCTTGGGTGAGTGTGCGAACCCGAACTCCGATAGAGTCCATGAGATGACCAGCCTTTGAGCCACCTGTGGGAAGGATAATAAAAAAGGAAAGAGTAGTTAGAAAAAAGGGGATGGGGGTTATGGGAGTACTTGTAGGCCCGTCCGTATTGTGCTTCCGTCGATGCCCATGGTATTTTAAGTGCATAATTATGTATGCGCGGTACAGACTTCACAGGTATATTAGGCGAACGGCGGAAGCCGAACTGCTAGTCCACCTTTGACATTGACCGGTCCTGTTGAATGGAGACCGGCGACTTAATGGCCGGCGAGGTATGCGGTTTGATAAGGCCGCTGTGTACTTCGGCCGAGGTAGCCGTAGTATGATCTTCTGTACGGAGGGAGCGTTCCGTGCCCTCTCCTGTAGGGGTGTGTGTCACGTATACCATGTTCACTGTTTTTACTTCGGGGGGAAACTGCTCCTGACCCCTGGTGTTTGGTTGGTGAGTCTCTTCGTCGTCGCTGTCGCCGGACGGCCTCTTCCCCTTGTGTTCGGCATTTAACTTGCCGGCCTGTTTGAAGACCCAACAACTTCTGTTGGTGTGATTAGCTGGTTTGTCGGGGTTGCCATGAATCTGGCGGGGCCGATCCAATATCTTGTCTAAATTGGATGATCCGTCTCTATCTGCCGTAAATGGCTTTTTCCATTGACCGGGTTTGGGCCCGCTGAATCCGGCGTTTACCGCTGTATCGTGCGTTCCCTCATTATTATTGCAACGTTTGTGTTTATTGCGTCATGGCTTCCCATTACTGTCTCGAACTTCGGAAGTGCCCGGATCACTGGCATTGTTGCTTCTACAAGCAAGACAGTTGTCTTCTCCCGTGCAAAAGCGGGTCATCAAAGCGGTAAGGGCTGACATGGATTTTGGTTTTTCCTGACCGAGGTGGCGGGCGAGCCACTCGTCCCGGACGCTGTGTTTGATGTCCGCTAGGGCTTATGCGTCTGGACAGTCTACGATTTGGTTCTTTTTAACTAAGAACCTAGTCCAGAGCTTCCTGGCTGACTCTTCGGGCTGCTGGACGATGTGACTTAAGTCATCGGCATCTGGTGGCCGGACATATGTACCTTGGAAGTTGTCGCGGAAGGCGTCTTCCAGATCCTCCCAGCTGCCAATAGAGTTTTCAGGCAGACTGTTTAACCAGTACGTCCTTTGAGTTTTAACGGGAGGTATTTGATGGCATGAAGGTCGTCTCCGCGGGCCATATGGATATGGTGAAGAAAATCCTCGATCCATACCGCGGGATCTGTTGTTCCATCGTATGATTCGATATTCACGGGTTTAAACCCCTCTGGGAATACATGATCCATTACCTCATCAGTGAAGCAAAGGGGGTGTGTCGTGCCTCTATGTCGAGCCGCATCGCGACGTAGCTCAGATGGAGTTCGTCTGTGGTTTTCGGCCCGGGCATGACTAGGCTCGTCACGTCCGAATAGATAGCCGCGTCGCGCGTTGGGGCGCGCCCTCACGTTCCGTAGATCGATCTAGTATGTCCTGCTCAACTGTCCAGGTCCTGCCAAAGGTCATATGTATAACCCCGATGTTGTAGGGTGAAACCCTAGAGGGGATCTTTTCACACTTGGAGGGGGAAAAGAGGAAGAACACTCGAGAACACAAGGAACAAATCACTCAAACAAACCCAAATATCACATCCACTAGAGTAGCATACATGAGATCCACAAGATTACATGAACAATTCAAGGAAAATAGCACTAGGTAAGTTCTTCCCACTAGGTGAGGTCTTGATCTTGATCCACTCCAAGAGAAGGGCTTGATAATCCCAAGGATTCTTCCCTAGATGGGGGCTTGATCTCCAAGAGGAGGGGATACAAGGAGCAAAGCCCTCTTTGATGTTCTAAATACTTCGCTATCCTCTCAAATATGCTAGGTAAAGAGTATATAAAGGCTAGGGACGAGACTTGGAGAAAGAGGGGTACAAAGGACCAAAAAGTCCCTAAAAACGCGTGGCCATGGAGGAGGGGTCCGGGCACCCGGGGTGGAACCGGCCGAGCACCCGGACCGGTCAGGGGCTCTGGAGGTGGAAGGACCAGGCACCATTTGGGTTCACCGCCCGGGCACCCGGGGTGGCCGCATGCGGCTGGGCGGGGCAGGCCAGGCACCCGGGGTTGAGGGCCCGGGCACCCGGTGGTGGTGCAGGTGAGGCCCAGGTCCGGCCGGGCACCCAGGGCCAGTTGGCCGGGCACCCGGGCTGGGCTGGATGAGGCCCGGGGGAGGGGGGCCGGGTACCCGGAGCCGGCTGGGGCACCTCCCAGGCAGAGGCCGGGCACCCGGGGCCAAGGGGCCCGGGCACCCGGGGTGTCCAGGGGCTGTGGCCCTTGCTTCTTCTCCTTCTTCTCTTCTTCCCCTTGCTCCGTAGTCACTCGAGTCTCCTTCCTCTCCTTCTCACGATCATCTTCTTGGTACCTAAGAATGAACAATGTTTCCGATGATGGTAGAATCCAATTCTCACACGAATCCAAATGAGACTCGAATAGGAAAGAAGTGACCTCGTTCTCGATGTTGCGTGCACGTGCTCTTGTCATTAGTCCTCTCGGTGCTTGCGGTGGTGATGGAGTGTCGGTGCGCGTAGTCGAGGGATGCTCCGCATGATCTCCCCCCCCCCCTTGGGAGAGATCCGTCCACGGATCGTGTTCTTCATCACCATGGTACTTGGCCAAGTCTTTGACGTTGAAGATGTCGCTTACGTTGTACTTGTCATGTGGGATGTCGACTTTGTAGGCGTTGTCGTTGTAGCGTGCGAGCACCTTGAATGGTCCGTCGGCTCTCGGGAGTAGCTTGTACTTGCGTTCCTTGGGGAAGCGGTCTTTGCGGAGATGTATCCATACTTGATCGCCCGATTGGGACACCATCAGAGACTTGTTGATGTTGAGCTTGGAGGCGAGTCGGTGTACGTGGCGCTCGATCGTGGAACGTGTTTCTTCATGCATCTTCTTGAGGTAGGTGGCCCTTGCGCTAGCGTCCATGCTTGCTCGTTCTTGAAGAGGTAGAGGTAGAATGTCCAAAGGTGACAAAGGGTTGAAGTCGTAGACAACCTCGAAGGGGGACTTGCCGGTTGTAGAGTGTCTTGCGCGGTTGTAGGCGTACTCGGCAATGGGTAGGCACTCCTCCCACTCCTTGATGTTCTTCATTATCAACACGCGTAGGAGAGTTGCAAGCATCCTGTTGGTGACTTCCGTTTGGCCATCCGTTTGAGAATGATACGCCGTGGAGAAGAGTAGCTTGATTCCGAGCTTGGCACATAGCGTCTTCCAAAAGTAGCTTAAGAACTTGACGTCTCGATCCGTTACAATTGTCTTTGGCACACCATGCAACCTCAAGATTTCCCTACAAAAGAGATTGGCAACATGTGAAGCATCGTCTATCTTATTGCATGGGATAAAATGAGCCATTTTAGAGAAACGGTCCACGACAACAAATATGGAGTCCTTGCCATTTTGAGTCCTAGGTAATCCAAGCACAAAATCCATGCTAATATCTTCCCAATGTTGATGCGGAATAGGTAAAGGCATATGTAAACCATGGGATTGAGATTGTGACTTAGCTTTGCAACAAGTAGAGCACCGGTTGGTGAAGCGGGCGACATCACGAAACATCTTGGGCCAAAAATAGTTCTTGGAGAGCGTGGCAAAAGTCTTGTCACGTCCAAAGTGTCCCATGAGTCCACCTCCATGAGCCTCTTGCAAAAGTAACAAACAAAGGGAAGACTCGGGAATGCATAGTTTGTTAGCTCTCATAAGATAACCATCTTTGATATAGTATCTTTCCCAAGAAGTATGCTTCACACACTTAGCATAAGGAGTAGCAAAAGTTTCATCATGCTTATACAAATCTTTGATATGATCAAATCCAACAACATTCAATTCAAGTTGAGTAAGTAACATGCATTTGCGGGAAAGGGCATCCGCCATGACATTCTCTTTGCCCTTAATGTACTTGATCACATAGGGGAAAGATTCAATAAATTCACTCCATTTAGCATGCCGTTTATTCAACTTGGTTTGACCTTTAAGGTATTTAAGTGTCTCATGATCGGTATGTATGACAAACTCATGCGGTCGAAGATAATGCTCCCAAACATGCAACACACGGACTAAAGCATACAATTCTTTGTCATAGATGGGATAATTGAGTTGAGCACCGGAGAGTTTTTCACTAAAATATGCAATGGCTCGTTTTTCTTGCATCAAAACTCCACCAATTCCATTACCACTAGCATCACAATGGACCTCAAAAGTTTTGTCAAAATTAGGCAAAGCAATAACCGGAGCATGAGTAAGCAAGGATTTGAGCTCATCAAAAGCGGTTGATTGCAAAGGTCCCCAAACAAAGGGTGCATTCTTCTTACTCAAGGCATGCAAAGGTGCGACAATAGAGCTAAAATCTTTCACAAAGCAACGATAGAAACCCGCAAGGCCAAGAAAACTACGCGCTTGTTGCAAATTAGTGGGTTGTGGCCAAGTTTTCATTGCTTCAATTTTAGACTCATCAACATGAACACCCTTTGAGAAAACAACGAAACCCAAGAAAACAAGCTTGTCAACTCCAAAAGTGCACTTTTTCATGTTTGCATAAAGACATTCCTTTCGAAGAGTTTGCAAAACGGTGCGAAGGTGCTTGGCATGCTCTTTGAGAGATTTGCTAAAAACAAGAATATCGTCGAAATAAACCACAACAAACTCACCAATGTAAGGGCGAAACACATAATGCATAAGACGCATGAAAGTACCGGGTGCTTCCGATAAACCCATAGGCATGACTAACCACTCATACAAACCAAACTTTGTTTTGAAAGCGGTTTTCCATTCATCACCCTCTTGTATGCGTATTTGATAGTAACCACTTTTAAGATCAATTTTGGAGAAAATAGTGGCACCGCTAAGTTCATCTAGCATATCATCAAGGCGAGGTATGGGATGCCTATAACGAACGGTGATAGCATTGATGGGTCTACAATCGGAGCACAAGCGAAAACTACCATCTTGCTTGGGCACAAGTATAACCGGAACGACACAAGGGTTTAAGCTTTCACGTACATGGCCGTTGTCGATGAGTTGTTGTACTTGCCGTTGTATCTCCTTAGTTTCTTTGGGGTTGACGCGGTAGGGAGCCTTGTTCGGAAGAGGTGCTCCGGGGATGAGGTCGATCCTATGTTCAATGCCACGTAGAGGAGGAAGACCGGGAGGTAGCTCATCGGGGAAGACATCCTCGAATTCCTGCAACAAGTTAGAAAACACTAGAGGAAGAGGATTAGGAGTGTTAGTTTTTGCCACCTCATCTTTGCATAGGAGAACAAAGTGGACGGCACTCGATGGGATCTCACACACTTCTCTCATCTCTCTTTTTGTGGCTAGGAGGACTATGTTTTTCTCTCTCGGCGAAGAGGCGCTCAATTTTGGCTTGTGGCTCTCACTTTCTTTTTGGTGGTTCACTCTCTCACTAGGATCTCCATGATGGGTGGATGCTTGCTTATCAGCGATCACTTGGCTTGGTGACATTGGTCGAAGCACATATTCCTTGCCTTTCATCTTGAAGCTATAGTAGTTGGTTCGTCCGTTGTGGATGACTCCACGGTCAAATTGCCAAGGTCGTCCCGAGAGAAGGTGGCACACCGACATAGGAACTACATCACACTCCAAGGTGTCCTTGTAGGCACCGATCTTGAAAGAAACTTGCACCGTACGCTCCACTTGAATAGTGCCGGATTCGCTAAGCCATTGCACCTTGTAGGGACGAGGGTGCTTCTTCTTGACCAATTGGAGCTTGGAACATAGCTTGTCGCTTGCCAAGTTGTGACAACTTCCTCCGTCGATGATTACCTTCACGGAACGCCCGTTGATGCCGGCCTTTGTGTGGAAGATGTGGCACCGTTGGTCTTCGTCTTGATGGTGTTGGAGTGTCAAGACCTTGGAGACCACGAGAGAGGGACTTGAATCATTATCACAAAACACTTGATCATCTTCATCTTCGTTGACGCGCCGGTGCATGGCCACGTGCTCAAGGGCTTCCATTTCTTCTTCACTCATCGAGTCATATGTGCCATCATCATTGAAGATCATGGTTCGCTTGTTAGTGCACTCGAAGGATTTGTGTCCTTGGCCACCACATGTGAAGCACTTGAAAGAACTTGTTTTGACGGGGTCGTTCGGTGGTGCCGAAGATGATGGAGTCTTGGATTTGTAGGTGCTTGCCGGAGAACGAGTCGAGGAAGGTGTAGCTTGCTTGGAACTTGACTTGTCGCGGGGACTTGGTGATGCTCTAGTTCAGGTAGGAGTTGCCGAAGTCGCGAGAGCTTGAGGGTAGGAGCCGTAAGTCTTGGACGAGTACTTGGCGTATTTGAAGTCATCTTGGACTTGTCGCTCGGCCTTGGTCGCTTGATGAACTAGCTCGAGAAGGTTTGAGTATGGTTGGAAGTCGGCAATCCACTTGATTGCGTGGTTGAGGCCGTTCAAGAAGCGTGCCATAGTTTTCTCGTCGTCTTCCTTGACATTGGCTCGTATCATGGCAATCTCCATTTCTTGGTAGTATTCTTCCACCGTCTTCGTGCCTTGTTTGAGGAGTTGCAACTTCTTGAAGAGGTCACGGGTGTAGTGTGTAGGCACGAAGCAAGCTCGCATGACATCCTTCATTTCCGTCCAAGTTGTGATTGGTGGTTCGCCTCTTGTATGTCGTCACTCAATCACTTGTTCCCACCAAATGAGGATGTAGTCTTGGAACTTGAGGGAGGCCATGGCGATCTTCTTTTCCTCGTCGTAGTTGTGAAGACGGAAGATCTTGTCGACCTTCAAGGCCCATGAGAGATACTCTTCGGGATCATTGCTTCCGGAGAACTTGGGCATGGTGAACTTGAGCTTGCCGTAGCGGAGTTCTTCATCGAAGTAGCGGTTTTGATGTCGCTCTTGCCGTGGAGGAAGGTCTTCAAATGCTCGTTCCTCGAGATGTCACTCTTGGCGTGGAGGAGGGTCTTGAAGCACTTGATTCTCTTGATGTCGTTCTTGCCGTGGGGGAGGACGAGGGATATGCGCTTGGTTGCGCCTTTCTTGTTGTTCTTTGCGATGCACGGCTTCTTCTTGTATCTCCCGACGAAGAGCTTCATCTTGCTCACGTGCTTCCCGACCGCGTTGGGCAACGACACGCGTGGAATCTCGGAGTGCATCTAGGGCTGCTTGAGCTTGAACTTCTCGCCGTAGTTGTTGTTGTCGAAGTGCTTCGGCATCTTGCTCCTCTTGGTGTAGACGCGCTCGTTCCGCTTGTTCTTGACGGATGGCGTCTTCGTCTTGAGGTTGTTGCCGTGGCACTTGTGGAGGCATTTTCTCTTGCTCCCTTGGTTCTTGCGCTTGTTGTCGCGCCCTTTCACGTGCTCGAACTTGGTCTTGTAAGCCATTTCCATGGAATGGATTTTCTTGAGCATGGCGATCTTGGGGAGCATCACGTCGAGGGACTCGAGCTCGGGGAGGACTTGTATCATAAGATGAGTAGGCCGAAGATGGCCGACTTGAGCGGTGGCTTGAGTGGCGCCGTCTTGTTGAAGTAGACGAGGAAGGCGGGCGTCGCACGATCATGTTGCGGAGCTCTTCCATTTGTGTAGTGAACTTGTCGTCAATGTAGTCGCGGTTCCTTTCTTCCGATTGACGAACGTCGGCGGCGAGTCGGTCAATGCGTTCACCCAAGGCCTCACTTTCTTGATGGAGCACTCTTTGCGCTATGAAGAAGTGTCCCTTGGTGACGTAGTCGGCCTCGACACCTTGGTCCTCGAAGAGCTGGTTCGCCGATGAACTTGGCCTATCCATCATAACCAAGTGGGGTGAGTAGGAAAATGAGAGAACAATACCAAGGTTACCTTTTCCGAGGATTGAGGATGTAACAAGTATCACTCAATGTAATGCCACAATAGTAGAATTGGAACCGGGTTTGTTTCTCACACCTACAAGTAAAAGGCTTATGGAGTAGCTTGGTTAGGATGGTGGCAAAAATTTCAAGAAAATGTTAGTCAAGATATCGATAAGGTTGAGAAGGTTCACAAAAATGCAAGTAAGGCAAATAGATCAAAGCCAAGGATACCACTAGGAACACACACACGGAAGATAGATGAGATTCGCACAACCAAGGGGTGAGCTCAAAATGTGCAACCACAGAGAATGCTCGTGTTGTGCGATGCTAGAGAGACGCTAGCTCGATTGCTCAAATGGTCTAGATACGCGTGTGCACCAACCTATAAGAGAAACGTGCTGGCTTCAATCCCAACTATGTTATGTATGCGGTGACCAAGATGATATGAGTATGCAAAATGGCTCAATGCTATTGCTTACAAGCTCTTTGTTTCTCCTCTTTTGCTTAAAAGATTTTCTTTCTTTCTCTTTTTTTTCTCTATGCTTGATGCTCGAGCCAAGTATGATATGAGACAAGTATGTAAGATATGCACGGGAGAGACTTATGGCACTAAGATGATAACACGATCACTACGGTGTACAATAGCGTGGCCCGGCAATTCTCAACTCGCTAGTCTCGATGGGTAAGCAACGCAAAGGGCTCGGGCTATTAATGCAAAAGCAAAGGTAAGTGTCGTCGAGGTTACCGTCCTTTCTTACGGTTAGCGGTGAAGATGACTCCGAGGCGATGATGTCGATGTCACACGCTCCTAAGTAGCCGAAACACCTTAGGAAACGCAAATCGCAACTCAAAATTGGTCAAATGCGGAAGGTGAGTGTTTTTGTGATGATTTTTGGATGGAGGTTAATGGTGGTGGTAATGATATATGTGGATGGTGGACGTCAAGAGCTTCCAAATGAGCTAAAGAACACGAAAAACGGACTTGGGAGGTGGAA